>NC_045982.1:26420820-26793469 GCF_010909765.2 Amblyraja radiata
GTTAATACCCTCTGGAACTATGGAGAAAGATTAATACATGTCCTGATTACAACATTAGAACTCAACCCTCTCACAAAAGCCTCTCTTAACCTCACAAATGCATGACGCATTCGCAAGGAGAAGGGGCTTTCACCCAGCGTGACAAAAATAGATCAAGCAAACATATAGAAGAACATAAAACCAACAGTACAGCACAGGAGCAGGCCCTTCGGCCCACAATGTCTGTGCCCAAGTTAAACTAATCACTGCCTGCACGTGATCCATATCCCTCCATTCCTTGCATGTCCATGTGCCTGTCTAAAAGCCTTGAATCTGCCTCCACCACCCCTGGCAGGCACCCACTACCGTCTGTGTAAAAGAAAATCCCCCGCACATCTCCTTAAACTTTGCCCATTCACTTTAAAGCTTTCTCCTCCAGTCTTTAACATTTCCATCCTGGGAATAAGGTTCTGACTGTCTACCCTATCTATACCTCTCATAATTTTACATACTTCTATCAGGTCCCCTCTTCAGCCTCCGACGCTCCAGAGAAAACAACCTAAGTTTGTTCAACCTCTCCTTAAAGCTACTACCTTCTAGTCCAAGGTTTCCAGTATCTGCAGATGTTGCTTTGGGATGTCTTGATGTCTGGGCTGGCAGTCGTTCCTCACATGGACATGTTTACAGTAGCTTGTTGGACCTCCATTGGCCTCTAGTGCGTAATTGTTTACATTCCTCGTGCCTTGTGTCAATTATTGGCACATTTCTTGCCCTTCGAGCGCTGAGAAGGGGGGATGAATCTTTACAGTCCTTTTGGTGAAGGTAATGTTAGGTGGGGAGAGACTGACGATGGTGGAACGGAAAATATAATTCCAGCTGAGGGTGGTCCGGATGTAGCTGGGGAGGATCTCTTCCCAAACAAATCCCTGCCGTCTGAAAGTTTCGGGAGCCTGATGAGTGCGGGACAGGTTACGGGCTCTTCTCTCCATTGAACGGGTCACTCTGCCGTGTGGAAGCTGTGGTTCTCTCTCACGTGGATCCAGAGTAACAGGCTGTCTGTCTCTTTGCTCTCTTCCAGCTCCCAAGAATATCTCAGCCATCCTGTGCCAGGGCGTCGTAGGACATTGGCTAGCACCCATGATCTCCTCCCGTGGTGAGTTGCTGCCTTGGCCACTCTGGGGGGGGGGGGGGTCACAAGGGGGTGTTAATGGACTGTCCATTAGTTCACGGGACACGTGTACGATGCTGGCTTACAGAGAGCAGTGCAACCCAAACAATAAATACGGCAAAATCCAACCAACCAGCCCTGCCTCTGCAAACAAGTAATTCAATAACTAATGCTTGGTGCACATGTAATGGCAGATTGGACAGCCGTTACTATTTATCAATGTTTTCCAGCCAGCACCATACTGTGGTCAGTTTGAACAAATGTCGGAAAAACACAACCAAACTGTACAAAGCAAGATCTCACATCCATCTTTGTCCCATTGTCGGGGTATCAAAGTCAAGAGAGCTTGGGTTTAAGGTAAGAGGAAGGAGTTTTAAGGGGGTACGTTTTTTACACAGTGTTTGATATCTGAAGCTTACTGTCAGATATAATTACTACATTTAGGAGTCATTTCGAGGCACTGAAACACGCAAAAATGGGTTTAGTTTAGTGTAGTGTAGTTTTATTATTTTTACATGCACCATGAATATACAGTGACTATCCAATTAAATCAGTATTCCTGTATACGAATACACTCAAGCCAAACTAAAATAGCAACGGTAGAGCAAAGAGAAAGATGCTGAATATAGTGTCTCAGCATTGTAGCTTAGTCGTTCCAGGGAAAAAGTCCAATGTCTGGATTAGTATAGGTGGGCAAAAACATCAGCATGGACATCGAGGACCGAAGGGCCAGTCTTCGACAGTACGGGATAATGGCTGGGTATAGATATGTTAATTGAGGGATAATGGTGTCAGATGTCGGAAAAACGCAACAATAACTACGGCAATATTGTTATCAGTTCATGGTCCATGTAAACAACGTCACCTCCAGCACTCAGAGATATCAATCACTCGGTACTGGGGGGTTGTACGAACCTCCTGCTTGTCTCATGAACACAGCACATTCTGATAGTGCACTGCCAGCTGCATTTAAAAACCAGGCGTTATTGACTTAAGGCCGGCTCAGTGAGGCACGTCCACAGAGCGAGGCTGTGTGTGCAGAGATTGCCCCGTCTGCCCATGGTCGGTCAGATTTCTGCACTCGCTTTGATCTGATCCCCCGCAGCCTCTCATCACTGTCTGTGCTGCTGCCTCACCTCCAGGTGGGCCCTGGGCCCTGGGCCCAGTCTCCTCATGAGCTTCTACAGGTGCACGGTAGAGAACATATTGACTGGTTGCATCATGGCCTGGCTCGGCAACACGAACACCCAGGAACGAAGGAGATTACAGAGAGTGGTGGACATTGCCCTGGGTCCATCACGGGTACTGACCTCCCCACCATCAGAGGGATCTCTCAGAGAGATGCCGCCTCAGAAAGGACCCTCACCACCCTGGCCACACTTTCATTTCACTCCTGTCGTTGGAAACGTGGTGCAGGAGCCTGAAAACCGTGACCACCAGGTTCAAGAACTACTTTCTCCCAAAAACCATCACTCTTGAACACTACACAACACTAACCCCAACTATGGGCTGCCTACAATTGGGACTTCGAGGTTTACATTAATATTGTGGTTATTAATCTAATTGAATTTTTGTTTTTTTAGATATGTGTTCACAGGCCTGTTATGCTGCTACAAGAAACAATGTCATTGTCCCGTTATCGATACATGTGACAATTAATGGCTCTTGGGTCTTTCTCTTGAGGTTCTCACCTCTGTTCAGAGCAGGGGAGAAGACTAGAGGGAGTGTAGGGGGGGGGGGGGGGTGGGGGGTGGTGAGAGAGGGCATCTGTCCACCCCCTCCCCCCCATCACCTCCTGGCACTCTGAGGGGTGATTGGTCCGGGTTAGGGTGTAAGGGGGGGGGGGGAGATAGATCAAGTACGAATGGTCTTCTGCCTGCACCAGTGATAGGGTTAGGATTAGAGCTAGTGCTGTACAGTAGTCACCAGACCATATGATCTTCAAGCCGATCTTTGCGAGGTACCACAGATAATTTTAATTGCAAAAATCATTTCTGTTTGTGGAATTTTTTGCTATGAAACAATTTTAAAAAGAGCTCAATTCCTGAAGCTAAATGTCCCGACTCACTAAGACCTGTACATTGTCTGAGGAGAAAGGATCGTATCATGAATTCCCACTGCCACTGCAGATATGTCTTGCTGCCTCCTCCCTCAATCTCTGCAGCCGAGAGTTGACTTAAGTCCATGAAAGATCCGAGCGTCTCCACAGACCCACAGACGATAGGGAGTCTGGTGCATTGCAGAGGAAATTACCATGGCAACAGGCAGGACCAGGCACTGCAAAGTAAAGCTGAACGAGAGAGGCCGGGGATAGAGACTGAGCCACAGCACTGTGGCCAAGCAAATGGCCGCACACCTCCCTCTGAGATTAAAGATGCAAGCGCCAGACACACCTTCTGTCCAGCAGGCAGGTTTGCAGGAGGAAAGGCTTGCCATTCTCTGCTAGAAAACCTGCTAGCTCAGAGTGTTTCACAGCCAAGCGTGGCCCCTGCAGGCTGAGGTCGCGTGGGGACAATGAGGGGGAGACCTTCCCTGCAGCTGAATCCAAACCATCCAACACTATCCAAGGGAGAAGACAGAGAGGCCGTGGAGTTAATGAACAGAGGCCTTGCCAAGGTCCGCTTCAACTACACATCATTTTTATTTAACCCGTTGAATCCTAGCTGATAACAGCAAGCTATGATCTCCCTGCACTGGCGTGTGTAAGCCCAGCGTGAACGCAGTGGAAGATCAAAAGTTAAGACTCCACCTTGATTTTCATTGGCAAGAGTGTTTTTAATTGTCATATACACGGGGAAGGGAACAGTGACATTCTTATTTGCCGCAACCTTACAGGCACATTAACACAACAACACAACAAATACAATAAATGATCGGTTATACGAGGTAACCATCCCAAGGTAGAGCAGACCGTGCAACTTGAACAAAGTCCACAGTAAACGGGTGCGGAGGTGGGAGTGCGGCTGGGGTGGAGCAGACCGGTTCAAGATCCTGATGGTTGTACGGAGGGGGCTGTTCTTTAACCTGGAGGGAGCGGTTCTCAGACTCCTGTATCTGCACAGAATGTTGCCTGGGTTAGGGGGTATTAGCTACAGGGAGAGATCAAACAGACTGGGGTTGTTCCCTCTGGAACGCTGGAGGTTGCGGAGAGACCTGATAGAAGTATATAAAATGATGATAGGGTAGACTGTCAGAAGAAGCTTTTCCCCAGGAGGGCATAGCTTTAAGATGAGAGGGGAAAAGTTTAAAGATGTGCGGGGCAACTTTTCTTTTACATGCACAAAGATGGTTAGGGTTAGTGGTTAGTTAGATGGTTAAATGCACAAAGATAATTTAATGATCAGCGAGAACACGCTGCCAGGGTTAGTGGTTGAGGCAGATACGATAGTTGCATTTAAGAGGCTTTTGGATAGTCACATGAATATGCAGGGAGTTCTTGTGCTGTACTGTTCTATATTCTATGTTCATAAGAGACTATGACCAAGTGCTGTTAAATGGGATTATTAGGGATCGAATTTAATGATCTGCGAGAACATGTGAGTTTGTTTCTTTGCTCCATGGCACCTTGATCATTTCCCTGCTGGCAGTCTCCAGGGAGGTTATTTGGAGTTGCCTTGTGAGGTGTTCCTTCATGAGCTGGGTGGGCCGCCAGCTGGTGTCGATGTGTAGAACTCAAGGACGGGCTCCTTTATTGTGGCTGCCAACAACAGCCTTGCCCTGGACTGGACTGGACTGGGGCTGCAGAGTACATGGGTAAGGCAGCAATCAGCCTGAGTAGGTGAACGACTCCTGCTGCCGATCCTGGCACAGCTTTTGTGGATCCTGACCAACAGTGCCCGGAGACCTCTGTGAGTGGAAATTCTCACCTGGAAATGGTTGCTATAGTAATTTAGCCCGTGTTGTATTGATTTTGCATTTCAGTGTAGGTATGTTGCAAAGCCTACCTGAAGCGTCGTTGAAAATCTGCCGCTGCGGTTGTGCGCGATTTTGGCGCCGTTGAGAGGGGGGCGGGTTTAAAACGCGATTTTCTCTAGGCTGTTCAAATCGAAGATGTTCAGCTTAGTTAATTATTAACGAAAAATCGCTGGAAGACCCCGTCGCAAAAGCTATTATTAGTTTTAAAGGCCTCGTATAATAGTTATAGTAGTTTAAAAATCAATCTCTAAACCCGCGACCGCCAGCAACCGCAGGGTCTCATAAAGCAAACCACAGAAGGTATGCTGTATATTTTTACATTAAAAAGGGCTTCTAAAGATCCCTTTATACAAAGTTTAATATTGCGAGTAGCTCATTTTGGGCCCATTATATCCCGCAGTATTTTTCTGGGCATTTGGGGCACAAATCTACCGCAATGTGAACGTTCTAAACCAGCGCGTTCCACAGGGACCCACTGGAAAGCTGATTTAAATGGGCATTTATTTACAGCAATTGAACACTGAATTCCTTCCATTTGGCCTATAAATTAATGTAAATGAGATTTAAAAATCATGTTTTATTGTGAATTATTTGTGAATATTATTTGGACATTTAGGCTATTTAAAAATGTTAATCATTAATTAAGAAATGGATAGATGTTTAGATCTAGTAATTGAAGTCTGAAATTAGCTACAATTAGGTAACTAACTAATTATATGCTTTAATTTCAGGTCATCCAAGTAAGATTATTTTATATTTGTTTCAGAATGCTTCAATCTATGATAACTGAAAATTTCATTCAGTTCTCTTAATTTTGAAGAAAGTTATGGGCTTTTGACTGTTCACGATCACAGCTTTTTTGTTATGTCCATAGAAAATCAATAGGGAACAAGATGCTAATTTCCGAGTATGAAAATGGCCATAACTTTTTAAATACTTGAGATATGAAAGTGAATTAGGTGTCAAATTAAACTTATTTTTATGCTTTATCTGATGGGATAAATTACAGACTTGATTTTTAAAATCTCAAAATTTTGTAACATTGCTATTCAGTGTGTGAAAATAAACCAGTGCCAGACAATCAATTGTCTATGGACTGTGATCATCGACAATTAAAGACAGAAATTGCCATTTCAGAAGTCAGGAAGTAAGAAATAGTTTTGTGCATGACACTGAGGCCACTGTCAACGGGACAGGCCTCAATATCTCCAAAGGTCAACCTCACAAACCGGTCCGCTAACCATTCTCCCCAGCCTCTCCACCATTCTGCCAGGTGCCACTGTGGTGCAACTGGCAGAGCTGCTACATCTCGCGCTAGAGGCCCAGGTTCAATCCCAGGGACCATGGGATGAAATGGCCAGTGATTGACCAGGTGTTACCCGCCAGCATCGATGGTGCCAGAGTGGAGACAGTCAAGAGCTTCAAGTTCCAAGGTTCAAATATCACCAACAATCTGCCCTGGTCCAACCACCTTGAATCTACACCAAGAAAACACACCAACATCAGAAGATGAAGATTGTTCAGCATGCCTCCAATAGTCAGGAGTGTAATATTGCCATATATCTCAAAACCAAGCAATGAAATTCTTACTCGCAGCAGCTCCACAGATATGTAAACATAGTACACTGTAAACACCTTGATAAACAACAAAATTCAGTATTTATATAAAAAAACAATAATGGCGCAAAATAGGCAAAAACAATGGTATACGAAAATGCTGGAGAAACTCAGCGGGTGCAGCAGCATCTATGGAGCGAAGGAAATAGGCAACGTTTCGGCATTTTTGTGTACCTTTAATTTTCCAGCATCTGCTGTTCCTTCTTAAACAGATAAAATCAATGCCTCCGTCGACGCAGTTTGGAGGTTTCAGTGTTTAATAACCTAATGGTTGTAGGGAAAAGCCGCTCCCGAACCTGGACATTACATTTTTTAGATTTGAACATTTGATCAGGGCAAAGGAAATATAAATCAGTATCTCTTAAGCCACAATGATGCATTGTACATGGATAGGAAAGGTTTAGAGTGATGTGGGCAAATGGGACCAGTTTAGATGGGATATCTTGGTCAACATGGGCTGGTTGGGCCGAAGGGCCTGTTTCCATGCTATATGACTAATACTCTATGAGCTACTAGTCAGACACAAACTCAGATTAAATCCACAGAATACTTGGGTCTGAACTGTGACTAAATCCACTTCAGATACCAATTGTGGATTTTGCCTTTTTGATCTATTTTGTAACTCCATTCATCATTTGCGAGAAAGAAACCACATTGTGTGGTGAACCGTGGGCCAAGGTGTTGGTGAGAGGGGCGTGCAGCCTTCAGGAGGTCTCATCAGGGACTGGGGAGAGTTGGGAAAACCTGCTGGGAATAAATCCCACGGGATTGCGTGGATAAAGAGCAGTGCCCTCCTCCACATCCCCACTGTGTTCACCTCTCAACCAGATTACCCAGATCTCTGATCTTGCTGTGTGTAAATGTCACATTATAGACTTTCATGACGCCTTGTTGGTGAGGAAACTGAGGACAAAAGTTTAATGTGAAGGGGGAAACATTTCACAGGAACCCTTTTCACACAGAGGTGGGTATATGGAATGAGCTGCCAGAGGAGGTAGTTGAGACAGGCACAATCACACTGTTTAAAAGACACTTGGACAGCTGCATGGATGGGAAAGGTTTGTAGGGATATGGGTCAAATGCAGGCAAATGGGACTGGCTGAGATGTTCGGCATGGATTAGTTAAGCCAAAGGGCCTGTTTCTGTTTTGTATGACTCTTAATGACACATAAACTGTTTTGAACATCCTTAAATGTAGACGTCGACAAACATTGCTGCCGATATCACCTAAAGCACAGTATCTCCTCGGCATGCTGCTCCCCATACTGAGGCACTACTGCAGATTCAACCCCCAGGGTTCTCGATGACATTCCACCACAGAGTCCTGACTCAAAGCGACAAGTGCCAGCATGGGTAGATCCTGTGCACAGGGCGTTCGTGCCTTGGTGACTAATAAAGATGATGGATTTAGTGCTGAGTGTATTTGATTGCCTGAAGAAAAATCTCAACAAGGATTGTAAATTTATACAAACGTATCAATGCAGCTCATTACAGAGCCATTCACTGACTGAAGGCCCCAGGGCCCAGTACTGGTATACTGCATACAGCTTAACTAATTTCACAGTAAATATCAGTATTCTGACAGAAGCCGTTAATAATCCTCAGCAACTGTTCATTTATTTTCCTTCCGCCTCACTGTGGGAGAAGGTTCTTGGTGATGTTGAAAGGACAATGGAAAGGTTCAGATAGAAAGTGTTAATGAAGCCCAAATGCTTCCTCCTATCCATGTCCTCCAGAGATGCTGACTGACCCGCTGAGTTACTCCAGCATTTTGTGTCTTTCCTCCTCCTCTACCTTGCTGTCTTTCTGATCCCTGAATCTAGGCTTGTTTCATTCATTAAGTCCACACCAGGTGAGGGGTGATGCAGGTAAGAGATTGGTGCAGGTGAGGGGCTTTGAGTAGGCGGTGGCCTTGGGGTGCGTGGGCTGTAGGGGTAAGTGGAAGATTCGGGCAGATGGAGGTCGGGTAATTGTGGATTTGTGTAGGTGATGGATTGGGGCATGTGAAGAAATTAGGGTATGTGAGGTTTTGTGTAGTTTAGTTTTAGTTCATAGTGATTAGTGATACAGCACAGAAACAGGCCCTTCAGCCCACAAAGCCCATGCTGACCATGAATCACACATTCCTACACTTTGTTATCCCACTTTCCCCATCTACTCCCTACACACAAGGGAATTTATACAGGCTAATTAACCTACTGACCCACATGTCTTTTGGATGTGGGAGGAAACTGGAGCAGGTGGAGGAAACCCCCGTGGTCATAGGGGGAACATGCAAACTCCTAGATGGGGTTTGGGATAAGTGGGAGGTTGAGGCAGGTGTGATTTGGGGTAGATGGGGGTATAGATGTGTGGAACCTGAGACTCAGACTAATAAACAGATAACAGCTACAAATTGGACTTGAGGTGACACTCCTGAGGCTACACACCCTGTGCCTCCTCCTCATGGGTTCAGAGGTTGCAGACCATGACTCTACCTTCCTGTCTGCATGAAGACAGGGCCATGATGAACGGATTGTGGGATTCATTGCTATTGTGATGGAACATTGAACATAGGACAGTACAGGCTAAGAGCCAAATGTCTGTGCCAAATGTAATGCCATCTCTTAGGGGGAGCTATCTGCTCATAATCCATATTCCTCTATTCCTTGCATATCCATATGCCGATCCAAAAACCTCTTAAATGCCACTATTGCATCTGCTACAACCACCAACCCTGGCTTGGCGTTGTAGGCACTCACCACTCTCTCTGTAAAAAAGTTGTCCTGCGCATCTCATTTTAACTTTGCCCTTCTCACCTTAAAGCTATTCCGGCTAATGTTTGTTTTTTTTCTCCATCTCCACTACCCTAACTACGCCACTCATAATACTATAAACTTCTCTCAGGCCTCCCTGCAACCTCTAGCATTCCAGAAAAAACAATTCAAATCTGTCCAACCTTTCCCTGTAGCTAATACCCCCAAATCCCGGCAACATTCTGGTAAACCTCCTCTGCACCCTTTCCAAAGCCTCCACATTCTTCTTGCAATGGGGCGACTAGAAATGCATGCAATATTCCAAATGCGGTGTAACGAAAGTCCTATCAAGCTGACATCCTGACTCTTATACTTAATGCCCCGACCTATGAAGGCAAGCATAGCATATGCCTTCTTTACCATTGTATCTGCTTGTGTTGTCACTTTCAGGGAGTTATGGACTTGGATCCCAAGGTCCCTCTGTATATCAATACTGTTGAGGGAGGTGTTAGGATGCGATTGCTGACAGTCCCACCCCAACCTCACCACCAGCACAGGCTGTTGACACTTGCAGACATTCCAAGTGTCCAAGAGATCCATGTTCCTCAGTTCTGGCCTCCATCTCCCTCGGATCTTCCTTGCTCTGTCATCTTCTGGCCTAAAATTCCCATTGCATATCTCCCTGCCTCTCCACCTCCATTACGAGCGTCTTTGAAACCTGCCTCTTTGACTGTGGTTTGGTCTTGTGCTGCATTATATCCACATGTGGCTCACGGTCACACCTTATGTGATCTGATCACCCTCCGGTGTATCGCCATGGGATGTGTATAGATGTTATATAAAGGTGTTATTTAAATGCAATTTATCGGGTCTGTGGCTTGAGCTGACATATGTGATCTGCTTCTGTACCATCCCCCAAAGAAGTCATAATTTCCTTAATTTTCTTCTTTTAGAAAGTAACGAATACATAAAATGTGTGTGGCAGTTTTTTTTACACAGAGGGATGTGGGTGCCTGACACGCACTGCCAGGGATGGTGGTGGAGGCAGATACGACAGTGATGTTTTTAAGAGGCTTTTAGATAGGAACATAGATATGCAGGAATTGGAAGGATATGGATCTTATGCAAACGGAGGAGATTAGTTTACCTTGGATCATGTTCGGCATGGGCACGGTGGGCTGAAGGGCCGGTAACTGTGCCGAACTGCTCTATGTTCTATAAAAAATACTCTGCTCTGCTTAAAGAAGCTTCTGTGAGAGAAAGGTTAAGAGCTCACCGTGTGCTGATGAACTCCCTCCAGCCATGCTGGCATTACCTGACGACAAAGTGAACAAAAGCTTTAATAATCTGTTTGCAGTTCCCGGTGAGTGCCACTCAACATAACCGCCCTTTATAATTTAGCCTTCCAGTACTGATGCTCCCTGCCTAACTATTGCAGTTTACTCCCGGCACACATTGTGTCAGGAATTTTAATAACAGCCTTCTTCAGACCTGCTGGTTATTCTAAGCAGATTTCAGAGGTATCTTGAGGCCTCAGCATTCTGGCTGCTGTTGTTTTCTGGATTTATATAACACTGCAGTGGTCTGCAGCAAACACAAGCAGGTAAAGCCGAGCACTTCCATGTAAAAAGCCGAGGCTTTCAGAAGCAGTGGGACATCCCATGGCCTCGATTCATACACAGCCGACAGTAACCCCAATGTGTACCATTGATGCCGCTTGAGAATTCACCAGCAGTGACAGGATCTATAGCTGAGGAAATGGTGACAGGTAATAATGATAGAATTGGGTCAAGTCAACGTGGATTTATGAAATGGAGAGCGTCTCTTTAGATCGATTCATTAATTGAAAGATAGGGCATGGAAACAGGCCCACCAGTCTACATCGACCATCGACCACCCCGTTCACACTAGTTCTGTGTTATCCCACTTTCTCGTCCACTCCTTACACACTAGGGGCAATTAACAGAGGCCAATTAACCTACAAACCCACACATCTTTGGGTTGCGGGAAGAAACTGGAGGTCAAGATCAAACCTTGGGTCACTGATGCCATGAGGCAATTTGATAACTGTTGGAATATTTTGGTGATTATAACTCAGGACCAATAGTGGAGGGTCAGTGGATATATTTGAGAAGGCCTTCATCATGGAGCTTCAAGATTATTAAACAAACTCAGAGTGGAAGGTATTGGCAGGGTTGGGGGGGGGGGGGGGGGGGGGGGGGTGGAAATCTCTTGATGTGGATTGAGGATTGGTTAATGAACAATGAGCAGGAAGAATAAAGGGGTAAGTTCCAGATGGGGATGCATCACGGATCGTTGCAGGGACGGTCATTTTTTAGTTGAAGCCGGTTGCGATGCTAGTTGAAGGTGGTTGCCGGAGGTTGCAGGTGGTGGAAGGTCTTACCTTCCTCTACATGCAACCTCCGGCAACCACCTTCAACTAGCATCGCAACCAGCTTCGACTAAAAAATGACCGATTTTTAAAATGGCATCCTATTTTTAGTCGCGGCTGGTTTTGAATTTTTTGAAATAATCAGCGGAATATAGAAGAAGCAGAAACCACTTTCGACCATTAGGGAGACTGACAAAAACCTCCGGGAACCGCACGGAAACCTTGGCTGGGGCGCAAAGTCTCCAGAGGTTTCCGTTCAGGTTTCCTAAGTGGGACAGGGACCCTAATTGTTCATGATCTAGATCAATGGACGAAGACTAACCACATGGAGATCAGAGCCTGAAGAGATACTGTGCCTTGTTAGTGTCAATGCAAGCAAAAGCAAGTGAGAATTAATGAGACTTCTGTGGAACATCAAAGTATAGAGTGTTTAATAGAGTTTGACACTACAGTAATGGATGTGCCCATGACCACGCGAGGCACAGCTGAGGTGCAGTTAACTACCTGTAGTGTCTCGTTGCCTCGATCAGTAGATGAAGAGGTTTCAATGTCTTTCCACTGAACACATCAAACCAGGTGACATGACTTTGACTGTCTGCTCACCTGATACTTGGCTGTAAGTTCCACACCTGTTATCTCTGAATGTCCCACCTACTGTTCTTTTATGAAGACAAAAGGAACTGCAGATGCTGGAATCTTGAGCAAAATACATAAGTGCTGGAGGAACTCAACGGACCAGGCAACATCAGTGGAGGGAATAGACAGGTGACACTTCGTGTCGGGACCTTTCTGCAGACTATACCGATTGGTATCTAATTCCACCACCTCCCCTGGCAATGAATTCCAGGTATCAAGCACCGTGTAAAAAATACTTAACGGATCTTCACGTGGTTTCAATATCTTGTTGGATTGAAGGAAAACCAGCCTATTTGTATATTTTCTTCATCACAATAAGAGTTCATAAAGAGGCTACAGAGGCACATAGATAGATCATATATAAGATCTTGAGGGGCTTTGACAAGGTGGATGTTGAGAGATGTGGTAGAATCTAGAACCAGCAGCCTAAGCTGTCACTCATTTAAGGCAGAGATGGTGGAAACCTCGTTTCTCTTAGAACGCCAAGAGTCTGGGTCTCTGCTCCCTAAGGGCAGTGGGAACAGTCTCTGGGGCAGATAGATGGATATTTAATAATCAAATCATAGAGTCTTACAGCATGGAAACAGGCCCTTTGACTCAAATTGCCCACATGTCCCATCTACAGTAGCCCCACCTGCCTGCATTTGGCCCATATCCCTCTAAATCTGTCCTATCCGTGTACCTGTCCAAATGTTTCTTAAACGTTGCAATAGTACCTGCCTCAACTACCTTCTTTGGCAGCTCGTTCAATACACCCACCACCCTTTGCATGAAAAAGTTACCCCTCAGGTTCCTATGAAATCTTTACCCCCCTCACCTTAAAACTATGTCCCCTGGTTCTCGATTCCCCTACTCTGGGCAAGAGACTCTATGCGTCTACCCAATCTATTCCTCTCATGATTTTGTACACCTCTATAAGAGCACCCTTCATCCTCCTGCGCTCCAAGGAATAGAGTCCTAGCCTTGCTCAACCTCTCCCTGTAGCTCAGTCCTGGAAACATCCTCGTAAATTGCATCGTGGCTTGGTTCGGCAACTTGAGCGCCCAGGAACGGAAAAGAATGCAAAAAGTTGTAAACACTGCGCAGTCCATCATCGGCTCTGCCTCAAAAAGGCTGGCAGCATCATCAAGGACTCACACCATCCTGGTCACACACTCATCTCCCCGCTGCCTTCAGGTAGAAGGTACACAAGCCTGAAATCTGCAACATCCAGGTTCAGGAACAGCTTCTTCCCCACAGCCATCAGACTATTAAACTCAACTCAAACAAAAATCTGCTTTAATAGCCTATTGCACTTTATCTGGTTATTTATGTGTGTGTGTGTATATATATACAGTATATATATTCAATAGTATATGGACACACTGATCCGTTCTGTATTTATTTATGCCTACAACATTCTGTTGTGCTGAAGCAAAGCAAGAATTTCATTGGTACACAAAAATGCTGGAGAAACTCAGCGGGTGCAGCAGCATCTATGGAGCGAAGGAAATAGGCAACGTTTCGGGCCGAAACGTTGCCTATTTCCTTCGCTCCATAGATGCTGCTGCACCCGCTGGGTTTCTCCAGCATTTTTGTGTACCTTCGATTTTCCAGCATCTGCAGTTCCTTCTTAAACACAAGAATTTCATTGTCCTGTCTGGGACACATGGCAATAAACTCTCTTGAATCTCGAATGTTGAATCTAAACCTTCTCTGCACCCTTTCTAGCTTGAAAATCTTTCTCACCAACGTCTTATGCAACTGCAGCATGACCTCCCAACTTCTATATTCAATGGTCGCAGTTAGCTATTAGTTTGCCAAAAGATGTAATCCAGCACAACAGGTGATAGAATGTCACCGCCAATTTCTTTGTGTGTTATTGTTGTCCTTTGCCAATGGGTAGTTGGTGCTCCCAAGGTTATAGAAATAGATTGAATAATGCAGTCCAACCCACGTAAAGATTTATCCGCCAACCCCTTGGCAGCGACACAACTGGAACAGGTTGCTTCCAGCAAACGCGTTGGTCCAAAATTAAGTGGGCATAGTCCAAGTGTCCATGGAACTGCATGAAACAGAACTCTCACTGTGACAGTCTGTGCTCTCTGCTCACATTGAACTCTCTACCGCACGCCCCTCAGTAACTGCTGAAGGCAAAGAGGGAATTAAACACGAGATGATTGTAGGTTTAGGTGCTGCAACTAATCGATGTTGTGAACATTTTTTTCCTAATTTTGGCATTTCTATTCATAGCACTTAGCTGTTATATCGGCTGATTAGACAGCAGTTCAGTCCCAGTGAACTCAGCTGGTATCTTCTGCTTTCCAACAGATCAGAGTGAATTAAATGCAGAATTAAATACAGAACAGTTGGATAAAAAGGGGGAAAGCCCACTGCCTCAAAATCCCTCAACATGTTTGCTTAAAGTCCATCCACAGAGCACAGTTTTTATGCCCCTGTCCCACTTAGGAAACCTGAACGGAAACCTCTGGAGACTTTGTGCCCCACCCAAGGTTTCCGTGAGGTTCCCGGAGGTTTTTGTCAATCTCCCTACCTGCTTCCACTACCTGCAACCTCCGGCAACCACCTGCAACCTCCGGGAACCGCACGGAAACCTTGGGTGAGGCACAAAGTCTCCAGAGGTTTCCGTTCAGATTTCCTAAGTGGGACAGGGGCATTATTTAGAGGTCACCTTCCGACACATGTTAGAGGCATCAGGTGTTCTTTGAAAGGGATGTTACATTTGGTTGCTCTGGTGCCTGAACCTCCTGAAATTTGATCGACCGGGTCTTGGATTTTGGGCGTCCACAAATGATGCATGTCTGATGTTGCCATTTTGGGTTTGGTGTCACAAGGGATCTTTCCCCTGCCTCTGGGAAGTGAACAGGAACAGCTGTGGCAAACCAAGCAGAGCCCATGTTACTCTTGTATAATCTGTAAAATAATGTCTGATCAGAGGTCTGCTGGCTAGCAACCACCCAAACAAACCATGGAGCAGCGCTGTGTTGTCAGTCACAAGGAATGGCAGATGCTGGTTTACAAAAAAAGACATAAAGTGTTGGAGTAACTCTGCGGGTCAGATGGCATCTCTGGAGAACATGGATAGGTCGAAGATAGACACAGAATGCTGGAATAACTCAGCGGGTCAGGCAACATCTTTGGAGAAAAGGAATAGGAAAAGCTTTGGGTCAAAACCTTTCTTCAGACTCGACCCAAAACGTCACCTATTCCTTTTCTCCAGAGATGCTGCCTGACCAGCATTTTGTGGCTGTAGTGTAAACCAGCATCTGCAGTTTCTTCCTGAACATGGATAGGTGTGGTTCCAAGTCAGGATCCTTTTTCAGACATGTTCGCAGAGATGCTGGTTGCCGCACTGAGGTAATCCAGCACTTTGTGTCTTTTTCTCCTGAGCATTGGCACTAATGCCAGAGTTCAGGCATTGGGCAGGAGCCGAGAAACATCCCATGTAGCACACATCAGTGGACGACCAGGACATTACACAAGGTCTTCCCATCTCAGTATGTGGCCATTCAGCCCACCATGTCCATGTGAATTTCGTCTCACTTCCCAGTTTTATCCCCATATACACACTTCCGATACTTCCCATTTTAGAATGATGTGATTGAACCTGTTTGACTCCCTTTGGACAGTCCAATCCTGATTACAGTAACTCTCACCAGTCACAGAGCACAAAAACAGGCCCTTCGGCCCACCAAACGGTGCTGATCATCATTTTGCACTGATCCGACACTGAACCCATTTATTCTCCTCACATTCCACGCTGACCATAGATCACCCATTCTCACCCATCAGCGGCTCACCTTAACGAGTTTCTGCCAATGAAACTCTTGCCAATATAGTGAGGGTTTTTGATTCATTGATCGAAAGACACAGCATGGAAACAGGCCCTTCGGCCCACCAGGTCCATACCAACCATCGATTACCTGTTCACACTAGTTCTATGTTATTCCATTATCTCATCCACTCCCTACACACTAGGGGCAATTTACAGAGGCCAATGGATCTACAAACCCACACATCTTTGGGATGTGGGAGGAAACTGAAGCATCCAGAGGAAACCCACGTGGTCACTGGGAGAACGTGCAAACTCCACACAGGCAGCACTCACTGTCAGGATCGAACCCGGGTCTCTGGTGGTCACAGGGAGAAGGTGCAAACTCCACACAGCCAGCAGTTGAGGGGGTTCACAGTGGGGGTGGTGGTGGTGGTGGTGGATTAACTTGCATGCAGTCACAGCTAGGTGGTCTCCGGCACTAAATGTACCCGCTCTTGTTCTCCCCAGAGGCGGCTACAAAGAAACTGCGAAGCAACATACGGAGAAGCACGGAGACAGGGATAGCCGTGGAAATGCGAAACCGGGTGACCCGGCAGGGCAGCAGGGAATCGACGGACGGCAGCACCAACAGCAACAGCTCTGATGGCAAGTGAGTCTCCTCCAGGGGCAAACGGCTCACACGCTGAGTTGGTGGCAATGCCAATCCACGCCAGGAATTAGCAACTCATCCCTCAGTATTGGTAGAGGTTTACTCTTGTCACTTACACAGTGAAGACCTTTGCATGCTATCCAGTCAAATCATACCCTGATCCAGTCAAATCAGCTCCAGTGCAAAATCTCCTCAAACTATGCCTACTTTCTCCTTTCTCCGACAGGGGTCCTGCAACACCCTCTCTCGCTGCTCCCCCTCTGTGATTCCTCTTGCTCTCCAGAGGGGTCTTAACCCAAAGCGCCACCTATTATTTTTCTCCAGAGATGCTGCCTGGCCCGATGAGTTACTCCAGCATTTTGTGTCAAATTATATTTTACACGAGTTTAGTCACACCTTACACAATGAAATCATTACACACACACACAAGCAAATTGTCCCATACGCATGTACAACAGAAACTTGTACAACGAGAACAATACCAGAGTGCCGAATACAGTGTTACACCGTTGCAATGTTACAGTTGCAGAGAAAGTGCAGATAAAGAAAAAATGCAAGCATCACGATGAGGTAGATTGGAAGATCGGAACTACACCCTTCTACACATGCTTCGTTAGATTCTGTTTTTATTTATCTGCTGTGTCAGTGTTATAGAGTCATGCAGCACGAAACAGGGCCTTCTACCCATCGGGTATTATGCTGAGCTACAAATATCTATCTGCACTAATCTCATTTACCAGAATTCAATGTGTGGCCTTGTTTGCATTGATGATTAATGTGATATAATCATTGTGATAAAATCCCGCTATGCAGGGCACACAAGTGTTATACTTGATTATAATTAGAGATACAGCATCGAAACAGGTCTTTCGACCCACTGAGTCAATGCTTATATTACCTGTTCACACTAGACCTATGTTATCCCACTTTTTCATGCACTCCCTACTCACTAGGGGTAATTTCAGAGGGAAATTAACCTACACACCCGCAGGTCTTTGGAAGGTTGGAGGAAACCGGAGCACCAGGAGGAAACCTACGTGGTCACAGAGAGAACGTGCAAACTCTACACGGATAGCCCCCAAGGTCAGGATCGAACTTGGGTCTCTGACGCTGTGAGCTCTCTCTACAATCTGCGCCACTGTGCCGCAATAATTATGTTTAAAGATACAGCATAAAAAAAGGCACTTTGGCCCACCAAGTTCACGCCAGCCATTCACACTGGCCACGTGGCAGTACGTGTGTTCATATTTACCGTGAAGCCTCCGGGCCAAGTCCCCGGCATGATCCCCAGAGGAGGTGAACATGATAACGTCTCGTTAACTCCCTGCCCAGTCACAGTGAAGAGTCAGAGGGTGATAATACGATAATGGCCCTTCAGCCCAATTCGGCCATGCTGACCTGAGCAAGTCCCATTTGCCTGCATTTGGTCCATAATCCCATAAACCTCTCCCATCCATTTACCTGTCCAAATATCCTTTAAACATTGTAATTGTGACTGCCTCCACCGCTTCCTCTAGCAGCTCATAAAACATCAGTAAACCCTCAGTAAAATCTCCGTAAATTTACAATAAACTGTCAGTGAACCTGCAGTAAACCACCTGCAGATGTGCAATAAACATAATACAGTGTCATAAAAAGTAACTGCAAATGCTGGTTCATACTAAATCTTGTGGGTCAGGGAATATCACTGGAGAAATGGATAGATGGTGTTTTGGTTTGGGACCCTTCTTCAGACTGACTAGTTTTTTTTAGTTTTTAGAGATACAGCGCGGAAAATGGCTCTTCAGCCCACCGGGTCCACGCCGACCAGCGATCCCTGCACACGAGTACTATCCTACACCCACAAGGGACAATTTTTACATTTACCATGTCAATTAACCTACAAACCTGTACGTCTTTGGAGTGTGGGAGGAAACCGACGATCTCGGAGAAAATCCGCGCAGGTCACGGGGAGAAGGTACAAACTCCGTACAGACAGCGCCCGTGGTGGGGATCGAACCCGGGTCTCCGGCGCTGCATTCGCAGTAAGGCAGCAACTCTACCGCTGCGCCACCGTGACTGCTGTAGTAGGGGATGCGGGACAAATAAATCTGGAAGCGATAAGAGAGCGGACAAATCACGGCGGGCAGCAGATGACCCCCAGCGAGGATGTACCCAATAGTCAGATTGTTGGAAAAAGGCTAGAGATAGAAACAGGTGTGAGCCCAAGAGAGATACATGGTCTAAACCTATAATAAATACAGCATGATTACTCCATAATCTCTTGGTAAACACGGTTAATCCTAAATGAACAGTGAACATGTAATAAGCTCCTGGTAAAACCCCTGGTTAGCTCAGGGCAAGCCCAATAAACTCCCACTTAGCCTATGGTAAATTCTCAAATAAATTCTCAGTAAACTATGCTAAACTTATAAATCCTTTCCAACCCTTTAGTAAACTCATTGCAAACACTCAGTAAACAATTACATTTGCAGTAAATTTACAGTAATCGTCACCATAAGCTTGCGGTGCATTCTCGGATAATGGGAAAATAATATTTGAAGAGAGTTCTCGTGCCTGCAAGGGCCAATGCAAAGTGTCCTTTGATGTATCTTGTACGTGCCAATCATTTGTTTTAATATAAGGGCCATGATTAAGATGTTTGGAGATGAATACGAACTTGGCATTGTACTTGGAAAGAATCTCTTTGGCTACAAGAAAATATCAATGAAAATTATTTTAATATCAATGACAAGTGAGAAATAATTGTCATTAAGCATGGGATAGTGAATTAGGGAGAAAAGGCAACACTTAAAGAGCAGCACACACTGAACAGAGTAGCGAACCACATCTCATAGTGTATGTGGCTCCCCAGATCCCAGAAGAGACCAGAAAATAAGGTGGTCAGGAAGATACATGAGGTTTCTTGCCTTTATTATCAGAGGCACATCATTAAAAAAAACTGTTCGTTCACACTGGAACATCAGTGAGGTCACAGCTGGAGTATTACAGAAAGGATGTGAAGTATTTGGAGATGAAGAGGTTCACCAGGATGCTGTCTGAATTACAGTGTATTAGACTGTATTAGCTATAAGGAGAGGTTGGGCAAACATGGAGATTTGGATTGTTCTCTCTGGAGCATTGGAGATTGAGAGGAGACCTGATAGAAGTTTACAACATCATGAGAGGCACAGATAGCAGAGACGGTCAGAACTTTTTTCTCTAGGGTGGAAATGTCAAAGACTGGAGGGCTTAGGTTTAAGATCACAGTGGGTAAGATTAGCGAAGATTATGCCATTTTTTTACACAGAGAGTGGTGGATGCCTGGAACGCATTGCCAGAGGTTGTGGTGGAGGCAGATATGATAGTGGTGTTCAAGAGGTTTTCAGATAGGCACATGGATATGCAGGGAATGGAGGGATATGGTTCACGTGCAGGCAGAAGGGATTGGTTTGGCATGGACATTGTGGGCCGAAGGGCCAGTCTCTGTGCTGTACTGTAGAGCTCTATGGAGCACTATGTACAGTGCTCGTCACCACATTGCAGGAAGGATGTGACCACACTAGAGAGGGTGCAGAGGCAACCGTTTGTATCTTGCCAGGGCTGGAGAACTACAGTAATGACTGAGAGACTCTCGGGGCTGTGTTTGTTCCCATTGGATGAAAGAGACTGAGGAGAGATTTCATCAATCAGTTAATGTTTCCCAGAAGACAGGGTGAAAGGAAGGTTCTATTCCCTTGTGAGAAAGATTAATAACTTGGTGGTTTGGATTCAGGATGATTGGCAGCAGGATTGGGGGAGAGATAAGGACATTATTCTCTAGCCATGGCATGCTGAGATTCTGACACTCACATCCTGGAACACAACTCAAGGCAGAAGCCCTCACTGTGCTCGGGAAGTACCACGTCGACACTTGAAGTGCTGGTACCTGCTGAGCTGCAGTTCATCAATGTAGATCTTCTCAGCTGGCCTGGACATGATGGGTCGAATGGCCTCTTTCTCTGCTGCACATTTCTATCTTTCAACCAAATCACAGAAGACTCAGAGTGAACATATAGCAAACTACAAGTAAACTGTTAATGAAGAGTCGTGAGAATGTCTCCCTAATGGAACAACACTGAAAGGGTTTGTATAAAGCAAAGCAAACTGCAGATGCTGGAAATCTGAAATAAAACCTGGAATCAACAGGTCAGGCAGCATCTGTGGGGAGAGTTGACGTCTCGGATCTGAGATCCTTTGTCAGGCTGTCTGTTCCACTGTACGTTGCTGGTCGGGACAGATGGACATCGGCTGCCGTGCAGAGGCAGAAACTACTCTCCTAAACTCAGGGGCACGGTGCAATGTACGGGGCCCAGAGCATTGTGAGATGGTACCTATATACAAACGCATGGTTTTACAGCCCTTCGATAAACCCTCCACACATGATTACAAACAGACACACAAACACACTCACCACACACACGCACAGACAGACACTCACTCACCACACATCCACACACAGAGACACACATACACACCACACAATCTACACATATGCACATTCAGGCTCACACATACACACAACATGCATCACACATACATGCACGGACATGCACACGTACACACCACATGCACCACACATACATGCACGGACATGCACACATACAACCACATGCACATACAGCCACACACGTACAAACACATGCGTACACACATGCGAATGCACAGCACATGCAAACAAGCACGTGTGTCAAATATTAAGCCGTATTTGTGGACCAGTTGCTAACCCTTGCCTCCTGTTTTGCAGCCTGGTATTCCCCATGGCGAGACTGGGAGCAGACGGGCAGTTCAGTGATTTTCTGGATGGGATTGGTCCGGCTCAGCTGGTGGGCCGGCAGACCCTGGCAGCCCCGTCGATGGGTGAGTGACCTGTCGGCCTGCGTTACCTCAGTCCGCTCCTGGTCAGTCTGCCCTGCTCAGTGGCACCTCATGCGCTGAAACCCCTCCACCTGCCCGCCCCAGATATCACACCCATTGCCATCAACATATCCCACCCGTTGCTGCGGGTGGTAGCAATTCTCCTCACAGTGCCAGAGACCCTGGTTCAATCCTGACATGGGGTGCTGTCTGTGTGGAGTTTGCCCATTTTCACTGCAAGTGATTTCTCCAGGTGCTCCGGTTTCTTCCCACATTCCAAAAAATTGCTAAAGGGTCTATTAGCCACATAAATTACCCCCGATTATTGCTATTGATTATTATTGTCACATGCACCATTGTACAGTGAAAAGATTTTGTTCGTGTGCTATCCCATTAAATCAGATAATCCTATTCACGATTACAATCAAGCTAAACTGGTACAAAAGGTGGAGCAAAGAGAATATGCAGAGTGCGGAATAAAGTTCTCAACATTGTAGATACATAGACAATAGGTGCAGGATTCAGCCATTCAGCCCTTCGAGCCAGCATTGCCATTCAATGTGATCATGGCTGATCATCCACAGTCAGTATCTCCTCCCTGCCTTTTCCCCATACCCCTTGATTCCGCTAGCCCTAAGAGCTCTATCTAACTCTCTTTTGAATGCATCCAGAGAATCGGCCTCCTCTGCTTTCTGAAGCAGAGGATTCGACAAATTCACAACTCTCTGGTTGAAAATGTTTTTCCTCATCTCAGTTCTAAATGGCCAACCCCTTATTCTTAGACTGTGGCCCCTGGTTCTGGACACCCTCAACATCGGGAACATGGTTCCTGCATCTAGCGTGTCCAATCCCTTAATAATGTTATATATTTCTATAAGATACCCTCTCATCCTTCTAAATTCCAGTGAATACAAGCCCAGTCGCTCCATTCTTTCATCATATGACAGTTCCGCCATCCCGAGAATTAACCTCGTGAACCTACGCTGCACTCCCTCAATCGCAAGAATGTCCTTCCTCAAATTAGGAGACCAAAACTGAACACAATACTCCAGGTGTGGTCTAACTAGGGCCCTGTACAACTGCAGAAGGACCTCTTTGCTCCTATATTCAAATTCTCTCATTATGAAGGCCAACATGCCATTAACTTTCTTCACTTCACTGCATGTTGTACCTGCACGTTTACTTTCAGTCACTGATGTACAAGGACACCCAGGTCTTGTTGCACTTTCCCTTTTCCTAATCTGACACCATTCAGATAATAATCTGCCTTATTTTTCTTGCCACCAAAGTGGATAACCTCACATTTATCAACATTATACTGCATCTGCCATGCATCTGCCCACTCACCCAACCTATCCAAGTCACTGTGCATTCCCATAGCATCCTCTTCACACTGCCTCACAGCTTTATGCCATCTGCAAATATGCAAATGTTACTATTAATTCCTTCATCTTGAGGGGGCGCCGTCGAGTATGGCTGCCCAGCCTGCAGCTGTCTGTCCTTTCACCCTTTTTATTTTTTTTTAGTATGTTTAAAGTCCATTTGGAGGTCAAATCTTTTTTATGTGGGTGGGTGGGAAGGGGGAAGGGGGGGGAAGGGGGGAGAAGGGGGGAAGGGGGGAGAAGGGGGGAAGGGAGGAGAAGGGGAAGGGGGGAAGGGGGGAGAAGGGGGGAAGGGGGGAAGGGGGGAGAAGGGGAAGGGGGGAACTATTTTTCTCAGTCCCTACCTTGTCGAAGATGCGGCTTTTCTCCGAGACGTATCTTCGTCCCTTCCTCTTGGCCTTCCACCGGGACTGGGACGGCGTTTCCTGCCGGGACCGGCCAGAACTTCGGCTTTGGCAGCGGCACTTGCCCGGGTCATCGTGCGGTGGGCTCCGGAGTGCTGAGACTGCCGACTCCCAACATCGCGGAGCTGTTGTTGCGGAGCTTCCAGCCGCGGGCGACGCTGACTTTAAAACACCACGGAGCCTGGAATCTCTTCCTCCATAGATGCTGCTGCACCCGCTGAGTTTCCCCAGCAATTTTGTGCTCCATAGATGCTGCTGCACCCGCTGAATTTCCCCAGCAATTTTGTGTACCCTGGAATCTCTTGCCGAGATCGCCAGTGTCGGAGCTCTGACCAGCGCAGCCTGTGGACTTCGGGAGCTGCGGTCTCCGGGGAGGAAGCGGCCGTTCAAGACATTCCAAGCCGCTGAAGTGTGTTCTCCCGACGCCGAAGCCCCATCATCCGGCGAGAGGGCCTGAACATCGGGCCGCTGGCGCGGCGACTGCGGAGGCCTCAATAGGCCCGACCATGGGTGAACAAGGGGAAGAGGACTAGACTTTGTGCCTTCCCTCACAGTGGGAACCATTGTGGGGGGATTTTTTTATGTTTTATGTTCAATTCTCTTTTAATGTGGTGTCTTACTTTTATTGGTGTGCTGCAAAAAATATAACATTCTGAATTTCCCTGAGCGGATTAATAATCTATCTATCTATCAGAAATTAATATATATTGTAAATAGCAGCGGTCCCAGCACCGAGACTTGCAGCACCCCACTAGTCACTACCTGCCATTCTGAAAGGGACCCGTTAATACCGTTGTTTCCTGTCTGCCAAACAATTTTCTATCCATGTCAATACTCTACCCCCAATACTACATGCTCTAGTTTTTCCCACCAATCTCCTGTGTGAGACCTTATCAAAGGCTTTCTGAAAGTCCAGGTACACTGGGTCTCCCTTATCCATTTTACTTGTTACATCCTCAAAAAATTCCAGAAGATTAGTCAAGCAAGATTTCCCCTTCGTAAATCAATGCTGACTTGGACCAATCCTGTTACTGCTATCCAAATGCACTGCTATTACATCTTTAATAATTGACTCCAGCATCTTCCCCACCACCGATGTCAGGCTAATGGGCCTGTCCCACTTAGACGAATGTTTCGGCGGCTGCCGGCGATTGTCATAGTCGTAGCAGGTCGCCGAAAAAACGGCGACTGGACCCCTCCACGAAAATGTCTACGACAATGTCTACGACAAGCTACCACCTAGTTGACGTCCACACGCAACAAGCTACGACAACTGAAGACAACTTAAGACAATTCAGTCGCCGGTTGACGTAGGTAGTCGCCAATGGAATTCACCGAAGTCAGCACCGGCGACCTAATCCACGAGTTAAGAAGAGTGTCGACCATGCTGTGAGTTTGAAGGTCAAAGACACTCTTCTAATCTCGCAGATTAGGTCGCCCAAGTGGGACAGCCCCTTAATGGCTGCAACCCTAATTGAAGGGCTCTTGTTAGTTCTTATTTGGAATAAGAGATGCATGTGAAGTTGAATACATGGAAGTTCAATCTTCTTAGAATAATGACTCCTCAACAGTGGATGGCATCACATGAAGGATGGCTGGTCATTTTGTGTAAGGGGTAACTGATATCTGTGAGTATATAACAGACTGGAATGAAGTCGGGAGGTTGGGGTGGTATCTGCTCTCTTTCTGTGCCGCTGATTTATGGTGCCACCTTGTTACAGGCGACATTCACATTGGCATGGCTGATCGGAATGGGCAGCTGGAGGTGGAAATTACCCAAGCCCGGGGACTGACCCCCAAGCCTGGCACAAAGGCTTTGCCAGGTAGGTGCCAAGAGACACACACACTTCAACTGCTTCTCTCGTGCATCATTGCAGTGCCACTGGTTCATATCAGGGACCTAATGCATGTGCTGTGCTATTTGCTGATAAATTGGATTAAAAGGTTAAAAGTTAAGCACATGACCTGTCATCTGACACCAGTGGATAAGTAAGTGGAGACCATGTTCACTTGTAACTGTCTGAACCAGTACAAAACTGCTGGGGTCATCTTAGTTAAATTTAGTTTAGAGATACATCATGGGAACAGGCCAGTCGGCCCATTAAGTCCATGCTGACCATCAAGCACCCATTCACACTAGTGCTATAATCCCACTTTCCCATCTACTCACTACACACTAACGGCAATTTACATAGGCCAATTAGCCTACAAATCCACATGTCTTTGGGATGTGGGAGGAAACGGAGAGCCTAGAGGACACCTACACAAAGGGTGAACGTGCAAACTCCGCACGGACAGCACCCAAGGTGAGGATCGAACCTGGGTGTCTGACACTGTGAAGCAGCAGTTCTACCAGCTACCCCACTGTGTTGCCATACCGGAGTCCATGTCCAATAGCACTTTCAGGCAGCAGGTACAGAAATTCCTCCGGATGTCTGGAATCCTAGTGGGACATCCCCTACCATATCCTATTGTGTAGAACTTCATTGGATCAAACTTCTTTCCATTCATCTCCAATGTATAGAATCCAAAGAATTAAACTCCTTCCCATTCACTGCCATCCCTCAGTTGAGTTTCATTAAATCCCTATCCATTTACTACTTATATATAGATCAAACAATTTTCCATTCACTGTAATTCTGAAGAATTATATACGTTACTTTCAAGAGTCAAGAGAGTCAACTGTGTTTAATTGTCATATGTACTGATAACAGAACAATTAAATTCTTGTAGAAACAAGGAACTGCAGATGCTTGTTTACAAATGAAGATACAAAGTGCTGGAGTAACTCAGCGGGTCAGACATCATCTCTGGATAGATGACGTTTTGGATCGTGACCTTTCGAGAATGATCCCAACCCGAAATGTCACCTGTCCATGTTCTCCAGAGATGCTGTCTGACCCGTTGAGTTACTTCACAGGGAAAAAGCAATTGTGGATTTAGTGTTATGTGATAACCCGGGTTTGATAAGGGAACTCAAGGTAAAGCAACCATTAGGAGGCAGCGACCACAACATGATAAGTTTTAATCTGCAATTTGAGTGGGAGAAGATGAAATTGGATGTGTCGGTATTGCAGCTGAGCGAAGGGGACTACTGAGGCATGAGGGAGAAGCTGGCCAAAGTTGACTGGAAAGGGACCCTAGCAGGGGTGACGGTGGAACAGCAATGGCAGGAATTTCCTGGGATAATATGGAAGATGCAGGATCATTTCGTTCCGAAGAGGAAGAAAGATTCTACAGAGAGGACCTTGGCTGACAAGAGAAGTCAAGGACAGTATAAAACTAAAAGAGAAGGCGTATATCACAGCAAAGATTAGTGGGAAGCCAGAGGGTTTGGGAAGCTTTTAAAGAACAACGGAAGGTAACTAAAAAAACAATATGGGAAGAACAGATGAAATACGATGGTAAGCTATCCAATAATATAAAAGAGAATAGCAAGAGTTTCTTCAGTTATATAAAGAGTAAGAAAGAGGCAGGAGTGGAAGTTGGGCCACTGGAGAATGATGCAGGAGAAGTGATAAAGGGGAATATAGAAATGGCAGAGGAATTAAATAACTTTTTTTGCATCAGTCTCCACAATGGAAGACATCAGCAACATGCCTGAATTTTAAGAGAGTCAGAGGGTGGAAGTTGGTGCAGTGGCTATTGCCAGGGAGACGGTGCTTGGGAAGCTGAAAGGGCTGAAGGTGGATAAGACACCTGGACCGGATGGACTGCACCCTGGGGATCTGAAAGAGGTGGCTATAGAGATTATGGAGGCATTGGCTGTGATATTTCAAGAATCACTAGAGGCAGGAGAGGTCCCAGATGATTAGGAAATTGCCAATATTACCCCGCTGCACAAGAAGGGAGCAAAGCAGAATAGTGGGAACTATAGGCCGGTTAGACTGACTATGGTGGTTGGTGAGATTTTAGAGTCCATTATAAAGGATGAGGTTACAGAGTACATATAGGCTCATGATAAAATAGGCCAAAGTCAGCATGGCTTTGTGAAGGGGAGGTCTTGCTTGACAAATTTGCTGGAAATCTTTGAAGAGTAAATAGCAGGACATACAAAGTAGAGTCAGTAGATGTTGTTTAATTAGATTTTCTGAAAGCCTTCGATAAGTTGTCACACGTGAGGCTGCTAAAGGGCCTGTCCCACTTTCACAACCTAATTCACGACCTTTTCTACTTGTAGACATTTTTCATCAGGCTAGAAAAACGCCCCGACCTACTTGATGCCACGAGTACCTACGACTAGCATCACAACCTACATACGACCTACCTACGACCTCCCACAACCTCCTATGACCTTGTGACGACCATGCTGCGAGTATGTCAAGGGCAAACTCGGCAGAGGTCGTGAATTAGGTCGTGAAAGTGGGACAGGCCCTTAAGGAAGATGAGAGCCCACGGTATCAAAGGGCAGATACTAGCATGATACCAGGTTGGCTGAATGGCAGAAGACAAAGAGTGGCAATAAAGGGGGCTTTTTCTAGTTGGCTTCCGGCGACTAGCGAAGTTCCGCAGGGGTCAGTGCTGGGGCCGCTACTCTTCATGTTGCATATTAATGATTTGGACAAGGGGATTGAAGGCTTTGTGGCAAAGTTTGTGGATGATACGAAAATAGGTGGAGGGGCAGGTAGTGTAGATAAAGCAGGGACTCTGCAGAAGGACTTGGATAGGTTGGGGGAGTGAGCAGAGAAGTGGCAGATGGAATATTATGTAGCAAAGTGTGGAGTCATGCATTTTGGTAGTAGGAATAAAGGCGTAGACTATTTTCTTGATGGGAAGAGAATCCAGAAATCAGAGGTGCAAAGGGACTTGGGACTGCTGGTGCAGGATTCCTGAAAAATTAATCTGCAAGTCGAATCAGTAGTAAAGAAACCAAACACAATGCTAGCATTTATTTCAAGAGGGCTTGTATACAAAATCAGGGATGTAATGCTGAGGCTCTATAAGGCGCTGGTAAGGCCGCATTTAGAATATTGTAAACAATTTTGGGCACCGTATCTGAGGAATGATGTGCTGGCTCTGTGGAGGGTCCAGAGGGGGTTTACACGAATGATTCTAGGAATGAGTCGGTCAAGCTATGATGAACGTTTGACGGCACTGGGCCTGTACTCGCTGGGGTTTAGAAGAATGAGGGGGGAACTCATTGAAACATACAGAATAGTAAAAGGCTTGGATAGAGTGGATGTGGAGAGAATGTTTCCACTAGTGGGAGAGTCTAGGACTAGAGGTCATAGCCTTAGAATTAAAGGACGTTCTTTTAGGAAGGAGATGAGGCAAAACTTATTTAGTCAGAGGGTGGTGAATCTGTGGAATTCTTTGCCACAGCGGGCCTTAGAGGCCAAGTCAGTGGATATTTTTAAGGCAGGGAAGGATTGATTTTTGATTAGTATGGGTGTCAGAGGTTATATGGAGAAGGCAGGAGAATGTGGTTCGGAGGGAGAAATAGATCAGCCATGATTGAATGGCAGAGTAGAGTTGATGGGCCGAATGGCCTAATTCTACTCCTATCACATGACCGTATGACCTTCACAATGACATTTTTACTTGCAGCAGCATAACAGGTCTATAAACATAATACACATAGACAATGTATAATATAAAAATTAAATAATTAACTAAAATACTAGTGTAAACAAAAAACCGTCATTAGTGAAATCAAAGACATTCCATAGAAGTTCACAGTTGAGGCTAATATTGTATATTGTTCAAGAATCTAATGGTTGTTGGGCAGAAGCTACTCTTGAACCAGGTGGTCATGGTTTTCAGACTCCTGTACCTTCTTCCCAATGGTAGGAGTGAAATGAGAGTATGGGTAGGATGATGTGGGTCTTTGATAATACTGGCTGACTTTTTGAGACAGAGTCTCCTCTAGATACCTTCGATGGTGGGGAGATCAGTACCTGAGATGGACTGAGTCGTAATAGTCTGTGGTCTTCTTCGTTCCAAGTTTCTGTCATAGTACAAAATTCCAATGGATCAAAAACTTTCCCATTAACTTCCACTCAGTATAATATGAAAACCACCCAATAGGAAAATCTCTTATGATGTTTCTTAATTATCTTGGATTTGAGACACAAAGCTGGAGGAGATGATTAGCGGAGGCGGCTACAAGCTTTGCACATACAAATGCTTTTCTTTGATGTGTTTAATGCTCAATGTGTTTTGCATTCTGCTCGGTCGAAAGGTTGTGTATAACGTGCGTGTGAAAGAGAAATTTGCGTTTATACTGCATCCTTCCCGATCTCCAGGTTGAGTGCATCATGTCCAATGATTATTCTAACAATGACCTCCCACAACCACCAATGTGATGCTGAACTGTTACCCTGGTTAAATTGATGAGTGTTCATAATCCAGAACTCCACATAGCTCCTTAAGCAGGAACACAGCGGTGTGGTAATTGCTGGTGTACATCAGCTGGAGGTCCAGATGGGAGGAGAGGTGTAGCCACGTAAATCTCCTTCAAGTCGGGGCATGGTCTTTCTCCCACACTAAAGCATCACATTCAAAGCAGACAAAGGTGCTGGAGAAACTCAGCGGGTGCAGCAGCATCTATGGAGCAAAGGAAATAGGCAACGTTTCGGGCCGAAACCCTCGGTTTTGGCCCGAAACGTTGCCTATTTCCTTCGCTCCATAGATGCTGCTGCACCCACTGAGTTTCTCCAGCACTTTTGTCTACCTTCGATTTTCCAGCATCTGCAGTTCCTTCTTAAACACATTCAAAGTGTCATGGTTACAAGCATCACAGTTGGAAGCTTTGCATTTAGTTGGCAAAAAGACTTCTGTCGCACCGTTTAAGTCATTCTTCCTGGTGAATATTTAAAGTATCAACTGAATTAACCAACGCGCAACTGTGCGTATGAATATGTACATTATTAACTGAAATATCATTCACCTCCCCGTTGGTTTTCTATGTCATTGCCCACACCCCACCTCACCCCAAGCAGGAGACAGCAATTCACAAGTACCTGTTAATTGATATAAATAATCACCAAGAGCATTAATTAGCAACTTTTCACAGACTGCGTGCACTTAGAACATCTGAGCCTTTTGGGAGAGATTGGCAGGACAAAATTACACGGAAGACACCTTCAGAGCAAATATTCACCCTGTCCTGAACAGTTCCAATGGGAATGAGTACCATCTGGCAATGGGTGCACTATTTTTGCTGATCACTTAAGGATCATGACACTGACAGGTGCCAATTTGTGAATTAAATGTACATTTAACAGGCTATAGATAGTTGTGGGTGTCCGTAGGTTTATAATAGACATCAGTCGATAGGCTATCTCCTGAGAGAAGCATTGCAAGCCTGTGTGTCAGGCTCCAGACACCTTGTGATCACAGTGTTGCACAATTCCAGCAGAGGGCAGACTGGCACCATGGTTCCCTCTCTGTCCTGGGGCTCCTACATTGCCACATGCAAACTGGAGGAACAGCACCTGGTATTCCCCTTGGGTAGCTTACAACCCAACGGTATGAAGATTCAATTCTCCAATTTTAAGTAATATGTCCCCCTTTTTCACACCTTCTCCTTCCTGTACATTCAGGAGTATATTCAGCTGTCCAAAGTTTGTCTGATTTGGTTATAATCTCAGCTCTGGTTTCTCACGTACTTGCGGTAACTCCTCTACCTTTCACACCACAACTATCTATCGCTGCCTTAAAGTACCTCGACCGCTTTCGCCAACCCTCGACGTAAGGGTTTCAAAGACACACGACCCTCAGAATAAAATTCCAAGTGTGTGACCCTGCATTTTGAACCGTAAATGCTGCTTCTGGTATCTCCCTCAACAATCCTTCGTACACTCACCCTGTCCACACTCCTCAAGATCTTATCTTCATTTCACTAAGTTAGGAGGACATAAGGTGTTACAAAGGGATATATACATACATACATACATCCTTATGTCCTCCTAACTTAGTGAAATGAAGATAAGATCTTGAGGCGTGTGGACAGGGTGCACTTGCACTGGTTTCTCCCCCATCCCTTCCATCAGAAACCCTCAACAGGATTCATAGTTTGCAACTACGTCTTTCTTTTGGGGTCACATCTGTTTCTATCCAACAATCTGCCTCTCAGGGAACCCTCACAGCTGAGGTCATCTGTTGTCCGTCTCGCCTCTTCCCTCCGTTGTTCTTCCCGCTCTCCCCACCCCCGCAATCAGTCTGAAGAAGGGTCCTGACCTGAAATGTCACCCATCTATTTTCTCCAGAGATGCTGCCTGGTGCACTGAGATACTCCAGCATTTTGTACCCATCTTTAGTATAAACCAGCATCTGCAGTTCTTTGTTATTACATTCTGAGGGAAGTGATGATGGCACCGTTATAGCACCAGGCCCCAGAGTATGATTATAAACCAGTAACCAAGGAGTGCTCAGTGGACGCATATCCTTGGGCGTGAGGTGATGGAATGGGAGAATATCAAGAGCATGAGATCTAGTGCAACTTGCACCTCGCAGGGTGAGAGTGGCTGTCACTGAGTTACAGCGAGCCCACCAAGCACGATGCACCAATCCAACTATCCAGCTCATCTTGCACGAGTCCCATGTTATTCTCCACTCATTCCCATTGAGCCTCCACACACCTGCACATCAGGGGCAATTTACAGTCACCAATTAAACTTGTGAGGGGCAAATTTGCACGGTCATAAGAAGTACGTGCAAACTCCACACAGACAGCAACGAGGTCAGGCTTGAACTCAGCTCCCTGACGCTGTGATGCAGCAACTGTACTATCTGTGCCACTCTGCTGCCCCTAAGGCCGTAAGGGAGAAGCAACAGGGAGGGGTAGAACCAAACGGCACAGGTGATTTAAGCGAAGCTAAAAATGAGGGGGGGAGGGGGACGAATTTGGATGATAAAAGATGGGAGGAGATTTAAGCAAAGTATGAATGGTGGAATGGACAGGTTGGTCCCAATGCTCTATGCTGTTATTCCACGTCTATTATTAGACACGTGGAAAACTAGATGTTCTAGTCAGACGAGATTTTCCAGTTGTAACACTGACTTCTTGGGTCTGTTCAATATAAACAATATCCAAGCAGATGGTATTGTTCAGATCCTAAAGACTTGAATAAAGTTATTGATAGCGATGTGGTTCTGCATCAGCAACGGGAGATGTATCTTCACTGACTACACGGAGCTAAGGCTTTGATGGAATCAGATGTTTCTTAAGAGTTTTAAGATGCGTTTAGATAAGGGCAGCCCAGTGGCACAGCCACTGCATCACAGCGCCAGAGACCCGGGTTCAGTCCTGACCTCGGGTTCTTTCTGTGTGGAATTTGCACGTTCGACCTGTGACTGAGTGGATTTCCACCAGATGCTCCGGTTTCTTCCCACATCCCAGTGGGCTTGTAGATTAATTGGCTGCTGTTAATTGCCCCCTAGTGTGCAGGAAGTGGATGAGAAAATGGACAGAACTAGTGTGAACGGTCGATCGATGGTCGGCGTGGACGGTGGGCTGAAGGGCCTGTTTCCGTGCTGTTTCTTTCAATCAATAAACATTTAATTGCTTTCCACGCACCTTTATGGGTGTCTTACCGGATGTGGAAGCCATTACTGAGTCAGAGGTTTTCCAAAGGAAGTTGGAGGTGTTGGTGGAAAGACATCAGAGAATAGAAACATTGTGGATGATCTTGTGGCCGTTGGTTTGACAGAAAAGTTGGAAGAAGCTAATCAGGCCCATAATAAACATCTGGATGAATTCATGCAACAGTGCTGCGAAGCTTCAGAGGCGTTAAATAAAATTAATGCGGAACATGAGAGGCAGCAAGATGTTTAATTGGATATCTTGCCTGGGGAGAGGACTTTGTGTTGATCCCATCAAAGCTAAAGCAGTTTGGAGATGTCCTCCAGGATCCAGTGTTTGTTGGGAATATGACTCCCAACAAATATCCGAGCTCTTCTCTTACCTGTCGAAAAGGGTGAAGCTGCTCCGAGATTTAACACTGGGAAACGCAGAGTGGTTCAGGAGAGAACCCAAAGAAATAAAACTGCAAAAGAAGCCTTCGCTCGCACAGTGCCTCTATATTTTGTTCTTCAGGAAGAGATAGCTCTCAATGTTAGTCCAAATCTGAAACAACATAGTATGTGTAGGAAGGAACTTCAGATGCTTGTTTACACTGAAGATAGACACAAAATGCTGGAGTAACTCAGCGGGACAGGCAGGATCGAAGGAATGGGTGACATTTCAGGTCAAGACCCTTCTTCAGACTGCTCGTCCCGACCCGAAACATCACCCATTCCTCCTCTCCAGAGATGCTGCCTTTCCTGCTGAATTACTCCAGCAATTTGTGTCTATCTTCTGGAGCTACATAGAATGGACAACCCATTGCCTTTACATCTCGGAGCATTACTAGAGTGGAGACAAGGCTTATACAAATGGAGGATCCCCAAAGCTATTGCATAGTCTGTGACACAGCTGATCCACATGTTTATGATTGGGTATGGTGAATGTTTAAACAGATTGTTAACCATCGAAAACTACAAAACACAATCCAGAGGGCCATCGACGAACGATGCTGAGAATATCAACGTTTTCTTTGAAAATAAAGTAAGGAGGAAATAGATGATAATGATACAACACTTAGCAGAGCTGACTTGCCTGAGGTTAGTCGCTGTGATTTGGCAGCTCAACAGGAAGAAACTGATTAGTGTGAAACACTTTCTCTATTGGAGACATATATTGGGAGCAGCTTCGTCATTCAGCTGCCAGTGACCCAGTCCAGAAGCAACAGGAAGAATTGAGTACCGTTCTGATCATCCCATTACAGGAAGTATGTGGAGAGGGTGCAGAAGAGGTTTAGAGGGCATTATGTCTAAGGAGGTTGCACAGACTTGGATTGTTTTTGCCTGGAGCATCAGAGGCTGGAGGGAGATCTGATAGAAGTCGTTACAATTCTGAAAGCAAAGAGAGGAGGTCTTTAAAGTGAAAGGGAAGTAGTTTAAAGGCGATGTGTTTTTTTTTACACAGAGGGTGGTGGGTGGCTGGATTGTGCTGCCATGGGTGTTGGTGGAGGCAGATACGATAGTGGTGTTTAAGTTTTTTTTAGATAGGCACATGGATATGCAGAGAATGGAGGGATATGGATCATGTGCAGGCAGATGGGATTAGTTTAAATTGGCATCATATTCGGCACGGACAGTGTGAGTCGAAGGGCCTGTTCCTGTGCTGTACTATTCTATCTTCTTTGTTCTACCTGCTGCAACTTCAACTCAATGCGTCAATAAACGCGTCTGGTTTTTGAGGGAAATGAACAAACATTTTCCTCACCACGATGTGAGAGACACTATCCCACTGGCTGGTGAGAGTGAGTGAGTGAGTCAGCTAGCTGCGAGAGTGTCTGAGATAGCATCTTTTGAATAGGGCCCATCTGAAACCAGATGTCTCAGCTATATTTCAGAGAGCAGGGCTGGGGCGAACCTTTGCAGCATCTCGTTCACATTTATCCCTCAACCAAGAATTCCCTGGTCCTTTATTCATTGCAGTTTGCAGGACCCTGCTGTGCAGAAATAACTTCCTACTTTAGAGGAGTAACAGCCCTCCAATGGGTGCAAAGCAATTGTCTTTTCATCAATGTCTGAAATGTCTTGGGTAACTAAGTGGGTTTCATTTTGTGTTTGCCCACTAACAGTGTGTCTCTTCTGTACCGCAGTCCCGTACATTAAAGTCTACCTCCTGGAGAATGGCATGTGTATTGCAAAGAGAAAAACCAAGTTATCGAAGAAGACTTTGGACCCAGTTTACCAGCAGGCACTGCTGTTCGATGAGGGTCCTCAAGGTCGGGTACTGCAGGTTAGTGCTGGTGTCACCCCGACAGACCTCCCACTGCCAACACAGCGAGGGTCTCTCTTCCCAACAGAGGTGGTTAGGGTTGCCAATTGTCCCGTATTAGCCGGGACATCCCGTATATTGGGCTAAATTGGTTTGTCCCACAGGACCGCCCTTGTCCCGTATTTGACAGTAATTAGCAAAGGGCATGCTAAAGGGCCTGTCCCACTAGCAATTTTTTTGGCGACTGCCGGCATCATTGACTGACGTATCAGGTCACTGAAAAATTTGCGGTGTGGCGCGACGCGAAGTGATGCGGCGTGACGCAGATGACGTATGACGCGCGGTGTTTTTTCAAGTGTCGCAACATTTTTATTTTTTAACTGCTGGATTTGGAAATGTTCAAAATCTTATCACGCAGGCAGTCGCCGAAAAAAAATCACCAAGTGAGAGGCCCTTTATAGACAGATCCTAGATCGGATACAACAGCGTGCGTGCGTGTTGCATGTGCTGTTGAAGCCACACACGAGTGATTCACCTGTCATCCGCCCCCTTCTGCGCATCAGTTGTACGCTATATTTTTCCCCCCTCCCCCTCAATGCCCTAGAGGTGGTATCTCCCAGTGGCTTTATCTGCCCGAATACAGGGGAGGAAGAAGAGTTTGGCATTGGATCAATAATCCAGACCTTTGAATTCCAGATTATGGGAATGTGTTAAAATAATCTAAAAATTAAAAACGGATATTAAAATATGTCATAGAGTCATACAGAATGGAAACAGGCCCTTCAGCCCAACTTGCCCACACCAGCCAACATGTCCCAGCTCCACTAGTCCCACCAGCCTGCATTTGGCCCTTATCCCTCCAAACTTGTCCTATCTATGTACCTGTCTAACTGTTTCTTAAACGTTGGGATAGTCCCCATCTCAACTACCACCTCTGGCAGCTTGTTTCATACACCCACCACCCTTTGTGTGAAAAAGTTACCCCTCAGATTCCTATTCAATCTTTTCCACTTCATATTCAACCTATGTCCTTTTATGCTTGATTCCCCTACTCTGGGCAAGAGACTGTGCATCTACCCGATCTATTCCTCTCATGGTTTTATACATCTCTATAAGACCATCCCTCATCATCCTGCGCTCCAAGGAATAGAGCCCCAGCCTACTCCAGCTCTCCCTAGAGCTCAGACCCTTTAGTCCAGGCAACATCTTCGTAAATATTCTCTGTACCCTCTCCAGCTTGACAACATCTTTTCATGCTGCTCAGAACTGAACACAATATTCTAAATGCAGCCTCACCAACTACAAGATGACCTCCCAGCTTCTAGCACCCGTAGTCCCGATCGCGCCCGGGTCTCTGGCGCTGTAAGGTAGAAACTCTACCGCTGCGCCACCGTGCCGCACAGTGTCGCTTTCACCTGAATTATTTGTATTTTTAAGAGAGAGACCTGTTGCCCTGGCTTGGCCCAGCCTGCTTGTCGCTTTAGATGACTGTTCAACCTCCAGCCATCCACATCCTGCATCTATGCCCTAACTCGCAGCAAGTCCCATTCACCGATCACCCCTCCGGACCAGCTTGGTCAAGAATCTTGATTTAAATTGTCTTATCTTTAGAAATCCTTCCATGGCCTCACTCTGTCCACACAGAACCTCATTAGAACAACGGTATAAACATTGAATTCTCCAATTTTATATAACTAACCAACACCTCTTCCCCAACCCCTTTTCCCTCATCTCTTCCCTGTACCCCACTTGCATGCACAGCCATTTCTTCCACTATCCTGCCCCCTTCCCTCTGTCCCATTCTATCCATATCCTGTCCACTGGCTTCACATTCTGAACCTCTCCTCTTCTTATCTCACAGCCATTTGTCTTTTCATCTCTGGTCTTTGTCACTCATCTGCTCATCAAACCCCCCTCACTTGTGTCCATCTATCACTTGCCTGACTTCCCTCCCCCTCCCCCTCCCTCCCCCTCCCCCTCCCTCCCCCCCCCCCCCCCCCCCCCCCCCCCCCCCCCCCCCCCCCCCCGACCTCACTCTGGCAATGGAGGAGGCCCAGGACAGAAAGGTCAGTACAGTAATGGGAGTAAAAATGGTTGGCAAGTGAGAGGAAGTAGCCAGTGATCTCCTGTTCACATGCAAATCTTTTCCCTGCCCCCCTTTCTCCTTCCCCTGAAGAAGGGCCCGGACCCAAAACATCGCCTATCCATGTTCTCCAGACGTGCTGGCTGACCCAGAGTCACTCCAGCACATTGTGTCTTTTTTATCTCGCCATTTATTTCTTGGCTTCTGTATCGTCGACTTCACGGGATCTAATGTCCCGAATCCTTTTCCAAACTGGTCGTCCTATCTTACAAGTGTCACCTATTGATCTCGATGTGCTTGCAGGTCATAGTGTGGGGAGATTATGGTCGGATGGACCACAAGTACTTCATGGGAATGGCCCAGATCCTGCTGGAGGAACTCGACCTGTCCACCCTAGTCACGGGGTGGTACAAGCTCTTCCCCACATCGTCCCTGGTCGATTCCACGGTGGCACCCATCACCCGTCGTCTCTCTCAGTCCTCGCTCGACAGCAGCACAAGTCCAGCCGGCCAGTAAAGGTCTTCATGGACAGGACAAGGAGCATATCATTAGAATGCCAAGGGGTGGCTGTAAATACTGTATGTGCAATTTGACCAACTGCTGCTAATGCTAATCTGTTATTTTATTTATTTTCAATTACCTTGGAAGTATAAGTAATCTCCGCATCCTGTGCATTCATTTACATGTTTGGGGAAATTGCTTTTGTATGCATAAGGGATAACGTGCAATAGAGGGAGAACTTCTCACCACAGTTTAAGTACAAGCCTTCCTTTTCATGAGAGCAATGCACACATTAGAACGTGAGGAACCTGTCAACAGTTGGAAGGATGGTCCAAGCGGAGGCTGGAGATCCAGATGACCAGCACCATCGGGGTCTGTCGATGAGTGGATGCCTTGACTCATTCCTTCCTCACCGTGTCGCACCTTGCTGGCACAGAGCCCGAACTAGGAGAAACCAGCCTTCAGCTCTACTCATAAGACTATTGTGCATTTGCTTCAGTTGAATGCATTTGGAATGTTTCCGTGAAGGTTCTCCCTCAGCAGTGATGGAAGGCGTCAGCAGCGAGGAAAGCCTGCTGACCCTTCTCACCATGACAGTATTCCTCCTTGAAACCTGCATCGTCTGAAGGAACAATCCCACGATCCTGTCTCTGCCTTACCAAGTGTCTCTGAGCATGAGCACCCTCCTTTCAGAATGAGGTTTGAGAAGGCATGCCGAACACTTCTACAACCTTTGCATAGACAACCTGACCTTCAGCACCCTGAGCCTTGGTAGGCAGCTCCATCCCACCATTCCGCACTTCCCGCAGTAAACACACTGCTTACTCCATGCACTGAGATCTCAGTGAAGCAAACATTGGCTGGTCTGGGACCTCCTGCATAGTCCAAACCAGCCTAAAAAAAATAATCTCTTCTACGTAACACATTCCTTCACATGTCCATCCACTGCATCCTAGAAAATAAAAAAAATCGAGACACCTGCATGCTTTGACCATCTTTAAAACTTTGTTGACTTCAAAAGAATACATCCTATAATAGTTCTAGGAACATAGAACTCTGACAATGGATTTTGGCAACAGGCGGCAAAGAAACCAGAAGGGCTACTGTTTTATTTTTCTTCAATGAGCTGCACTGTGGGCCTTGGATCCAAACAATCTCCCAAACCATCTGTCAAACTTGGGAATATCACGTGGCACTGTCTGTTCAAAATTTACTGAAGCCAGCCTTGTTTTAAGAAGGGTGAAAGTTCCAACAGAGAGGGAAGGCACCTCTCCAACTGTCGACCAGGTCCAGTCACTCAGCGGGGGGGACCAGGCCACAAAATGAGCCATTGCACGATCCCGATGAATAACGGCTCTGGGCCGGAGAAAGTAAAAACTCACATCAGCCAATTGTTAAACAGATTCCACAACAGTCTCGCTTTTCTCAATCTTGATGACAGGAGCATGTTGGAGTGTTGACTGGGACCCAACACTGGAACACACCACAGGCAGAGGATTTCACAGCATCCTAGCCGGGCAGTTAGACATTTCACCTATCCCAGTCTTTCAGCAAGACCTGGGCCTAAATGTGGCCAATGGCTGTTAACTTTCACCATCTGCCAACCTTAACCAAGCAAGGAACAATAATGACTCATGGTCGATTTCAGAGGATTCTAACATAAAGCAAAAAGACTTTGTTTATCCACCGATTATATTTAAAAAAAAACTGGAAAAAGGCAGAATATATCAAAAGGCAAGCACTTTATGGTTATGTAGCTGCTCAGTAGCCTACTGTGTAAATCCATGAAGAACTTGAATGGTATCACAGGTGAGGAACCCAAGGATCTAAAGATCCATCCTTCCCATCCTCCCTCTTCACGTTCAAGATCCCATGGACACAGAGGCTCGATAATGGGCTGATTGTTAAGGTGTGATTAAATGTGATATTTTGTGTAATTCTGGCAAAAATGTAGCACTGTCACTCACATAGCTGCGATCCTACTGTTTCCTCATCATTGCAAAAAAGCACAGCCAACTTCATGTTGATTCTTGCATCTACAACACATGAAGAGATGAAAGGTTTTCTGCATGTGACATGAACCATTGGCGGTCTCTCAGTGGACCCTAATGAAGTCCCATATTATTGGACAGTTGAAGAAAGTCGAGGTGGGGAATGGTTCCCATTATCTGGATTACCTGCGCTGAAGTGCTCCATCTTAGCTGGGTGGAAAATTCAGTCACTGAAGGAAGATGGCATTCTTCGGCTGAAAAGATGTTCCTGGTATTAACACGTTGATGGGAATTATTCCTTACCTAACGCATGGAAGCTGTTTTATGGATTTCTCTCTGTAGCAAGGCTGGGACTGCAAAACTATTCTGTATGAGGACAGAGATGGGTTTTTAAACAAGAACTTTATGCAGTTTTACCATCAAATTGAGATCCAACACATCGGATGACTTACTGTAAAAGGGCATTTCCTTCTGTATAAGTAACGTGGTTCTACTATGAAACTGTCAGAGGTCACATCATTGGTTTAATATAATAATTAATAACTTGTCTTGTAAAGTTTGGTCAGATTATGATGCACCTATTGTTAGCCTTGACTGCACTGTCTTTGTGGAGTATATAAAGTGCATCAAGCATTTCAGTATTGTATAAAAATGTGACATTTTCAATCAGAATGCTAACCAATAAAGAGACCATTTTTTGGAAGCCTGTCATAATGCATGAAATACAAATGTACACATGCTGGGATACTTTCCGGCTTTACAGAATTCCCTTCACCAACTCCAAATTCCTCAGCTAACTCTCCCGAAGATAATATATTTGGACTATTTCACAGTGATGGAGATTTCTCTCTCGAAAACATCCCCACAAACAGACCCCTATGCTGAGTTCTCCATCCAACCCAGACCAAAGCTGAGCAGCTTCCCTTCGTGTCTCTATAGTTTGAACAGTTTGTGACCATTTGTTAAACTGTTCCCATTCCCATCAAAATAAAAAGCCCATCCTCACAGCTCCTCCTGCAAGTAAAATCTTTGGGAGTATTCAGTCCAGTAAGCTAGAAGGTCACGTTATTTCTGGAGTGTGCACGTTACTTTCCACCCCCCAATTATTGGTGAGCTGTAGATTTAGTCACGTAACCAGAGAGACTGCATTCCTCCATGTGTAGAACATAAGGACGTGCAGCCTTTATGATGACATCTCCTCTGTTGCACTCTGTCAGCCTTAGATCGCAGAGGTACAATGCTCTGAGAGGGGTGCGGCCCACAGAATCTGCGTAGCCCATCCATTCCATCTTCTTCTCCCCCCCCCCCCCCCACCCCGCTCTTTCGCCACAGCTCTGCAAATTCTCCCCCCCCCCCTTCACTGCAGTCAGTCTGAAGAAGTATCCCAACCTGAAATGTCACCTATTCATGTTCTCCAGAGAAGCTGCCTGAGTCGCTGCGTTACTCCAGCACATTGTGTCTCTTTCCCCTCATTGATAGTTTCTGCCATTTCCACAGCCCAAGCTACAGATCCTCCATGCCCTATTCATTTCAAAGTTTTTCTTCACATTCCCCTGTACATTTTGCTCCAAAATTACAAGCTGTATTGCCTGTCGTTGAATCATTTAGCGTCTCTCTACTGACCCATGTCTTGTTCACCATTCAATGTCCTCTTAACCTTCGTTACCTCAAGGACAACCCTGGCTTCCCCAGACTAACCTTACAGCTGAAACTCCCCCCATCCCTGGAACCGTGCTGGTAAACCTTTTCTTCAACCTCTTCAAGCCTTCATACCCTCCCCAGTGTGGCAACTCAATTTGAATGGCTGGCCCAAAACTGTGTGTGGTATCAATATACATGATTCTATAACAAAGAATTATCTACAAAGTGTTGCAAATATGGTTGCTCGTCTACGGCCTCTTTCAATGAGACATCCCAGAAACCTGCTCACAAACCCCAGAGTTCTGTAAGGTGACGGGCAATAGTAAACCTGGAGAAACCATGTTGCAGACATTGCTATTACCCAACATGGCCATAGTTAAAATTGGATCAAAACCCTGCAGCAAACAGTAACAGTCCAAGTCATACAGCATGGAAGCAGGCTCTTCGGTTCAACTCATCCATGCAGAGAAAGTCGCCCCATCCAAGCTAGACCCATTTAGCTTAGATGGGGCATCTTGCTCGGTCAGCATGGATGAGTTGGGTCGAAGGGGCTGTTTCCTTGCTGTATGAATTGGACTGTTACTGTGTGCTGCAGGGTTTTGATCCAATTTTGATCCACTGAATTAAACTACACTTTCTATTCCTCGGCCCAATTGCCCATCTGATCAAGCTCCGACTGAATTATTGTTAAGCATCTTCACTATCTACAATATCACCTATTTTAATATAATCTGCAAACTCACTAATCATGCCGTATAAATATTCATCCAATAATCTCATATAACAATGGGCCCAGCGCAGATCTGAGACACACCACTAGTCACAGGACTCCAGTCTGATAAAACAACCTTCCACCACAACCCTGTGCTTGCTACCACAGTCAATTCTGTACCCAGTTAGCTGGCGCTCCCTGGTTCCTTTGCGATCCAACCTCCCAGAGCAGCCTACCATGCGAAACCCTAAAAGCCTTGCTCAAGTCCATTTAAGGCCTTGCCCTCATCAATCTTCTGGGTTGCATCAAATTAATGAGACACGACCACACTGAATCAACATAAGCAACAATCTGATAAATCTCAGATAATTGAATTGCATTTCTCATCTAGGGAGATAATCGAACTAAATATTTGTAAAGAAATTGAAATATTTCACAGCACAGTTGGTGCCTAGTGTCTTTGGATGTTTTCAAACTGTGATTACAATAGGCTTGAAAAATGGATTCTGTCTCTTTATGGAATGGTCATTTTTATAATTGTGCTCTTCAATCATTTTATACCTCTGGCCTTTAACAGGCTCCACAGTACCTGTCTATTATTGTAACTGTTCATGTTGTTTATAAGCAGCAGGAATCTGCGGATAAGAATGCACACGGTAATTTTGTAAAAAAAAAACACCTAGCGATTTTAATAAGAATCCTGTTAACAGCACAGACACAGCTTGTATTTGCATGGACTTGTAAAATTCAACTAATAAAAATATCGGCAGTAACTGCCTGTTCATTCACCAAGTAAGCTTGCATTCATTTTTAGTTTCAGAAATACAGCATGAAAACAGGCCCTTCGGCCCACCAAGTCTACGCTGACCATCGTTCACATTAGTTCTATGTTATCCCACTTTCGCATCCATTCCAAACACACTCGGGACAATTTGGAGAGGCCAATTAACCAACAAACCCGCAGGTTTTTGGGATGTGGGAGGAAACCCACTCGGTCACAGGGAGCACGTGCAAACTCCACACGGACAGCATCCAAGGTCAGGATCAAACCCGGTTCTCTGACACTGTGAGGCAGCAGCTCTACCAGCAGCCTAATTATTCCCAATGCTCATCATTCTTACTTCTTTCAAGTCTCTATTGCACAATTCAATACAAATCCACCACTGATTTACTGTCAACTGGTGGTCCAGCACTTCCATTAATCCAGATAAAATTACAAGAGTGTACTTGAAATCTCCCTTTGGATGTTCCCCCAAAAATGTGCAGCGTAGGCTGGGTGAGATGGCCAATCTCGACCTCATAGGAACTTCCACAGCCCATCGAATTCCCCCTTGCAGCCGGGGCTCTGGACCTCCAGCCTGGCCAGAGCCGGCAATCCCATTCCCATAGCCGAATTTGCAGGACAGTATCTCGAATATTCCAGCTGCAGTCTCACCAATACCTTGGACAGCTATAACATGATGTCCCAACTCCTGCACTGTCCAATAATGGTAAGAGTGCCTTCTTAACCAAGGCATGTCCACCAGAGTCTATTTTGAGATAACTATGTACTTGTACCTCTGGGTCTCTGCTTTACCAAAGACTGTCACTCACTATCTACGGTTTCACTTACCAAAATACATCAAATTGCCTTGTCCGAGTTAAACTCCATCTGCCATTCCTTTGCCCATTTTCCCAGTTCATCTAGATCTTGTTGCAACTGTAGATAGCCTTCTTTCCTGTCTACCACACCACCCATTTTGGTTTCCTCTGCAGACTTGCTGATTATACCACCTAGATTTTCACCCAGTTTCACATATATGACGAACAGCATGAGGCCCAGCACCTTTCTCCAAGTAAGCTTGTATTAGTTTTTACCCTGACTGTTCGGGGGGGGGGAGGGGTTAAATTATACCCTCAGCAAAGTTGTGAGAGATTATTGCCCAAAAATAGTCACTTCACATCTGCCTAAACCAATTGTAAACAGGATCTCACCTGCTTGAATTAACCTTCCTGCTGAGACCCCGTGATGCTACTCCCAGGGCCTTGTCACTTACTATGTCATGTTCTGGTTTAACTTATCAGAATATAACACTTTGCACATGTCTACATTCTATTCTGTATCGAACTAGCTCAGCAATGAATGAATGGTGTGATTTCAAATTAGAATACAATTCTGTTCAATATACAAAGTAAATCTTTAATAAAATCTTTATTTTCCATGTCCCCACAACAATCTTTATATTAGGTAATTTTTTAAAATATAGTACAGAACAGCTGGAAGCAGCGAAAAAGACTGTGTAAGTACATTCACAGAAGAGTTACTCCATTGCTGGCATGCTTGGAACAGTGAAAAGGGATGTGCAATAGTATCGCGAGCTTTCACTTCTTGCGAGGAGGAAGGCAGAGGAGAGGCATCACTTTACCTGATACCAAATGCAGGGCTGGCGCTAGACAGGTTGCCAACAAAACTGTTAAGTGCTTTTACACACAAAAACAGAGTTAAAGAGCAAAGCACGAGTGTGGCTTATGGACATTTGCAGATGAAGCTCTGTGTAACAATGACAGGGAGTGGCCCTGAGGCTGGAGATGAGAGTGCCACAGTCATTCAAACATCAAAGGCCACGAATTGGACCACAATCCTTGCTAACCCAGCCTCGGCCACAAGTCAGTGAGCTGCCCGATGGAACACACCTCAGGATCAAAATGCTTCAACCTAGCGCACAGGAAACCCCACTTTACAGCACCCGGAGACGGGCAGGTGGTTTTGGAAAAATAGCTTTGTGTATTCAAAAAATAAAATTTTATTTTCTATCTAGCACAAGGCTAACCCTTAAAATCCAGTAAATAAACAAGTGAATACCTGCAATGGGCCAACATTCCCTCCACATTTCTGATCAGCCACCCAAAGGAAGAGGTGCGAACAGCTGTGCACAAGGTTAACAATATAAAACTGTCCTCTACCATGTTGATAACTGAACTTTAAATCCTTTCTCCACTTTAAAATACACCTCCCATTTATTTACTAGGAGACATGTCCTGGTTGTAAACGGTGATCTATAGACACCCTTCAATGGTCTCCCGTCTCCAAAAAAGTAACAAAAACAAATGTTAATTCCTTCTTTTAAATCACACACTTTATACATTAGTTTCTTATAAACCAAGCAGCCTCATAAAAATAGCACAAATTAGCTCTATATTAATATATTCATTTCTGTAAATATGATACATTAAAGCAATACCCTTGCATTCCTTGTAAACTCCATCAGCACCCAACTTACCCCCTTTCTCATTAACAATCAAGCTGACCTTCAGTTAGTGGTGGTGGTACAGAGACTCCAACAACTTTGTACCAATGTTGCTTCAATCCATATTGGGTGGTTAGGGGGTGGAAGGAGCACCTTCTGTGAACCGCTGCAGGACTGACACTGTTAAATCCCAACAGAAAACGAGAGGGAACTGTTGGGAATGAGCTCAACAACACTCCAATGAGCTGAAACCACCCCCCCCCCCCCCCAACCCCTGGTGTCCTTTCACCCATGGCACATAGTTGGCAGAGACCAACTGCGGAATTAAATGTGTGGAGCAATTGGGGTGGTGAGTGAGGTGGGCATTGACAACACCAAGGGGTAACCCGAGGTTGCACAAAGCAAACGGAATGCAATGGGTTTGAAAAACGTTAAACAGTGACTCTGCGCAAAGTATACCACCCAGCAACATCTTATTATAGTCCAAAATGCAAAAACAGGCACTATCACAGGGCCCATGTAACTGGTGGAAAAGCTGAAAGGGAATTTTCTTTACAACCTTGATACTGTTTAATACATTTATAACTTTAAACCTGAAACGCTCCTTTCTACACAATTAGCAACACATAATAAATGAACTCTTGCAACACGATAAATGGTCATTACTTCAGAACAATGAACTACGATTGATGTAAACCTACTCCTGCTTCAATACTGCTGCACACATTACCCCTTGACCAGCCTCTGTGACATCCATGTTTAACCACACAAAAATGTTTCACCCAAGTGCACAACCAGTGGGTGACACGTTGCAGCTGCTACCTGTAACCTCACACTTTACCAGGCTTCAGGGAAGCAGTTCTAAACTCTGGCAGTCCTCTGCCATCTATGACCATTTATCTCGTGTTTAAATGGGCAGAAAGAGGCAACTTAGTGAGTTGGGTGGGAGATCATGTACTTAGGCCTAACACTAGTCATACACATCATCCAATATTTACTCTTCACAGGAGGACCACACTGTAATAGCCCTGATCCAGCAGCTTCCCAGCAGCCTGGCCCCTTCCATCACCCAAGTGTCAGATCCAAGCCTGCACTGTTCGGTGTCAATAACCTGTGTCAACAGCACCTCTACATTCATAGACACAAAAAGCTGGAGGAACTCAGCGGGACGGGCAGCATCTCTGGAGAGTGACGTTTCGGGTCTTGACTCCAGCTTTTTGTGCCTATCTTCGGCTTAAACCAGCATCTGCAGTTCCTTCCTACACTATTTTCATTCATACTTGAAATAAGGAAACTCGCATAATTGTGTTAAATACAGGCATTCAACCTCCCCCTTTTCCTCACCCCCATCCAATTTATTTCACATTAGGCTGCATTTTATTCATTATCCAAATCAAGTTGCCCAGGCCTCATTTATAGCCTGGAAAATGAACTTGTGGGAGGGGAAAATGCAATTATTCCACTTATTTCTCTGGGTAACAGCAATTTAAGCACAAGCCTGCAGTCATGCTCATCATTTCTTTAGCATAAGGGTTAAGCCCTTATGAGAAAGAAATATGCTGATTCAAATGAAATTACAATAAAAACTATAAAATTTAAAATTAGACCCCCAAAATGCTTTAAGCATACTGAAAAAAAAACAGACCCATATTTACACATTCATATTGTATGGTCTTGGTGCAAATGTCTACTCCAGTGAATCTTGTCCTGTGCATTGAATCAGAATGTTTGCAAGTGTCTGGTCAAATTGGGGAGGGGCAGCATCGCCCAAAATCCTGGTAGATTTTGTGAAAATCTCACAGCGACGTCAGGCCTGAAACATCAGACAAGTAACTATTAGGGGCTGCACCTTCAACCAATGCATTCAGGGCAGCTCTTACAGGGTAAATCACTCAATATCCCTTATGATCAAGTGGCTAGACACTGTGGGAGTGGCCATATTGTACCAGGCTCGTAGAATCCCCCTGAACAGGTGACTGTTTTCATTAATTTAATACAGTGGACATTAGCTGCATGCACTTAACTCCACTAAATATTGGTTAGGAAACAATGATGCGACCTATTTAGAGCCTCAACCACACTTACCTGATGCTTTTCAGGTACAATACATGTTTAGATGTCTATTCAGAATTTTCCGTTTGAGTGAAAAAGCTATCAAAAAACAATTCTAAACCAGTGACTGTTTGCCATGCATCAAACCATATGTGTGAAAGATCATACATATGCAGCGGTGGAATTGATCTTGGAATTTTTTTTGTTCACCATCACCAATTCTCTCCCAACAACCCTTTGAAAGCAAATTAAAGCCACAAAGTAGCCTGCCCCATCCCAACCGGCAAACACCAAATGAGAGAAGATACTTCATACCCTCATAGGAATGCATTCTTATCTGAGGTAGAAATAAAGAGGCAATCTCCACTGAACATCTTCACCAGTTATTCCCCACTCAGCATTCCAGCTATTCCCCATTACCTTGCTCTTAGTTTCCCAGCTTGTTAGGAAGCCCTGTGTCGCACACTGTCTTTACAACCTATTGGGCTTGAACAATAGAACAAGACTCTCAGAGAAGCATTAAACTCTGGTTCTTCTACTCAGAGATTGAGAGAAGTTACTGCTTGCCGGGAAAGACAGCACAAGCAGATCCTGCATCCAACAGAGAGAGGTGAGAGATTAGTGAACCAAGTTTTACAATATGAATGGAGAGAGCTGCCATGTCTTGAGCCGTGCGTGAAACAATGGAAATAGAGCCGAGGAAGTAATGTTTCAATGTTTTCCCCCCAGCCATGACCAATATTACCGGCAGAAAGTAAGGAGCCTAAACACATTAATGATTCAATTATAAAATATGGTTGGACCAATTATACTCAACTACTTTGATTTTTTTCCCTTTTATCTTGTGGCCTCAAGTGCACCAAATACCATTTAAAATAAATTTGTTTTGAAATTTTTCTTTAAAAAAAGATGCGTGTGTTGAAAAGAGATCAACTGGGCAATATGTAATTTGTTCCTGCAACACTGGTGAAGTAGGAGATGGAACCTCCCATTCTGAGAGGGGCAAACCGTAGCTCTTAGCCCACCTGTCCAATGCAGGGTATGAGAAAGCATGGTATGCAAGTTGTTTGTCCCAATTGTGCTCTCATCTCTAACTAGGGTTTATTAATCTGCAAATAAATTCCAGGCCAGGTATGAAAGTTTAAGTGTTACGCTGGTATTGATCAGCTGATGAACAGTGAGTATTTTTAGAAAGATCCAATAGCACTACCTTAACCAAATGTCAATTCAATAGTTACTATCAAAACAATTAACCTATTGATAAAGCTATAACCAACATTTTTTGACATAGCATCAGTAAAGGCCTTGTTAAATAGAGGCACATACGTGCTACAATTCACATTCTTTCCAACTGTGTAACGAGGCTCAGTGGCGGATTAATACACTCAGCCATCGCTGTTTCCCTAACCCCCCAAATTTGAAGACTCCCCCTGATCATTTAGTCAAAGTCCAAACTTCATAATTCTAACCTAGTACCATGAACAAGGCATCCTGCGGCTGCAGCTGGTGGCTCACCCACATGAACGATTAAGCAGAATTTAGAAACTAGTGACTAAAGATGTGCCAGAAACACTTCCCAACGTCACAAACGTCAAGATCACGCACCCTTCCTGGACTCGGCCTTTTTGGGAATTAGATTTCCAAACGATTCTTTGGGAGACAAATAATGTACATTTCAAAGCTTTGACTTTGGTAATGACGACTGCTATTTTGATGGGGGCATTCTTGCCAAGTCCATGGAAGATCGAAAGGCAAAATGGATGTGAGATTGCACAGCAAACTGGCCGGAGGAGAGAAGAAGCCAAAATGTCTTTGGCGTGGTTCTGAGACATGGAGAGATTGTTGTTTCTTTCTTCTTAATTCCATTCTCTCTACTTCCAGATCTGGGTGCCGAGGGATTGACCAGTCGTGGGAGCAGCCCCTGCTCCCATGGAAACTGGTGACTGTCCGTAGCTCACCATGCCATTAGCACTGTAGAAATTCATCCCCGCCATGTGCTGCGTCATCTGTAAACAAAGGAGGTCAAATGGGACTCGACAAACAATCTCCTGGCACCAATAATCCTATTCAAGTAGACCCTTTGCACGTCTGTGGAGGTGGGAACAGACTGGTTTGCTCAACACAAATCTGCATTTTGGAAGTGCAACAGATTAGTTATTTTAGATGGGAAGCTGAACTGTCCATTTGTAGATGTTTGACCAGTGGGTTGTTGATCTGTGGAATTCATTGCAACAGATGTCTGCGGAGACCAAGTTATTGGACATTTTTAAAGCAGAGATTAATAGATTCTTGATTATGTGTGAAATGTTATGGGGAGATGGCAGGAGAATGGGGTTGAGAGGGGAAAACAGCAATGAATAAATGATGGAGTAAAATCTATGAACTGAATGGCCTAATTCTGCTCCTATGTTTTATAGACCAGTTGAGAAAAATATAAAGTGCTGGGAACAACTCAGCAAGTCAGGCAGCACCTGTGGCAGGAATGGACAGCTGATGTTTCTGGACAAGGACTCTTCTTCAAACTGATGGAGTAGGGGGTAGAAAGCTGGAAAAGAGAGGCAGAGGCGGCCTAAAGCCTGGCAAGTGATAGGTGAGTACAGGTGAGGGGGTCTGATCGCCAGATGGGTAGAGACTGTGGGTAGAGAGGGTTCGGAGGTGAGAAGGAGGTAAAAGGATATCAGATAAACGAAGAGTGGAAGGTGAAGCGCGAAGGGAGGATGTGGGTGGAAGGGGGCAGTGGGGAGGGGAAATGTGGGGGAGGGGGAAATGACAGACGGAGTAGGGAGGGGTGAGAGATCAGCTGAAGGGGCCCAAATGGTAGATTTTGTGCAGGGTGCACATTCCAACCAGAAGCCGGTTCATTGAAGAATCATGACCTAAACAAAAAAAGCAGAATTGATCAGATTATGAGAGAGCTGAAGGATTTGTCACAGCGGGCTGCTGGGTTGCGGCACTATTACAGGGAAACCATTGTACTCTGCCAACGGGACATGTTTCAGGAGGAGTTCTGCACCAGACGTGCTGGGACGATGTCCCCCGTCTGACTGCAATGGTTCACAAGCAAACTATCCACTGATACATTCACCTCAGTATTTCCTCTTGTGGCAGAGACCATCTTACCTGCGCTATGTTCCACTGCAGTTGCTGTGCCTGTTGGACTCCGTACACCGGCTGAGGCATGGCCATCACACCCATGTAGGCACCTTGCTGCCCCATCATCCCACTTGGCGCACCCATCCCCTGTGCCTGCATGCCTGGCATGTATCCCGCTGGCAGTGCCATTGGAGCCACCATGCCCAATGACTGTCCCATGCTGCCCATCATACAACTGGCGTGGGTGGCTGCAGTGCCCGCAGGGGGAAAGTTTGCATAGCCACTTGGCAGACAGGGAGCATAGGATGCTTGTGCAGAGGGCATGAACATAGCACCTGGAAAACAAAGAGAAGTCACTCATTTCTATTTCTGAACAGTGGGTCATGAGCATTTGAAGAGAAGGGGCAGTGCGGTGTCACACAAGGTGGAACTGCTGCCTCACAACCTGCCACCCAAGGACCCGGGCTCGATCTTAACCTCGGCTGTTGTGTGCGAGGAGTTTGCACGTTCTTCCTGTGACTAAAAATGGCATTCCTCCAGGCGCTCCGGTTTCATCCCACATCCCAAAGATGTGCAGATTTTTGAATTGCCCCGAGTGTGCGGGGAGTGGCTGGGAAAGTGGGATAACATAAAACTAGTGTGAATTGTGTCGATGTGGACTCGGTGGGCAGAGGGCCAGTTTCCATGCTGTATCTCTCAACTAAACTAAATCATAGAATAAATGAACGGCGATTAATGAAGAAAAATGGATAGGAAAAGCATCGGAATGAGATGATACAGAAGTGGATCGTCTTAGCCCACACTGGACTAGAAGCAACATCCTGGCATCAACGGCCAACTCCCTGAACTCACAGACTGATCAACCATTTCATGTCCAGTTGCATTTTGTTCAAATGCTGCCAGCATTATCAATTTAAGTTATGGCGGAAGAGAAGGCTTCTGTAATCAAACCTCTCATCTTAAAACAGTGCTGTCTAGTTTTATGCTCCCCTATCCTGACAAAGACTGGCCTACACCCATCGTGGCTTTACATACCTCTGTAAGATCACCCTTCAATCTCCTACACTCCAGGGGAAAGTCTCAGCCTCCTTGTTATTCAAGCCCTGCAGTCCCAGTAACAAAGTTGTCATTTTTTTCGTGTACCCTTTCCACCCAGGTGGCAATGTCAAAGAGTAAACAGGATATCTTTAAGGTGACATGGGGCAAAGTCAAGTAGATGTGCAAGGCACATCTTTTTAAAGAGAGCGTGGTGAGTGCCTGGAACATGCTGTCAGGGATGCCGGAAAAGGCAGATACGATAGTGGGTTGTTGAAGTATTTGGATAGGAATATCAAAATATAAGGAATGCAGGAATATGGATTATGTGCAGGCAGATAAGAGTTGGACTTGGCATCAGTTTGGATAAGAGGCTTGAAACTGTGCTGCACTGTTCTATGGTCTACATTCTACCTGCAGGAAGATGAGATTAATTTAACTTGGCATCATGTTTGGCCCAGAGATTATAGGCCAAATGTCTGCGTTGTTTTAGATTCTATTTGCAAGCAGATGAAATTAGTTTAACTTGGCATCATGAACATTGTGGGCCGAAGGGCCTGTTCCTGTGCTGTTGTTCTACATTCTCGGATGCTGGTACGTTTTCCTCTATACCTGGACTGGGTGTTAACTGTAATCCTGCTGCATACCTTGAGCCGGTACATGGGACGGCTGTGACCCATAAAGTGAAAGAATGGAGTCCTTCGAGAGCTGCTTCTTCCCCGAATCCTCCTGCTTCACGGAGGGGTCAGCAAAGAAATTCAAGTTTTCAGCTGCTTCTTGGGGAGCAGAAGCCAAAGACTGCAAAACACAAGATCAACAGAGTGAAGCATGAACACCGAGTTCAGGCCGTCTTCTGCATGCCAATGACTGAACTATCTGCCTGTACACAGTGCCCAATGTAGCAAAGTAGATAAAGACAAACACTAAAAGATAAGAGCAATAGTACAAGTCATACGCTGTCCCTGGCCATGCTGATAACATGCACGATTCTGTTATCTTTACAAATTACACATGCACCTATTATACTCCTTGCTAGAGACCTTCCCAGTGAAGATAAACACTCTACAATTGAAACACAGTTATACAAACAAAGAGGAAATTCAGCTTGACCGTGAACTTGGTTTGTGCCCATAAAATATCAGTATTTCCACCTTCAGAGACAAATAATGATCAAGAGGCTTTTCGCCGGATACGCAGGGAATGGTGGGACATGCATCACATGCAGGCAAACAAGATCACTTTATCTTGGCACCGACTCTGTGGGCCAAACGACCAGTTCCACTGTTGTACTGTTCCATGTTACTGTGCGCACTTTTGTTCAATCATGTCCCTGCTCCTCAGTCTCAATGACCTGTTCAGTCAGTGCTGATTAATTAATGACCCACACAAACTAAAGTTTAAAAAAATTTAATATAAGAATTTAAATACGATTTGAGAACACCAAGCAGCTCAGCAAAAGAGGATGCATCGCCTGTAAATGATTCAGAAACTTTAATGAGGGATTGATTATTGCAAGATGGCACGGGAGCATGGCGACTCTTCACAGGATGATTCCAAGAGAGGATCTACTATCACCCGACACAATTGCTCTACTCTTAATTCTCTGTTCTGCACTCTGATATTTTTCTCTTTGCTTGACCCGTTTGTATTCGATTGTATTCGAGCACAGTATAGTCTAATTCAATTGGATAGCACGGAAACAAAAGCGTACTGTGAAAAACGCTGGCAATAACAAACCAAACAATTCTTGTTCATGAAAATTCAAGGCCAGATCTATCCCTGCAATGCATTGATAAATACCGTGCTTTGGAATGTGCTGGGATCCGGCTGTGGATTAGACATCATGGGTCCAAAGAGATCGAGATCATTTGCCATCGTAGAGGTTAAACTTGTGGCCCCAGTGGTTGTGGGAGCTGTTGCAGGGACATCTGGGGGAGAACATTACAAGTAAAAACATAGAAGAAAAATGGAATTGGCTACTGCACAACTGGAGGGTACAGAGGGCATAATCTCAAGTTCTTACCCAAGCCCAGAAGATCAACTGTGGCTCCCGGTGGTGCTGATGGACTTGGCTTCAACTGCAGCGGTTCATCTTTCTTTAATGCCTCAATAGAGGAAAGACAAAAATAATCAGTTGTTTACTGTAAAACTCCCAAGGTGAACAGATAAACAGCAAATGATTAGTAGCAGGTTCAGAGCTAAGGGAGCAATTACAGCACGTAGTCTGCAGAAGCGGAAGTATTAGGACATTCAGCCTCTCAAATCTGCTCTGCCATTTAATTAGACTGGGACTGATCTGATCGTACACATTGAAGCCAACCGTATAATGCAAGGCCAAGATGGAGTAGATGCGGAGAGGATGTTTCCATAATGGGAGAGTCTGGGACCAGAGGGCATATCCTTAGAATAAAAGAACGTATCTTCAGAATAGAAATGAGGAGGATGGTGATTCTGTGGAGTTAATTGGCACAGATGGTGATGGATGCCAAGTCATTGGGTATTTTTAAACCAGCGATTGATAGGTTCTTGCTTAGTAAGGGTGTCAAAGATTATGGGGAGAATGCAGAATAGGGTTGAGAGGGAAAAATAGATCAGCCATGATCAAATGTTGATGGGCTGAATGGCCTAACTCTGCTCCTATATCTTATGAATTTATTATGAATCTATCCACCAGAATCTTCTGTTCTCTTAATCTTCCACACGCCAATGAATATGGGCCCAAACTACTCAACCGCTCCATTTACGGCTACCCCTACATCCGAGGAATTAACCCAGTGAAGTTTCTTTGCATCGGCTTCAATGCAAGAACATCCTTTCTTCAGGCAGCTCAGTTGCACATGCGTCCTTTATCCAAGTAATCAATACAGATTATAAATAGTTGAGGCTCCAGCACCGATTCTGCAGCACTGCCAAGTTACTGATTACCAATCTAAATGTTACCCATTTATCCCAACTCTTGTTGGTTGGTCCATTATCTATCTACATCAATATATTACTCCCCAATTCCATGCTCTCTTATCTTGAGCAGTTACTTTTTACATGGCAATTTATTAAATGCCTTATGAAAATCCAAGTACATTACATCAAATGGTTCCACATTAACCATCCTGTCTGCAAACATATCATCACAATCTTCCCACCATTTTTGTGACAGCTGCAAATTTAGCAACCATATCTTTAGTGGCCTTGCTCAAAAATGTACGCAAAGCTCCTTGGGCACGATTCATTATAAAATGCCAACCAGATAACGATCCATTTGCACCCATTGTGCTTTTTACTAGTCAGCCAACCATTAGCTGCACAACATTCATTGTTATCGTCCATATGCGGCAACTTATCACATGGCTTCTGGAAATGTGTGCACTGTACAAGCACAGGACCTTATTCATACCAAGTACTTTTGGATTAATTGGTCTGGAAATTTTCCCATGAGTAGGTGAGTGGTCAAATCTGGGAAAGGTTAATAACAATATGGAGAGTGTGGGCTCTCTGTGAACCAAAGGGCCTGTTTACACGCTGTATCTCTCTATAAAATATGATTACTCTTCCACAGATGTAGCACCCTCTGGGCTACACCACTGCCATGCACCAGATCCCTTGTTTAGGACAGTGAAGGCATTCTCTTTCACCAAGTGGTAAAATATAATTCTATTTCAACCAGCCTCATGTACTTACTTTCTCTGGATTGAAATATAGCAACAGGCAAACAGACTTTAATCAGAGGTTGGTGAATCTGTCTGTTGCCACAGACAGCTGTGGAGGCCAAGTCAATGGATATTTTTAACGCGGAGATTGACAGATTCTTGATTAGTAAGGTGTCAGGGGTTATGGGGTGAAAGCAGGAAAACGAGGTTGAGATGGAAAGATTGGTCAGCCATGATTGAATGGTGATGTAGGCTTGATGGGCCGAATAGCCTCATTCTGCTCTTAGAACTTATGAACAAACCACAGACTCACCACTTTAACCTTTTCAAAAACAATGGATGCAGGTTTGCTTTCCTTTGCCTCAATTTCCTTTTTCCATTTATTTTCTTTCTGGAAGGGCAAAAAGCTGTTAAGCTTAAGACTGGAAGACAGCATACAACTTGATTAGATACAAGAAGCCTCGCTGCTGATCATCTGCAAAAGCATTTACAAAGATTGAGTTGCTCTTGACAGTCAAGAACAATGAATTTATTTACGTCTATAGAATGATTGTAGGACCAAGGACTCACTTGGCCAGTTGGGTCCATGTTGCTCAGTCCCACTACGCTGCGAATTATTTTCCTTTAGATACTTATCCACCTCCCTTTTCAATACCTGACAACCCATATCTTAAACAATCTATGTAAAAAAAAAGTACTTTCCCCTAAGTTGGTAAGGAAAGTGCTTTTATTTTCTGCCACCATTGCACAAAACACAGCACATTCCTCGAATAACCTTCACCCCTTTTTCCAACCTGAAGTGAAATGCGACATATCTGCTTTTTCTAGAACAGATGATTTTTTAAATTTAAGTAACATTGGTGTGCACTATTATGGAAAACTTCAAAATTAAAGTCATTGTTAATTCAGAGCATGAAGTCTGAATCATTCATTCATTTTTGATTAGCATTGTTCATGACCTACTTTACAAGAATTAAAGGAAGACAACAACTCCCCACCAGATATCGCCTCTGCCTCCATCCACTCACCTGCCTTCCTCCTACCCCAACCCCCACCCTTGCCGTGTGTTCACTATCCACTCTGACCTCCCCCTTTCTGACACAGAACGGTCTGTCCTCAGCAGAGGCCTCACCTTTGTTCCCCTCCATGGCCAAAATCCACAAACAGAACTGTCCTGGCAGACACATTGTTTCTGCTTGTTCATGTCCCACATAATTCGCATGGGCCCCAGCAGGACTCTCGCTTCACTTTTTTCCCCTGTTGCCAGCCGGGCAACCTTGGCAGCTTTTTAGGTTGCCAAATGACATTTTAGGTGGTCATTTAAGATGGCTTGCATGACGCGTGCTCGGACAAAGTTCGTAGTTACCAGTCGGAATTATGCTCAATGAAGCATTCACATATTATTTCTGCTTCAAATAAAGTCACAAACTAATATATTCACCAATCAAGACATGATATATACCACAATGACATGCAGCAAAATTATAATACAGTATCTCAACTCTTTTTACACATTGCAATTAATGCAATTTTTATTATTTCTTTCCACTTCCAAACAAAAATGTGGTTGGATTATTCAGCGTATGATCAACCTGTGTCAATAAATCCTGGACCTTGATAACATATATGCTTAACCATGCACACTACAGATTGATGCAAGCATGTTTTCTGTGAAGGACCGAAAATTATCATGACATGGCCATAGCATGGGTCGTTATTGCTACTGGGACAGAAACACTCTCGCTTCCCACATAATTTATTCACAACAAAAGGTTGCAAGGAATTGTCTAAAGGCATTTTATGGCAATAGCTGTTAAAACTGACTATACCCATCTGACAGGTTAAACATTACACTGACTAACAAGAGATGGCCAAAGGACATAAATGCAGCAAATGTTTGGTAATATATTTAAAGGTGTCAAGACGCCACATTACCAGACATTCAGATTAGATGTATGTGGCAATGAAGATACCCAGTTTGTGAGCACCATTTTTAAAAAGAATTGTTGATAAACGCTTTTTCCATCATTCCCACTTCAGAATTAACGTTAAAATTTCAACTGAAATATCTCCTGACCAAATTTGTGATGTATATGACTGACTGTAGAAGTAAAACCTGGATAAATCCAATGTATAGTTGTGAATGTTGCTCATTAAATAACTACAGTACTGATACTCCATATTAACAGCATTGATTTGCCATTAAAATGAATTCTGTAATAACGTGTCAGTGACAATCGAACACTGCGGTTTTAATGTTTCACGTGTTCAAAATTTAATTAATCCATCTTTATGGATTAAAACAAATAATAACATTGGGAATTAAAACATATTTGATTGCATTCCGTTATCAAACATAGTCAGTGTTAGCTCTGAAGACATTTCCAGCACAATAGGGTCGGGGGGGGGGGGGGGGTGTATGAATCAGTGCAGGATGGATAGATGGTGGGGGGGGGGGGGGGCTTGAGAAGGCAATCGGTGTAGATTGGATGGATTGAGGCAGGGGAATTCGTGAGTGTTGGTTGGAGTAGGTAAAATTGTGAGGGGAGAGCGCGGGGGATGTCAGTGGGGTTGAATGGGGGGGATCTGTGCAGGAAGAGTCTGCAAAAGGATATAGATAAGCTAGGTGAGTGGGCAACAACTTGGCAGATGAAGTTTAATACTAATAAATGTGAAGTCATTCACTTTGGGAAAAAAAATGATAGGGCAAGTTATTTTCTAAATGAGGAGGAGCTGCGTTGTAATGCAACGCAAAGGGATCTAGGGGTATTAGTACATGAATCACTAAAAGTTAGTATGCAGGTGCAGCAAGCAATCAGGAAGGCCAATGGAGTTTTGGCCTTTATTGCTAGGGGGATTGAGTATAAAAACACGGAGGTCTTGCTGCAGCTGTACACAGTATTAGTGAGACCACATTTGGAATACTGTGTACAGTTCTGGGGTCCATGCTTAAGAAAGGATGTACTAGCCCTGGAGGCAGTGCAGCGAAGGTTTACAAGATTAATTCCTGCAATGAGGGGATTGACATATGAGGAAAGGTTAAGTAGGCTGGAACTCTACTCTTTGGAGTTTAGAAGAATGAGAGGCGATCTCATTGAAACATATAAGATCGTGAGGGGCCTTGATCGGGTGGATGCACCGAGGATGTTCCCAATGATCGGGGAAACTAGAACTAGGGGACATAGTTGCAGAATAAGGGGGGGCTCTTTTAAAACGGAGATGAGGAAGAACTTCTTCACCCAGAGGGTGGTTAATTTATGGAATTCACTGCCCCAGGGAGCAGTGGAAGCAGAAACTTTAAATATATTTAAGACTAAAATAGATGGTTTTTTAGCTGCCAAGGGGATAAGGGGCTACGGGGAGAGGGCAGGGATATGGACCTAGGTATGGTTAGTATAGTAAGACCTGAGTGATCTCCTGGACAAGTGTCGATCGCCTGGATTGGGGTCGGAGAGGAATTTCCCGGATTTTTTTCCCGAATTGGACCTGGGTTTTTATCCGGTTTTTTGCCTCTCCCAGGAGATCACGAGGTTTTTGGGGTGGAGAGGGGTGATAGCGGTATAAAGGGGAGGGTAGTGTCTTGTGTTCTGTGTCTTGTGTCTACTGTTTGTGGGTAAGTGTGTCTGTTTAGTGTTCAGCCATGAGCGAATGGCGGTGCGGGCTCGACGGACCTGGTGGTCTACTCTCGCACCTACTTTCTATGTTTCTATGTTTCTATGATGGATGGGAGGAGCAGTGCAGGATGAAGGGGTGACAGTACAAAATGAATTGGGGGACCAGTGTAGGATTGATGGGGAGTGGCAGGAGAATCAATGTGAGGTGGCTAGGGAGATCAGTGCAGGATGAATAGATGGGGGGGGGGGGGGGGGAGCCCAGGGGATTTCAGTGAGGACTGAATAGAGACAGGAATGGGGATCAGTGCGGGATAAAGAGGAGGGGTCTCAGGATAAGGGGAGTGGAGGGGGGCGTATGAGAGAGAGAGAGAGAGAGAGAGAGAGAGAGAGAGAGAGAGAGAGAGAGAGAGAGAGAGAGAGAGGAAGGGGCAGAGGAGGTGGGAAGGAAGGCCAGCGCTCCTCGGACAACACCTGTCAGGCACAGAAATCGCAACCAAAATATAGAGGGGACCGCGGACAAAATATCTTGGCGGCCGCGCACGCATGCGCACACTCACACATGCGCGCGAGGCTTCGGAGGCTTCTGTGAACGGTAATTTCAGCTCAATCCAGCGCTAAATGCAGCTGAACTCTGCCTGTCTCGCCTACAGCCCCGTCTCAATCCAGGTTAACCTGGCGGGACAGGCAGAGTGAGCCGGGTTTTGCGCTGGCTGTGGGCCTGGGGGCACCGCGTCCGTCTGACTCCCGACGCCTCTGGCCACCCCCGGGCGTGTGGAGGCTCTCGGGCGGGGATGGGGATGGTCCAGTGGCGGTTTGGCAGCGATTGCAGCACCGGAGACCGGGATCGGTCCTGGCTGCGGTGCAGGGCTGCCGAGAGTGTTTTTGGTTCGTCTCCCTCCTCCAATCACCCTCTCCCCCCCTACTCTACTTCCGCCTCTGACCGACACCTCCCTCCTCCAAGGGTCTGTTTTGAAAGCACCGCTGGCGGAGTGGCAGCAGCTGCCGCTAACACGCCGGGCGGGGCGGGGTGAGGGAGGAGGAGATGGTGCTGCTGCTGTGCGGGGCCCGACATTCGCTCCGACCCTCCGGCAAGCCACACTTAGCATCTTTCCCACAACCGTCGTCCCACACAAAACGTCACGTTCCTTTTCTCCAGAGATGCTGCCGGACCCACGGAGTTACTCCAGTTTTCTGTGTCTATATTCGGTATCAACCAAGTTGCCAAGCCGGGCAAAATGACTCGGTGTTTAGGTTGCCGGGCGGCACTTTGAGTGGTCATTGGCACCCGGGCAACCGTGAATTTCGAGCCCTGCCCAGCTATGCCTGCCTCTTTTTATGGTACGTCGAACAATCACTATTCCAGGCATACACTGGCCCTATCCCCGAACTCTAACTCCGCTACATTGATGACTGCATCGGTGCTGCCTCCTGCACCCATGCATAACTCACTGACTTCATCAACTTCACGACTAATTCACCACTTCCAACCTCATCTACTGTATGCGCTGTTCCAGGTGTCAGCTTCTGTATATTGGCGAGACCAAGCGCAGGCTCTGCGATCGTTTCGCTGAACACCTCCGCTCGGTCCGTCTTAAGCTACCTGATCTCCCGGTTGCTCAGCACTTTAACTTCCCCACCCAATCTGACCTCTCTGTCCTGGGCCTCCTCCATTATCAGAGTGAGGCCCAGCGCAAATTGGAGGAACAGCACCTCATATTTTAGGGATTGGGTAGATTACACCCCAGTAGTATGAACATTGACTTCTCTATCTTCAAATAGCCCTTGCTTTCCCTCTCACTCTCTCTCTCTCCATCCCCTCCCCCATTCCAGTTCTCTCACCAGTCTTACTGTCTCCGACTACATTCTATCTTTGTCCCGCGCATTCCCGACATCAGTCTGAAGGGTCTCGACTTGAAATGTCACCCATTCCTTCTCTCGAGATGCTGCCTGTCCCGCTGAGTTACTCCAGCATTTTCTGTCTACCTTCGATTTAAACCAGCATCTGCAGTTCTTTTCTACACAATCCATTGATCATAATCATTTACAGAAAATAAAGTGACAAAAGAATCAGCAATCTTCCAGCATTTTAAACTCTTGCCCCATCCCAAATCTAATGGAGACTAATGAAAATAAATCGTTAACAAGGCCATACTCAGGCCTATCTATGGATCAAAATAATACAGAAACAGTTCATTCACATACTATGGTCTGATGAATTTCAGAATTTCCATTGCAATTGCTGGTGGGACTCACCCTGAATGCAGTGACATCAATACTTTTATTGAAATATTTCTTCTTTTCATATTTGTCTCTGATGAAGGTCTCCACAGCTCTGAGTTACAAGTTAAGAGAAAAATTAAAAAGACAAGCTGGATTTCAAACGCCCTATTCAAGACACTGCGTCATAAGACAAGGGATTGTAAAAAGGCAGGAAAATGTAGAGATGCTTGCTGAGACAACCTGAATATGTGGGCAAGAACAAGAGATACAATGAAATGTTGTAAATGTGAGGGTATCCAATTTGGTGCACAAAATGGAAATGCAATGTAATTTTTTAAATGGTGATTTGGCTGGGCGATACTAATATCTAACGGGACCAAAGTGTTTTATACATAAGTCACTGGTAGCCAACTGTTTTTTTTAAATAGATACAGTGCGGAAACAGGCCCTTCGGCCCACTGGGTCTGTGCCGCATAGCGATCCCCTCACATTAACACCACCCTACACTCACTGGGGACAATTTTGGGGTTTTTTCCATTTACCAAGCCAATTAACCTACAAACCTGTACGTCTTTGGAGTGTGGCAGGAAACCGAAGATCTCGGAGAAAACCTACACAGGTCACGGGGAGAACGTACAAACTCCGTACAGACAGCACGCATAGTCGGGATCGAGCCCGGGTCTCCGGCGCTGTAAGGCAGCAACTCTACTGCTGCGCCACCGTGACCGTCCATGTAGTAAGCAATTAAGCAGATAAATGGTATGTTAGTATTTATTGTGAGAGGATGAGTCTCAGAAAGAAAGCTTTATTGTAATTACATAAGGCCTTGGTGAGACCACATATAGAATATTGTGTTCAGTTTTGGTATCCTCACCTAAAGAAAAAGTGTATATATATACTACGGAAGCCGTGAAGATTCTATAGTAGTAGTCATTGGGACAACATAGTTACTGCGACAGACACTATTCTCTGGAGCAAAGACAAAGGGTATGTTGCCTGCCTAGTGCTTGGACTGGAGCAGAACTGGCAGTGAGGGGGAAAGGATCCCGTTGCTGTGGTCCAGGTAGCTAGGACAAGGAAGGAGATTCTGCTGCAAGATGAGCAGCAGCTTGGGGCAAAATGAAAAACCACAACCACAAGGGTAATCAACTCTGGATTATCTGAGCCACATACAAATTGCCACAAATAAACAGGATGAGAGGTAAAAGCATGGCTCAAAGTGTGATGTAGTAGAAACCACATGGTGTGGGACTGGGCTGCGCTCAACCATATTTCAGGAAATGAGCATGAACAAATGGTGGAAATATCTGTAGAGGAACCCTTTACAATTTGATAAACTTTCAGGCAGTCATGGAAAAGGATATGGTTGGGCCTAGATTTCAGTTCTTACAATGGGGAGGGCTGACTTCAATAGTGTAAATTAGTTCCTTGTGAAAGTAGATTGGAAGCAGCTACAAGAGAGAGAAAAACAACTTTCGGGAGGCATTTAAAAGTGTTACAATTAAAAGCATAATAGTAAGACTCTGGTCAGCCTATTGCTTTAAGGGCAAGAAGCATAGATGATAAGATTAGGGGATGTTGGTTCATAAAGGAAGTTTAGAGTTTAACGAGGAAAGAGGAAGCGTTGGTTAGGTACAGGAAATGGCTACTGAGCAAGTTATTTAGGGTTTATTTGAAGCTTTAGAGGAGAGCATAAGAAAACAGTCAGGGAGGTAAAAATGGACATGGAAAGGCACTGGTCCACAAAATTACAGAGAATTACAGAGCATTTTATAAACATGCTAGAAGCAAGAAAGCATCTAGAGAAAAAGTGCGTCCCATCTGGGGCAGGAAGTCCGTGTGTGCAGTCAGGTGATCTATGGTGTCCTGAATGAACACTATTTGCTGGTATTCAGCAGGGTGAAGGGTGGGGAGGATGGGGTTAGGGAAGGTGCACGATAGTCTAGTCCCAAACCAAAATGTCTTCTGTCCATTTCCCTCTACAGATGCTGCCTGACCCACTGAACTCTTGGTAGTATTTTGTTTTTTGCTCAATAGTCTGGAACATATTTGTATCAGGAAACTGAAGATGAAATGCTGCTGGATTAGAGGGTACTAGCTACAGGGAAATGTTGGACAAACTGGAATTGTTTTCTCTAGAGTGTCAGAAGATGAGGGGAGATCTGATAGAAACATATAACATTGTGAGTGGCATAGACAGAGTAGGCAGCTAGAACCCTTTTCCCAGGATGGAAATGTCAAAAACTAGAGGGCATAGCTTTAAGGTGAAAGGGGAGCTGGAGAACCCCTGCATTCCCTCTCTCTCCATCCCTCCCCAACCCAAGTCACACCAGCTTCTCGTTCTCACCTAGCAAACAGATAACAATGGCCTGTATCAATGTTACTTTTTTGCATACCTTTCACTCATTTGTTCTATATTTCTCTACATCATCGTCTATATCTCGTTTCCCTTTCCCGTGACTTTAAGTCTGAAGAGGAGTCTCGACCCGAAATGTCACCCATACCTTCTCTCCAGAGATGCTGCCTGGCCCGCTGAGTTACTCCACCATTTTCTGCCCATTTTGGGTTTAAACCAGCATCTGCAGTTCCTTCCTACACACCCTTTCCACTATTTATTGATAAAACAGTGATTAAACAGTTGATAAATCTGCAACCTATACATATTCATGTATAATGAATGCATGATAAGCACGGCAATAGAACTTGTCCCTGCAGATGACAGCTCCATCGCCTCACTCGACCCCTGGAGAAACTTGAAAAGGATACTGGTCTGTTTTTGGTCGTTTGAAGTCCTCAGGAAGGTTGACTTCATACAGGAGCTTGGCTTTAGAGTTGCCCATTTCCTGAATACTCTATTCCATAAAAGCACAAAAGACCAAAAGGTTATTGAGACATCACAAAAGCTCCACCATTAACACAAAGGCACCTAAAGCAACAATGAAATCAGAATGGCAGCAAAGATATGACGGGCTGAATGGCCTACTCCTACTATAATTCTTAAAACAATTTAAAAATACTGCATACTTTCCAAACCTTTCCAATTCCACAAGTACTCAGGAGGGCAAATGTCAGTCAGTGCTTGGAGTAAGCTCTTTCAATTGGTCTACGTGGAGTTTAACATAGCCAGTAAATCCCATATTTCCTTACCTCATAGCTGGTTTCTTGGCCCATCAGATCTGTGCAGCCCCAAAATTTGATCCCATTCTCCCACAGATTTTCCCCATAATCTATTCACCCGACCTTCACACTTGCTTGTATACTTGTGGCAATTAGAGCAGTTTGCTGACCTGCCAAAGTGCAGTGGCTCTGTGGTTTGGGAGGAAACCTGGAGGAAAAGCATGTGATCACTGTGAGCGTCTGCAAGCTCTGTCAAGATGATACTGGCGGTCAGGATGACAGGAGCTGTTAGGCAGATTGAAGAAGCAGCATGCCAATCCCATGTTGGTCCCAGCTTCAATGAGAGGGTAGGGGCCAGGAAGAGAAGAGCAAGTACCCATCTCCTGGAGCTGCATTTACTTTGCTCTCAGCTCCCTAAACCTGCCCAAAATCGACAACTCATTCTGCTAACCATGGCTATACCTTACGCCTCACTGCACCCAAGGATACATGGACAAGCTGGTTGACAGGTTTTATAAGGAATGCTGCAGGTTTATCTGAATTTAAACATATGATTTTTAGAGCAGTGTGCTCTGCACCCAAGGCTCAATTCACTGAATGGCAAGGCAGGCTGCATCAATTAGAGGGCCTCTGCTGGAAATGCTTCCTCCTTTGCACAGAAGATGAAGTGGCATTCACTATGTTCAACCGTCAGTGGTAACTCAGTTTCTTTCTTTATTGCTGCCCTACAGTCTGCACAAGTAGGCCATGCATTTCAGAATGAAACATGCATAAGAATCTGCTTCTCTGAGGATACTTCACATGACTATTATTGCCAGGTTTCAGTTCTCATTTATTAGTTTAAACCAGATTTATATAGGCCAATGCAGGAAGGAGATGCACTCTCTCAGGGACTGGATGAGCGGCTTTGAACAAAGGAGATTACAGAAGGTGGTAAGCACCGCCGGTCCATCACAGGTACCACCCTCCCCACTATTGAAGGGATCTATAAGAGGTGCTGCCTCAAAAAGGGCCCATGACACCGTGGCCACACTTATTTCACTCCTGCTATCAAGAAGAATGTGTAGGAGGCAGAAACCGGTGACCACCTGGTTCCTGAACAGCTTCTTCCCATCAACCATCAAGCGTTCTTGAACAATGCACAGCACTAGCTAACCACATGGACTGTCTTTGGTTGCACTACAGACTACGTCCCAAAGATGCAGCTGTAAGCAAGAATTTCATTGCACTTGTACTTCACCCTCCTTGTACATATTAGAATAAATTCAACTTAATTTGATGGTGTTGGCTCAGAATTAAATTCTGGCTCAGGACATTAGGACATCCTCATTTTTCTGCATTTTACAGAATACCACTCTCTCATTGTTGAATTTGTGCCAGTCTAGATTATAGCCTGAAGCTTCTGACTCTTACCAAGAGTGTAAGATGCTCCAAACCACCAACACATCTCCACTCACACACATTATTCATCCATCCAACATTTTGTTTACACACAGTACCTGAATCTGTTCTAGTGTCCATTGGTGCAGAGTTACTGACTTCACCTTGGAGATGTGTACTCCAAGGTTTCTGTGAATGCCAGCACAGCGAATGCAGATGAACACCCCCAGGTTCCACGATGCCCATCTTGGTCCTACGAAAGAGAACAAAACAATCGGAAAATTATTTGGGCACGCTGAAAGCAATAGATTCAAGAGACAAGAAACTGCAATGCTGGAATCTTGAGCAAAATACAAAGTGCTGGAAGAACTCAGCAGGTTCCACCCCCACCTCTCTTTCCCAGCTTGCTCCCCCCACTGCAATCAGCTTGAAGAAGCTTTGCGATCTGAAACGTCGCCTGTCCGTTGCCTCCACAGATGTAAGAAAGATGAAGGGGCAGCAGTGGCACAGATGGTAGAGTTGTTGCCTCAAAGCGCCAAAGACCCAGTATCGATCCTGACCTCGGGTGCTGTCTGTGTGGAGTCTGCACATTCTCCCTGTGACCATCTGGGTCTACAGGACATGCAGGTTTGTTGGTGAATTGACCTCTGTAAATTGCTCGTAGTGTATAGGCAGTGGATGAGAAAGTGGGAGAACAGAGAAATAGTGTAAACAGGTGATCGATGGTCGGCGTGGACTTGGTGGGCCGAAGGGCCTGTTTCCATGCTGTATCTTTCAATTCAAGCTTTCATACAAAACAACAGAAATACAAGGAACAGGGACAATGGAAGATGTAGAGATGGAAGTGGACAAAAGAACAAGTTAATAATTTCAAGTGATTGACACCTGCCAGTGCAATACACCTTTCTCTGCCTTCTATATATTTTCCTTCCTTCAGTTGTAGTCTGGTTGGCTACAGGTGGTTTATGGCATAGCGTGTTAGGCATTCAATCACAATCAGTACTCTGGCATAGCTATTGGCCACCTGAGAAAAATACCTCAAATTGAAGATCAAGACCTCAAAATCCACACAAAGCTGATACTCATTGATTGACAAACTAGATCGATTAGACAAAGCCAGCAGGGATTTATTCAAGGCAAAGGGTCAAGCAATCTTCATAGATTTTTTAATATGAAATAGAGGTGTTTGATGAAGGAAAGCAGCTGATGAGATGCATATGGTCCCACTAAGTGGATTTGCTAAGACACCACCAAATAGGCTTGACAACAAAACTGAAAGCTGTGGGGGGAAAAATAAAGTTGAGGCAGAATGGACAGAAAGTAGCAAGAAACATTAAGTGAAAGTTTGTCTTGCAGATTGGAGGAAAATATTTGAGGGAATCCCATAGGGAAGAGATGCAAAGGTCTTCGAGAAGTGCAAAAGAGATTTGCCAAAATGATTTTGTTCATTGTATTAACTGGAGAAGATTGCCTTGTCCTTTTTGTTAGAGCATCTGATGGAGGTATCTGCAATCCATAGAGCTGATGGACAGAAATTGCTCCTCTTTGAAGAGTAGTTCGAACTAAGGGACATGGAATAACGGTGAATGTGAAAAGAATGAGAGGTTTTAATGAGAGGATCTGGAATGCACGACTGAGGTAATAGCGGAGGCAGATTCAATCACTAAATCTAAAGGGTAAGAATCTGGTAAGTAAAGCCGGATAAGAATCTGAATGAATATAACTTATAAGGCATGGGGAGAGGGCCAGAACGGGACTACACGAGTTGTTCTAACAGAGCCAGTAAGGACTCGATGATCAAAATGTCACCTTTCATGCTGTAACCATTCCGTGATTCTGAAATTCTCATTTTAATCATTGCATCATTTGCCTGCTCAGGCTGTAGATCATTTCTGCTTGTTTGCTTCTCATATGTCATCACTGAAGACATTGTTAAAACCAACTTCTGACCAAGATTTCTGTAATCTGCCTCAACATCTGCATGTTAATTTTTGTTTGAGAATTAAACACTCGAAGATAATTTGCTACACAAGTTGTTGTTTCGTGCGTTACCAAATACAGTATTGTTTTGATGGCCAATCACACTTTATTTTGCACTTACATTCTGTCACACCCTGAAGGCAAATCCAAAAAAATAAATCAACATTCCCATCTTAAGTACACAGCATACAGACACATGCCCCTGCACAAACACTATTTATTTACCTTAAACTCATACTAATATGCCTGAGTAATTTCGCAGCACACTTTCATACCACCCTGACTGTTAATAAGAGATCTTGTCTACTGCTGCTATACAACCAATAGATATTTTATTGATCTGACTGAGATTTTACCATCCATCACTCAACTATGTTTGTTTTGCACCCGGGAATAGGACCCACCAAAACAATGGACAGTTTTCTAATGATTACATCAAAGATCTCTAAGTTTATTCTGCATCTCAGATTTTTGGGCTCACAAGTTACAGCTTACAATTAAGATGAATGTTGACCCTTCTATTATATATTTACACTGCTATCTATCAATGTACAAGGTCAAATACTGTGGAACACCATGTGCCTAAATCACCAAAATCTAAGCAAAGGATGGTGGAAAACATTCCGACACAAGAAAACCTAAAGTTCAAATGAAAGGTCATGAAACATTAACTGGTTTCCTCCACAGATAATTCCACAATTGCTGAGTATTACCAGAATATAGTTCCGTTTTAGATCAAGCATCTGTAGTATTTGTGTTTTCTTTTGTCAGCCATTTAACACCACAAATTGATCTACATTGCTTTTCAGCTGTCAGCTTTGGACCGCCCCGATTTCAAATGCTGGATTCACGGTTACTATCTTCATATTTATAATTCCTAATTTCTCTTTAAGCAGGGTCAATTTCTCTTTTAGCGTTTCCAAGGAAAGGTGCTCCAGTCTTTGTCTTTCCAGTCTTTCCAGAACGCAGCCGCCCGACTCATCACCCACACCAAATCCTGGCATCACATCACTCCAGTCCTCAAAAAACATCACTGGCTTCCCATCTCCCACCGGATCACCTACAAAATCCTGGTCCTCACCTACAAAGCCCTCCACCATCAGGCCCCCCCATATCTCACTGACCTCCTCTCCCCCTACCAACCCTCACGGTCCCTCAGATCCACATCAGCCGGTCTCCTCTCCATCCACAAGTCCAACCTCCGCAGTTTTGGGGACAGAGCCTTCTCCAGGGCAGCTCCCAGGCTCTGGAACTCCCTCCCCCAACTGATCCGCAATTCCGTGTCCCTCACCATCTTCCAGTCCCGCCTCAAGACCCATCTCTTCACCTCTGCCTATCCTTAGCCCCACGTCCCCGTCCCTTTTCATCTGTGCATTAATTGCCTCATACTGTGTTTTGTATTGAATTCTGTCTTTACTTTGTGTACTAGTCATGTCTCTACTATTTATTTCATTCCCCTTACATGTTTTTCCTCTACATGCTCAATTTTTGTAAGGTGTCCTTGAGACTCTTGAAAGGCGCCCATAAATAAAATGAATTATTATTATTATTATTATTATTATTATTATTTGAGCTCCCAGGCTCTGGAACTCCCTCCCCCAACTGATCCGCAATTCCGTGTCCCTCACCATCTTCCAGTCCCGCCTCAAGACCCATCTCTTCACCTCTGCCTATCCTTAGCCCCACGTCCCCGTCCCTTTTCATCTGTGCATTAATTGCCTCATACTGTGTTTTGTATTGAATTCTGTCTTTACTTTGTGTACTAGTCATGTCTCTACTATTTATTTCATTCCCCTTACATGTTTTTCCTCTACATGCTCAATTTTTGTAAGGTGTCCTTGAGACTCTTGAAAGGCGCCCATAAATAAAATGAATTATTATTATTATTATTATTTGTCTCCTTCTGCGGTCATAATCTCAGTTCTAATATCCCGTTAGTAAAGGAGAAGCAGAAGCAAAAAACAGCAGCAGGTGCGCGGGGCTCACTGGTGCATCCTGCGAGGCGGGAGTGAGGTCAGAAGCCAGGGTTCTAAAGGGCAGGGAGACAGTGGCAGCCGCAGCTTACATTTTATAAGTTCTTTTTAAGTATCTGGCATTCTTGTTTTATGACTGTCATTAGCGGGCCAGGTTGTATTGTCGTTTCATGATCACGGAACCTCTGTTGGTATAGTACAATGGTGCACTGGTAGAGCTGCTACCTCACATCGCCAGAGACCAGAGTTCGATCTTGACTACGATGTGAATGGGCAATTGATGTCTGGCATGGACTCAGTGGGCTGAAGGGCCTGGTTCCACACTGTATCACTGAACTACACCAATTTGCGGCATTTCGGTGCTGAACAGGGTGAATAAAGGGTATGATTAAAGGGGACTGGAAGAAGAAAATTTGAAGCATAATTGGATATGTACACTTTTAAAAAAAACAAGAGATGTAGCAAAAAGTTAGCAAGAGTGCTCAGAGCCCTGGGCCCAGTGAGGGAACTGGAAGTTCCTTGGACAAATGACTTATAATTGATGACATGGTGTACAACTTATCAAAAAGGTTCAAAGATAGGAAGCTCAGACTATACAATAGATTAAAAGAACAAAAACAATCTGACAAAGCTGAAGCAAAGTACATCTAGGTCATAGTGCATAAAGAAACAAATATCATAACTTTCTGAATAGGCATAAATGAATTGTAAATTCAATCCCAGAAGTCACAAATGAATGGGTGGAAGCATTGGATAGAGAAAATAAGTTTGGAAATGCAGGTCAGCCAGCTGCCTGCTTATGGTATGTCCATGATGGTTCAGGCTGAACTCAGTAGCCATGGGAGAACATAGAATGGATACCTTTGGGATTGATGATGTAGACAACAAAAACACACAAAAATCGGAGCGACAAAAGCTTCCTGCCCACTCAAGCTTACCCCATCATTCAAGTAACAACAGTGAACACTAATTAAAATGCTCTCAGCAGGTCCAAGATGCACACCAGCTCCTGTGATGCCCACTAGTCCTGCAAGATCCCCAGCAAGCCAGTGTTGCTGTCCATGGACAGTAATGCTACAATGATGGGAGCAGGCAGTCTGCATGCTATCTGCTATCTGCACCAGGGAATGGTTACAGCAGGAGATGGGGAACTGAGGAGCAGCAGTTTAAATAGACAGAGGGAGTCTCACCCTATACATGTCCTATAATAGTAAACCCTGCTCTCATTGAGGCTATGGTGTTAAATAAAATGTTCCTAGAGTTTCTGTATCTCCTGCTCCCCATTTGTTACAAGATTGGGATATACACAATGTGGAAGTAGAGGTAAGAATTTCATTGTTCCATCTGGGACATATAGCAATAAAATACTCTTGAGTCTCTGGTTAGGAGATGGGAATGCATCTGTCACTGAGAACACAGCACCAGTGACGTATCACTATGATCACCTCACTGCCAAAGGATCCTTTGAAAGAAAAATACCCTGCATTTTCTAAAACAACATTGATTGAGAGATTTATATTGGCTAGCACCTAGGAGAGATTCCACCAGTTTGTTTTAAAAGAAGCAATGTGATTTTTTTTTTTGCTTCAGGAAGGCAGATGCAGTCTTATTTTAGAAACTCGTCTGAAGGATGTGAATGATAAGTGGCGCTCCAAAATGCATTGCAAAATTGACTACACTTCAAAAATATTTCAGTGTAAAGTGCTCCTGGAAATTTTGAAACCAATGTTAAAGAAAATGCATCAATTGTAGTTATATTGCGCATGCAGTGCTCAAATAAATCTTGAATCTGCAATCTTTTACCTCAGAACTAATAATAATAACTGGGACAGAGACAACACCTTATATCTCAGCTGACAAAACAGGTACTTTAAAATACAAAGAACAATAAAACATAATGCATTTCAACAAACGAAAGGTTGTGCAGTCTGTACGAACTGCAAACACAGCAACCTGCAGAGGTAGATGAGTGGACCTGCACATAAACAGGATACTACAAATGGAAGAGACATTTTTGCATATCTTTCATTCATTTGTTCTATCACCCTCAACATCACCGTCTATATCTCTCGTTTCCCATCCCCCTGACTCTGTCTGAAGAGGGGTCTCGACCCGAAACGTCACCTATTCCTTTTCTCCAGAGATGCTGTCTGACCCGCTGAGTTCCTCCAGCTTTTTATGTCTATCTTCGGTTTAAACCAGCATCTTTAGTTTCTACACATATTACAAAAGGAAATCAGTTTGGTCATTCAGCTTAGACTGTCAAATGCAAGTGTTATCAGGCCTGTGATCAGTAAGAACATTAACTTTCACTCAACGACCTTCGCCAAAGGTCCTTGTTGATGTGAAGCTTGAGTGCGCCAGATCCCAAGAACTAAACTGCCTGGAGCTGTGCTGTTGGCAGAATCACTAGAGTGGACAGACTTCCTCAGTTGAAGGGAGATTCCTGACAAAGCACAGCCCAAGAAGACGTTAACGGTAAAACTGGCGGAGGATGGTGGCTGACCAGCAGGTGGAATACCACAATGGCTAAAGAGCCTGTCCCACTTACGCAATTTTTTTGGCGATTTGCCGGCACCCGTCATAGTCGCAGCAGGTTGCCAAAAATGTTCAAAATGTTGAAAATCCAGCGGCTACCAGAAAAAGGTACGACTCTCTGGGCCACTTCTCACGACCATACAGGCGTCACCCCGCGACATATGACGGGAGCCGTCAAATCGCCAAAAAAAATTGTGTAAGTGGACAGGCTCTTATGTCGGCCGGAACTATGAGTGGTGGCTGTCACTAGTCTCCCCACTTTAAAATATGTCACTCATAGGCATCCATCTGAAGCAACAAAAACGTCTGTGGCTCCAAGATCAGCCTCTTCAGCCATCTCAAGACCCACAGAAAGGACACACCAGTCAGACAAACATGCTCAACTTTGAGTGATCACCGATGATGACTCAAGACCAAATGGTTTCACACGACAACTGAAGATTTAGTGACAAGGAAATCACAGGCACCAGGGAAGGCAACTGATTCACATTCTGCAGACATCAACAATTTGTGGAATTCATTACTAATTCTCAAGATGTCACATTTGACACGGCAATGAATCTGAAAGAAGCAGCATCTATCTGCTTAAAAATTCAGCTTTTCAGGTTCTTCGTGTTGCAATTTGGTTACGGTAATGAGGATGATTCGATATATCAGAACAAGGGGTCACAGTTTAAGGATCCAGAACAAGGGTTCACAGTTTAAGGATAAGGGGGAAATCTTTTAGGACCGAGATGAGGAAAACATTTTTCAAACAGAGAGTGGTGAATCTCTGGAATTCTCTGCCACAGAAGGTAGTTGAGGCCAGTTCATTGGCTATATTTAAGAGGGAGTTAGATGTGGCCCTTGTGGCTAAAGGGATCAGGGGGTATGGAGAGAAGGCAGGTACAGGATACTGAGTTGGATGATCAGCCATGATCATATTGAATGGCGGTGCAGGATCGAAGGGCCGAATGGCCTACTCCTGCACCTATTTTCTATGTTTCTATGATATGGGTCAGTTGGAAGAGATGGGGGCAAGGAAAGATCACAATGACAGCCAGAAAGTAAAACAGGGAAAATGAAATTCTGATGAATGGTCCCAACCCGAAATGTCATATGTCCATCCCTCCTCAGATGCGGCCCGACCTGCTGAGAATTTCCAGCCCTTCCTGTTTTGCTCACGATTCCAGCATTTGCAGTTCTTTGTCTCCAAAATAAAATTGTAATTTCGTTAAATTCGCCAGTATCTTTTTCAATACATTATTGGCAAACTTGGTCCAGAATTCAAACATGGAAACAGGACCTCAAGCCCACCACGTCAACCATCAAGCACCTACCTACACTGATTTAACCTTCTATCCACATTATTATCAATTCTCCACATTCCACCACACACCTTCTAACTGGAGGCAATTTACAGTTGACGATGAACCTTTTAACCTTTAATCCGTTATGTATTTCAGGCTTTCATGCACAACACAAAAACTTTTTTGGCATGTGGAGTTGAGACACCTGATGACTTATGGCCTTCCAAAAATATATTCAAAAAGTATCTATGCCAAAAAAGTTTACATATTTCTTTGCCTGACCCAAATTACAAACAAACGCACAAGGAGGCCATTTTGAAGATCCAGTCAAGAAAACACACATCTGCTTCCTCAAAAGACTAAAGAGGTTCAGCACGACTCAACCATCTCATCAATTTGTACAGGTGCACTGCAGAAAGCATGCTTTTTGACGCATCAGTTTGGTTTCGCAACATCTCTTCCCAAGACCGCGAAAGTTTGGAGAGTTGTTGACATAGCTCGCTCACCAACTTATCGACTCCATCTACGCTTCATGCTGCCTTGTGAAAGCAGCCAACAAGCAGCAATCAAGGACTATTTACACCTCACCGGCAAAAAATACAACAGCTTGAAAGCACGTATCACCATTCCTCTATGTAGCTGTGTAGTGACTTAATTGTACTCAAGGATAGTTTGAATTTGACTGGATAGCATGCAAACAACGTTTTTCACTGGGTACACATCTCGGTACACATGACAATAATAAACCTACACCTATGTCGTGCGATGAAACCAGTTAATTTTGCAGTGCAGGGTTGGATGTCATTTTCTTAAACTTGGATACAACTGAACAGCAATTTCAGGTCTGGGGAACAAAATACATCATTTATAGGCCAGATCTATGGTCAGATGCTCGGGACATGAGAATCACTGAACAAAACAAAAACTATGTCATCCGCTACCATTTCGTTAGTTGCCTGATGTAATGGTAGCTGACTAATTGTGGCAATCAATGGACAACAGACCCATTCATGAGGCGAGAATTTTGAGAATCATACTCTTGTCACTTGTCTCCCCAAAAACTCTACACTAGCATGTCTCATTTAATTATTCATAAACTGTATCCTAAAATACTATTTTCTAAAAGAAAATCATTGTATTATAATTAACCAATACATTAACTGTTTACATCAAATCCTGAAGGTACCTGAACCATACATTGACATATAGCCGCTATTTTAAAATTAGAGCTGTCTCCTCTGATTCCACTTTTCTGAAACATGTTTTGTGATCAACAATTTCCAATTCCCTTAATATTCCTAAAGCAGCAGTCATACAAAATGGGAGGGGAGAATATGAGAAAGATGATTGTGTAATTTAATCTGCCTACGAAGCACCACAAGAGCTATCTCACACACCCATATTTACTTTCAATGATAGCTGGCGCAGATACAGTGATGTGGTTTCGGTGGCAGTAAACAACTCATCAGTGAAGATATAAAACTAGAAGCCCAGTTTTTTTTAACAGTGTGGATGTTACTGACTATACCATCACATTCTCTATCCATATATGCTGGATGTTAGGAAACAGAACCCTTAAGGCTGAAGCCACATCTGCAATGGGTTCGGGCATAGTGCAACTGGAGAGGAATCTCAGAGACTGAGACCCTAAGCATTCATCTAGGGTTACTACACTGCCTAAACCAGGTGTCATCAAGGCAGAGTGGTTTCTGCATGGAAAGAAAAACTATTTTAATCAGAACAATGGAGCTGTTTCCTGAATAAACCCGATTGCTGGCTTATAGTGTGAAGCCAACACATTCCTATCAACAAAGGGCAGCGATCTATATCTGCATCAACGGTAAACAAACAATGAGAGACACAAAGTGCTGGAGTAACTCAGTGGGTCAGGCAGCATCTCTGGAGAATATGAATAGGTGTTGTTTCAGGTCGGGACCCTTTTTCAGACAAACTGGTGTGGGGGCAGGGAGGGAGAAAGCAAGAAGAGAGTAAGTCCAATTCTCCAATTTTTGGTAACCTCTAATTAAACCCCCCCACCTCTCCCCCATGACTCCTTTCTTCCCCCCTCCCTGTGCCCCACCTAGACTTTCACCGATTCTCTCCTTCCCCACATTTCCTTCCTCTGGCTTCACAATTTGCAACTCTTCAATCCTTTTGACACACCTTTATTCCAACTCTGGCCTTTGTCGAACCGTCTGATGCCTACCCGCTGAGTTACTCCAGCACTTTGTCCATTTTTTGTAAACCTGCATCAGCAGTTCCTTGTTTCTCCACTGAGGAACAATGATTCAGACAGCACATCACTGATCACTGAAGTTATTTTTCTCAGAATGCATTGCTTGTAATCAGCTACAGAGCTTTATCAGCGTCTTTGCCTTGTAGGGCGATTGCACAGTAGGTCAAAAGGTCAATGTGTGTGACCCACGGAGTTACTCAAGCATACTGGAGGACAACCACGCTGCCGGCATTCACTCGTCACATACGCAACACGTTCTACCCTAATTCGACATTCTTACCTGGAAAATTCCGTCAAAATGGTCAGTTTTTGTGCTGTTAAAAATTGTGGGAATAGGGCTAACTGTGAGAGCCTTTTATCGTACTTCAGAATTCCAAAAGCGAGGAGAAATGATGGTAGAGAGAAGCGAGAGTTGAAGGAACAACAACAGCTAAAGTGGTTGGAGAACATTGGCTGTGCTGATATCAAAATGGAAAAGATCGAGAATTATTCCATTTGTTCACTACATTTAATTAACAGCATTCTTGTTTTTTCTTGATTCCTTTGGTATCTAAAACGTTTTAGAAGTTACCATGGTTCTCAAGTGGGTGTTTACATGCAAAATGACATCACTTCTGAAGGGAAATTTCTCAGGAAAGAAAAAAAATCGCAAATCATTTACAGAATTGAACTTAGCACCTACAAAATTATACGTGGGTTTGGAATTACATTTTACTCAGATACAAAGTGGTGTCAGGCAAAAATACTTAATACTGTACCACTGGAGTACATGATAACCAACTGAAATTCAAATACCCACTTACAAAAAAGTAACATGGCTCATCAGCATTTACTATGAATGAAATTGTAAGAAATTGGCAAATCATTAAATCACAAAGGCAGAAGTTAAAGTACACTTTGTAATTTTAAGATAACAAATTCAAATTCCATTCATGTTCATTTAAAAGGTTTCATCGTGCAATTTAATTACTATACAATTTGAAATTTAAGCGGCATGTTTTCACGAATCACATGAAGATTACACGATTTATATAATAATTGTCTACTGAGATGTAAATATTATTTAGCACATTAGCATATTAGCACAAATTGTACTTGAAAAATTACCATGTTCACAGTGATGCACACATGTACAATGATCTTGTACAGTAACAGTAGGCTTATGTAACAGTGAATGCACAAGATCATAGTCAGAATGTTTAAAAAAGAAACACTGAAATTGCAAGCATTGGATTTGCAGCATTGTTTTTTAATTAGGAATAATATTTGTTTTGTGAGGTAATTCCAACATTTTGCATAGCATTCTTTTTAAATTTCCAGGCTACCTAACAACAAAAGTAAATTTTGAAATGGAACTGGCTAACATTTATGCTAAGGGTTTTCATAATTGATTAGGAAGTGTTAAAACTTGTGTGGCAATTTTGCTTTGCAAATCCAATGCTTGACATTTCTAGTTTCCATCCGGCTACCAATTTTCAATTTACATTATATTGAGATTATATTTACATGATGTCCTTTGTAAAAAAGTATGGCCTTAAGCTTTGTTTTATTTAACCATTGATCTATAATTTAACAGACACGTCTTGAGTTACCCGAGCTTCAAGCTTCAGACCATCTAAACGATACCAGAGAAAAAAAAAGTTTAACTTCTGAAATAAATAAAAATACTTCAGCCTGTTTATGGGACTGTAAGCTTTATGAGAAAATGTAGAGCTACAATTCAGGTCCTTGCTTGTAGCACGCACATGCCAATACCGTGAACACAATGCATAATATAATTCTGTTATATAGTTTTGCAGATTTAGTAGTTCATCAGATCAGTCATTACTTGCACACCCATAAAGTTTTGTGCGTGTGTTTTTAATAACTCTTGTTAAAAAAACAAAAAAGATGAATCTTGTCGTGTCGTGCAACCAACCATTTGCAGGTGATGACTTGTATGCCTGGAAATTATTTGTCGTGTATGAACTCGCATTGATATCAGGTATGCCATGACATCCAGAAACTTTTAGAACTTATCGTGCGTGCTCCTCAGTTGAAAGATTGAAGGCATACTGCGACAATTCAACGGCTGCTGGGACCGAAGACGGTCCCGCTGTACTGGCAGCCATAGTAATCAACACTCATGCTTGCCTCCAGTGCACCGCTTGTCCTCCAGAAGGCATTGTGTGGCAACATTACGGGTCAAGTGTCGTGACCTCACCGGCCGTGCAATTGCCCTATACATTTAATTTCCACTGACACGCCAGTGAAAGAATGCTGTGTGGCCTCAGGTGTCATCTTTCAATGACATGAATCTCTTGCCCTATCAGTTCACTCAGGCGGATATAAAGATCAAATGACGCAACTTGAGTCAGAGCAAGGGAATGCTCCACGGTGTCGCAATCCATTATTCAGAGCTCACTGGCGGTTTCCAGGATTAGCAGTTACGTCTGAAATATCTGTGCGTGTGGGTAGATGTGGAATTTTCAGATTTATCCACTGATTCAGGGCGTTGCTACACTCCACATGTAACGTAAGAGCTGAGCTATGCCTTGGAGAGATTTTCCAGATCATATGGGGAAGGAGAGGTTATTTTTGCTCATTTCATTGTAATGCTTCTAATTAATAACTTTAATTTTAGCATTTCCCAGATGTCGTTTTAATTCAGTGCCATTGACACGTTTAAAAAGTGACCAAGCGATTGGTGGGACTGGTAGTAGTACAGGCTTTCTGGGACAGTTTAGAGGACAGACTTCCTCAGTCCCAGTTACTGTTCAAACCCCACCAGTGGAGTCTGCGATGTTTCGACCAGCAAAAAGCCCACTCGTGAGGCAGCATGGAATGATTCCACAGAATCATAAATTCTACCAATTTTCTCTTCAACCCCCCTCCTCGATTCTTTTTTAGTCTAGTGTAGAGATATAGCGCGGAAACAAGCCCTTCAGCCCACCAGGTCCGTGCCAACCAGCAATCCTTGTACACTAACACTATCCCACACACTAGGGATAATCTACCATTTTACCGAAGCCAATTAACCTACAAACCGATAAGTGGAGTGTGGGAGGAAACCGGAGCACCCAGATAAAACCCATGCAGGTCATGGAGAGAATGTACAAATTCCGTATAGACAGCAACCGTAGGCAGGATCGAACCAGGTCTCTGGCGGGCTGTAAGGCAGCAACTCTACTGCTGCGCAACCGATTCTCATCTACAAATGAAGGACTCTCTGCCGTGACCAATTTACCTACAAGCCTGCGCACCTTTGGGAAATGGGAGGAATTAGAGCATCTGGAGGAGAGTCATGCAGTCACAAGGAGAACGGGCAAATTCCACACAGACTGCATGAGAGGTCACGAGTAAACCCAAGTCACTGGAGCTGTGAGGCAGATGCCGGACTAACTGCACCAGAGTCGTCCCAAACTGTGGGGAGTGAGTGAGCAAATCCTGGCTCTGTATTTCTTCATTGGGAAATAAGAAGGAAACGGGAGAGTATGTTGGCTTCTAATCGAAAGGACCTCCAAGGTTACATATACACTACATAATTCCAGATATATTTTTTTAGGCAACTAACACACAACTTCAACTATAAACATTTTAAGCAATAGCATCAAACAGGACTTTAAATCTGAAATAACAGAAAACACCAGATGCACTCAGCAGGCCAGGCAAAAAATGTGAGAACGCTAAACACATTTTAAATTGGAGAGAAATGTTAAAAGCAAGAAAAACAATGGGATTGTCTGTGAAAGGGGTACAGAGGATACATTGAATGACGTGTGGTGCCAACTGAGGGATGGCAGTGAGGACTTGTTTATCGCAACCAGCCTGTCCAGAGGGGAAGTAAATAGGAAATGAGTAAGGGCAGAAAAAGAACAACAGATGCTGCGTGTGTGGCATCTAAACACTGTGTAGGAAAGAACTGCAGATGCTGGTTTAAATCAAAAGTAGACACAAATTGCTGGAGTAATTCAGCGGGACAGGCAGCATCTCTGGAGAGAAGGAAGGAATGGGTGACGTCACCCACATGAAATAAAAGGGAATTTTGTGAATACTCAGTATGTTAACCCACATCAATGGAGAGAAAAAGACAGTTTACAAAATAGATTGATGACACACATTGCTGGAGTACCATGTCAGGCAGAATTTGTGAACAGAATGAAAAGAAAATGTTTCAGGTTGGGGCAGTTCTCCAGACTGATGGAGTAGGGGGAGAAATCTGGAAAAGAGAGGTGAGGTCAGGACATAGCCCGGCAAATGAAAGGTGGATACAGTTGAAAGTGGTGGAGGTGGAGGGGGGGGGGGGATTAAATTGGCAGATGAGTGGACGAAGGCTATAGATTCAAGACCTTTCATTAGAACTGGACGGCAATACAAAGTGCAAAGGTTGATCATCTGAAAAGGTTGAATCCAATTTAAAATTCCAAGAGCTACAATATGTCTAGACAGCTGATGTGATGCTGTTCCTTTAGTTTACACTGCGGATCATGACAGTGGTCAATATGGAGGATTGATGGAGAATTGTAATATCTTAGGGAAATGCAAGGAAGTGCAGATGCTGGAGTTCTGAGCAAAACGCAAAGTGTTGGATGAACTCAGACAGCATCTGTGGAAGGAAATGCACAATAAGCACGTCAGTTAGCATCTCCAGAGAATATGTGACGTTTCGGGTAGGACCCTTCTTCAGACAGAAGAGTCCTGACCCGAAACATCGTCTCGCCATTTCCACTGATGCGGCCTGACCCGTAAAATAACCCAGGACAAGTTTTCCTTACAGATTAAATAGAAGTATTTTGCATAGTAGTAATCCAAATTTCAAATGATTTCTCGGATTCAGGAGAAATCCTCTGCTGAGCATTACATTAGTACACTAAATTATAAGTGCAAGTGAATTACAGTTTCACCCGAAAGGTATACTTGGGTAATAGGAATGTAAGAGGTCGAGTGAAGGTATTTCTTTAATGGGATAATTGTGGCAAAAAGTGGAGTGGTTACTGGCAGAGGTGGAGAAGTGAACCGGGGAGTCGGGAAGTGTACAGTCGTACCGCAATGCTGAAAGGGGAAAAATGCTTCACGTGATGATATTCAGTTGAAGGTGGCCGAAACAACATGGAATTAATCTCTGGAAGTGAGCGTATGGAGAGGTGAAGAGTTAGACAAAGGGAAGTCTAACCTTGTTCTGGGTGAGTAACAGCCAAGTGTGGCAAATTACACAGGATGTTGTTGAAAGCCTTATCGCCAATGGTGGAGAGGAAGCTAGAGCTTACAAAAAATGTACTTTTTAAAGAATCGTGTATAGTATCAACAAGTAAAATGATCTCACTTGGCCTACCCAGAAAAAGGAAGTGAGATGCAGTGACGCACGGCTTGTAAAGGGAGTTTAATGGACGATCATCCCCTAAACTTGAATTCAGTAAGTCTGAAGCATGTTTCAGATTAATTGAAAAAATAAATAACCAAGCAGTGTCCAGCTAAACTGCATTCAAATGTACTAGTCTGAATTTACTACTAGAATTCAGTCTGAAAAAGGGTCTCGACCCAAAACGTCAACCATTCCTTCTCTCCAGAGATGCTGCCTGAGTTACTCCAGCATTTTGAGTCTACCTTCAAATTTACTACTTAAGATGAACTAGAAGAGAAAAAGGATTATTTTTCCAAACCAATTCATTAATAAGAATCATAGCTTTAAACTCAGCCAGGATTCTGAGGTGAGAACCTCACAGTTGCACAAACTCAGTGAAAGATTTTGCAGCATCATCCATATATTACTAAAACAGGCCAACACGCACTGGCACACCCGTTCTTTAACTATTGTTCTGAGATGATCACCAAGTACAGGATATGTACAAACTATACTGAACAGGAAGTTACTCATCTTGTACAAAATAAGTCAGGAGTTTCATGTTCTTTGCGGTAAATACCACCAACAATTTGTCATGGCCCAACCACAGAGACTGATTCCTCCAAGTTCGAGAATTGATTCCTCAAAGTTCAAGAACAGCTTCTGCCCCTCGACCAGCAGATTCTTGAACTACCCTGTGCAGCCCGAACCACAACCCCACCTCAGCAGCGAATCGTCAAGAGATTTTCTGCTACTTTGGCTGCTCCACTATTTTAATTTGTGCACTCTCATGGTCCAGTTTACATAAAATAACAATTTATTTCCCTTTCCCGACTCTTTGTGTGAAGAAGGGCCTCGACCCGAAACGTCACCTATTCATTCGTTACTCTGGAATTTTGTATCTATCATCTAGATGCATGTTTGGTATGGCAACGACTCTGCCTGAGACCACAAGAAATCGCATTGTGAACACAGTCCAGTCCATCACACAAACCAGAGTTCGTACACTGCGACGACATCTACACCTTGAAAAAGCAGCCAAAATAACGGCACTCTAGGTCCACACACACCCTGGAGTACTCCAGGTCCATTCACACTCTGGTCTTTCCCTCTTCTATCCTGCCAGGCGGAAAAGATACACATTTGAAAATACCCACCACCATATACAAGAATATCTTCTTCCCACTATCATCAGACTCTTGAATGGACCTCACATATGCCACGGATAAATACCTAATTTTCAAATCTTCCTCACACCTTTTGTTTATTTGCACTTTCTCTGTAGTTATAACACTATATTCTACACTCGTTTTCTGTTTAGTTTTTCATTTGTACTGATTTACTCGTGTATGGTGTGATTGTCTGGATAGCATACAAAACAAAGATCTTCACTGTATCTCAGTATGCGTGACAATAATAAATAAATACCAGTACCAAAAGACCAAGCAAAGCCTGTAATACCAGATGATTCTGGGGTCTAATGTCCAAAAACTAGCTACTGCCAGTCCTGACCTCAAATTGTCAGGCTCCTTGAGTGCTTAACAGGTGGCCAATAATCTGTACAAAAAGGTAAGCCCAACATGACCCTCTGAATAACTCCAAGAGGAGTCTATTATTTAAAATATAAATCCATGAAACTCAAAGGATAACAACAATGAACTTAACCACAATGTAGACACAGTGCTGGAGTAATTCAGCAGGCCAGGCAGCATCTCAAAAGTAAACAGATGGGTGACATTTCGGCTCAGGACCCTATTTCAACACATGTACATCTCTGTTCACATAATGTATCTGATGATCTTGCTGTCTTGGCATTAAAAGCATCATGTGCTGCTGAAAAGGAGTATGGACTGAATACTTTTAAAGTAAAATGGCATTCTTGAAATACACAAGAATGTGTAAGGAGTCTCAATCTCCACCCAAGCTGCATTCAAAGGCGTATACCAGGTCTGCTCTGTTTAAACTGGATAGGCAGCACTGATGACTCTGGACAACTCCCTCCATAAAGCAAATGTGAGACTATTAATATCCCAGTAATTATCAGGCTAAAAACACATCAGATTCATGAAATGATTGTTCCAATCCACGGATGGAGTCGGGACACACATGGGTCACAACCTGTTGATTTTTTTGGACATTTTCCACAAAAGCAAAACGCAATTTCATGACCCACCACCTCCTACATCCACTCATAACCAGGACCAGGACAAAGCCCCTACCCTCTAATACATAGAGAATTCCCCATGAGAAACAAGCTTCTGGATTGACTCAGCTGGTTTGGCAGCATCTGCGGAGGCAGAGTGATGCCTAACATTTGGATCGAGACCCTGTTTCAGGGCTGACCTTTCTTCAACAGTTTGATATTTATTCCAGATACAGCACCTTCTGGCCCATGTTCCCAACACCCCTATTAGCTAGACTAATACCACGGCCTCTATACCTACAAAAACGAGTAATCCCAGTACAAACATGGCCAGCTCTGATATAGAGCGACCTCTCCCCCCCCCCTCCCAAGGGGTGCGCTCCCCTATCCCCCTCCCAAAGGGTGCGCTCCCCTATCTCCCCGGGGACGTCCCTCTTCGCCCTGTAGCCGGCCCAGCGGTACCCCCACCCAACTCCCCCCTGTCTCCTACCTCGGCTGCAGCAGTCGGCGCACTCCCGACTCTCCAGCAACAGGGCGCCCAGCGCCGCTTGCTGCCGCTCGTTCATCCGCTCCCGCTCCGTCCGCGCCGCCATCACACTCCGAGCGCCACTGCCGGATACACGATGCACTTCCGGCCAGGGCGGGGCAACCGGAAGGCGGGGCCTGAGGGGGAGGGGAGGGGTCAGGGAGAGAGGGAAGGGGTCAGGGAGAGAGGGGAGGGGTCAGGGAGAGAGGGGAGGGGTCAGGGAGAGAGGGGAGGGGTCAGGGAGAGAGGGGAGGGGTCAGGGAGAGAGGGGAGGGGTCAGGGAGAGAGGGGAGGGGTCAGGGAGAGAGGGGAGGGGTCAGGGAGAGAGGGGAGGGGTCAGGGAGAGAGGGGAGGGGTCAGGGAGAGAGGGGAGGGGTCAGGGAGAGCGGAAGGGAGGAGGGGAGGAAGGGAGGAGGGGAGGAAGGGAGGAGGGGAGGAAGGGAGGAGGGGAGGGGGGAAGGGAGGAAGGGAGGAAGGGAGGAAGGGAGGAAGGGAGGAAGGGAGGAAGGGAGGAAGGGAGGAAGGGAGGAAGGGAGGAAGGGAGGAAGGGAGGAAGGGAGGAAGGGAGGAAGGAAGGAAGGAAGGAAGGAAGGAAGGAAGGAAGGAAGGAAGGAAGGAAGTAAGGAAGGAAGGAAGGAAGGAAGAAAGGAAGGAAGAAAGAAAGAAAGAAACCCGCGGATGGTGGAAATCTGAAATAAAAACAAAACGCTGGAAATAATCAGGCCAGGCAGCATCTGCGGAAATAGAAACAGCTAATATTTCAAGTCTGGGACTCTTCATTAGAACTGAGAAAAATAAAAGTGAGTTAATCTAAACAGCAAAGAAGACAGTCAAGGGGCGGTGGGTGGAACAAAGGGAATTGTAATGGCTGTGTTGCAGTTGGCCCGTTAAAGTTTGTCCGAAATTCTTGTTCTTTATTACTACACTAATTCTCCTGACTCACCAACACCGTGCGCGCGATTAACCCTTAAATACTCCCCAGAGGCACCCGTGACCACACCGTGACCCCACCTTGACCCTTAACTCTCATCACCGGGACACGTGACCCCCCCCCCAAGAGCCGAAGGTTATGTACAGTGAGTGTGTGGCACAACACCCGGAGCCGCCACATTACCTCCCCCCCCCCCCAGAACCGGAGGCACAAAAACGGACGGGCAGCCGAACGAGGCAGCTGGACCTCGTATGTACGTCCCCACACAAAGGTTTCTTTTCTGGTAAGTGTGAACTAGGTGGGACCCGAGATGGTGGACGCCCTTGACGGCGAGGCTGGGCCACCTGGACTGGCTCGCTCAGGTCCAGAAGGGCCGGCTTCAAACGAGCCACCGACACAGTCTTCCCCCCCCCGACCCCCCATGTCCAATTCAAAAGTCGTGGGTCCGTGCCGTAGCACCCGAAAAGGACCTTCGTAACGGCGCTGTAAGGGCGACCGGTGGGCGTCGCGGTGGAGGAAGACATACTGACAGTCCGCAAGAGCCGGCGGCATGTGAGATGGAGCGTCACCATGCCGAGACGTTGGGACAGGAGACAGGGCGCCGACCCTCTCCCGCAGTCGGACCAACATGGATGACGCCGGTTGGGATAAACTCCCTGGGCACGGTTAGCGGAACTCTATAAACCCACTCGGCTGATAAAGCCAGCAAGTCCTCCTTTGGTGCGAAACCCCAGCAAGACTCACGGCAACTCGTCCATCCAACCAGGACAGGGGAGGCGAGCCTTCAAAGCGTCCATAAGCCGGCGGTGGAAACGTTCCACCAACCCATTCGACTGGGGGTGAGAGGCCGTCAAGTGGTGGAGCTGAGGCCCCAACAGGCGAGCCATTGCTGACCAGAGCTCCGACGTGAATTTGGCATCCCGGTTGGACGAGATGTCCAGCGGTACCTTGAAACCGGCAACCCAATAGGCCACCAGGGCACGCGCGCAGTACATGGTCGAGGTGTCGACAAGCGGGATGGCCTCCGGCCACCAGATGATACGGTCCTCCACCGTAAGCAAGTGCAAAATTCCGCGGGAAGGAGGCAGCGGCCCCACGATATCCACGTGGACGTAGTTGAAACGTCGGCGAGGCACCACGAAGTCTTGAACTGGCACCCGGACGTCCCGCTGAACCTTTGATGTTTGACAGGGAATGCATGTCTGGGCCCAATGACCGACCTGCTTCCGCAATCCGTGTCACACGATTCTTGCAGCAACCAGCCACCGTCGCCCGGATGGATGGGTGGGTCAAATCATGAATGGCGTTGAAAACCCGACGACGCCAAGCTGCCAGAACAATAGGCCGTGGTTGCCCCGTGGAGACGTCACACAGGACGGTGATGCCAGCGGAACCCAAAGGCAGGTCCTCGAGCACCAGTCCTGTGATGGCAGTTCGGTACGCCCTCATCTCCTCGTCCGCTACCTGCGCCGTCGCCAAAGCGGAGTAATTGTAATGGCTGTTGTAGCGGACGCGGAGTTGGCCCGTTAAAGAACGAGTCAGACATGAAGTTTGTCCAAAATTCTTGTTCTTTGTTACTACACTAATTCTCCTCACTCACCAACACCGTGCACGATTAACCCTTAACTACTCCCCAGGGGCACCCGTGACCCCACCGTGACCCCCTACCACTCGTCACCGGGACACGTGACCCCCCCCAAGAGTCGAAGGTTATGTACAGTGCATGGCCCACCACCCGGGGCCGCCACAATGGTTTCATCGTATGTGGAACAGTACGGCACAGGAACAGGCCCTTCATCCCACAATGTCTGCGCTGAACATGATGACAATCGCATCTTCCTGGACATGATTCTTATTCCTTCATTCCCTACTATCCAAAAGTCTCTTAAATGCCATTATCATATCTGCCCCCACCACCATCCCTGGCAGTGTGTTCCAGGTACCCACCACCCTCTGTACAAAAAACCTTGCCCTGCACATCTCCTTTAACATTGCCAATCTCACCATATATTTATGCTCTAGATTTCAGGACATTTCTATCCTGGGAAAAATATTCTGTCTGCCTATCCTATTAATACCTCTCATAATGTTATATACTTCTATCGGGTCTCCCCTCAGCCTCTGAAACAATCCAAGTTTGCTAATACCAAGTCAAGTCAAGTCAAGTCAAGTCAAGTCAAGAGAGTTTATTGTCATGTGTCCCAGATAGGACAATAACATTCTTGCTTGCTGCAGCACAATAGAATATTGTAGGCATAATACAGAACAAATCAGTGTGTCTATATACCATAGGCACTTCTATATTACTAAAACTCTGATCTTGACCGCTTTTGGCCCACTGTGCTGCGATTTCCGACAGAACGCCGCCACCTACGGCCGTCATTTTTGGCCACCTCGCTCAGAGCCCCCCTCCGCCTGACGGGTGCGGAGGATTTTTCCCATCGATGACAAATCAGAGAGATATTAATGTTTATAAAAAATTCACCATTCTCTCTGCTGCCCCTGCTGGAGGGAGGGGGAGGGACTATAAAACCAAGAACTGGTGTGCCTCACTCAGTCTCTGCAAGCTGGATGAAGCCAAGGGTCACATCTCTCTGAGCTCTGAATAACACTGAACAAATGTCTACACAACTGTGAGTACCCTTAATGTGGTTTGAAAATGAAAATATGGTTTGTTTGAAGTAAAAAGGCACTGCCTGCAAATGGTTGTTTGGGTGCTTTGGCTTGAAGTTGAAAGGCACTACTTACTGCAAATGGTGGCTTGGGTGCTTTGCTTGCAATTGAAAGGCACTACTTACTGCAAATGGTGGCGGGTGCTTTGGCTTGAAGTTGAAAGGCACTACTTACTGCAAATGGTGGCTTGGGTGCTTTGGCTTGAAGTTGAAAGGCACTGCTTACTGAAAATGGTGGCATGAAGTTGAAAGGCACTACTTACTGCAAATGGTGGCTTGGGTGCTTTGGCTTGAAGTTGAAAGGCACTACTTACTGCAAATTGTGGCTTGGGAGCTTTGGTTTAAAGTTGAAAGGCACTACTTACAGCAAATGGTGGCTTGGGAGCTTTGGCTTGAAGTTGAAAAAAAATCACCATTCTCTCTGCTGCACCTGCTGGAGGGAGGGGGAGGGACTATAAAACCAGGACGTGGTATGCCTCACCCAGTCTCTGCAAGATGGATGAAGCCAAGGGTCACATCTCTCTGAGCTCTGAATAACACTGAATAAAATGTCTACATAACTGTGAGTACCCTTAATGTGGTTTGAAAAAGAAAATATGGTTTGTTTGAGGTAAAAAGGCACTGCCTGCAAATGGTTGTTTGGGTGCTTTGGCTTTAAGTTGAAAAGCACTACTTACTGCAAATGGTGGCTTGGGTGTTTTGGCTTGAAGTTGAAAGGCACTACTTACTACAAATGGTGGCTTGGGTGCTTTGGCTTGAAGTTGAAAGGCACTACTTACTGCAAATGGTGGCTTGGGTGCTTTGGCTTGAGGTTGAAAGGCACTACTTACTGCAATTGGTGGCTTGGGTGCTTTGCTTGAAATCGAAAGGAACTACTTACTGCAAATGGTGGCTTGGGTGCTTTGGCTTGAAGGTGAAAGGCACTACTTACTGCAAATGGTGGCGGGTGATTTGGCTTGAAGTTGAAAGGCACTTCTTACTGCAAATGGTGGCTTGGGTGCTTTGGCTTGAAGTTGAAAGGCACTACTTACTGCAAATGGTGGCATGAAGTTGAAAGGCACTACTTACTGCAAATGGTGGCTTGGGAGCTTTGGCTTGAAGTTGAAAGGCACTTCTTACTGCAAATGGTGGTTTGGGTGCTTTGGCTTGAAGTTGAAAGGCACTACTTACTGCAAATGGTTGCATGAGGTTGAAAGGCACTACTTACTGCAAATGGTGGCTTGGGTGCTTTGGCTTGAAGTTGAAATGCACTATTTACTGCAAATGCTGGCTTGGGAGCTTTGGTTTAAAGTTGAAAGGCACTACTTACTGCAAATGGTGGCTTAGACCTTTGGCTTGAAGTTTAAAAAATCACCATTCTCTCTGCTGTACCTGCTGGAGGGGGAGGGACTATAAAACCAGGAAGTGGTATGCCTCACTCAGTCTCTGCAAGATGGATGAAGCCATGGGTCATGTCTCTCTGAGCTCTGAATAACACTGAACAAATGTCTACACAACTGTTAGTACCCTTAATGTGGTTTGAAAATGAAAATATGGTTTGTTTGAAGTAAAAGGGCACTGCCTGCAAATGGTTGTTTGGGTACTTTGGCTTGAAGTTTAAAGGCACTACTTACTGCAAATGGTGACTTGGGAGCTTTGGCTTGAAGTTTAAAGGCACTACTTACTGCAAATGGTGACTTGGGAGCTTTGGCTTGAAGTTGAAAGGCACTACTTACTGCAAATGGTGGCTTGGGTGTTTTGGCTTGAAGTTGAAAGGAACTACTTACTGCAAATGGTGGCTTGGGTGCTTTGGCTTGAAGTTGAAAGGCACTACTTACTGCAAATGGTGGCTTGGGTACTTTGGCTTGAAGTTGAAAGGCACTACTTACTGCAAATGATAGCTTGGGTGATTTGGCTTAAAGTTGAAAGGCACTTCTTACTGCAAATTTTTGCTTGAGGGCTTTGACTTGAAGTTGAAAGGCACTACTTACTGCAATTGGTGGCATGAGGTTGAAAGGCACTACTTACTGCAAATGGTGGCGGGTGCTTTGGCTTGAAGTTGAAAGGCACTATTTACTGCAAATGGTGGCATGAGGTTGAAGGCATTACTTACTGCAAATGGTGGCTTGGGTGCTTTGACTTGAAGTTGAAAGGCACTACTTACTGCAAATGGTGGCTTGGGTGCTTTGGCTTTAAGTTGAAAGGCACTACTTACTGCAAATGGCGGCTTGGGTGCTTTGACTTGAAGTTAAAAGCATTGCAAATGCACTTCCTGTTTGCACCGTATATTGATTTTAGATAAAACGCTACCACTTACGGCTGTGATTTTTGGCCATCTTACTCAGTCCCCTCTCCGCTGAGCAGGTGCAGAGAATTCTTTCCATCAATGAAAAATAAAAGTGTTATTAGTGTTTAAAAAATGTTGAGAATCTCTCTCCTGTCAATCATGCCCTGAAAGCCACACCTTTTCCGGTGGGAGGGGTTATAAAACAGGGAAGTGTGGGTGTGGCTTAGTCTCTGCATGATGGGGGAGTGAGAGGTAATCACTCTGTCTGAGCTGTGAATCAACTGAACACACTGAATGTCTACTGAACTGTGGGTTTGGTGTTTTGTGTGGTTTTATGGTGGTTTCACCCTGCATGAAATGGTATGAAGCTGCATTTGAATTTGGTGGCCTTGCACCCGGCTTGAAGTGGTATGAAACTGCACTGAATTTGGTGGCCTTGCACCCTGCTGAAAGTGATATGAAACTGCACTTGAATTTGGTGGCCTTGGATCCAGCTTGAAATGGAATTTTAAGGAAAAGTCATGAGTCAACTGCCAGCCCACCAGCCGTGAGTGAGCTGCCAGCAGATCAGGGTTGAGGGACTGAGCTGCCACCCCAAGAACCCATACCAGCACTCCAGAAAGCCCCCCCCACTGGCCACCAATATTGGAATTGGTAGAGAGGTGGAATATTGAGTCGGGGGACCAGCCCTCCCGTGTGAACATGGGACCCAACGGGTCCCACTTAGTCTAGTATATACATATAAATATACAGATAAAGTGCAATAGGCTGTTATAGTTCAGAGTGTGTTTGATGTTGTGTTTAATAGCCCGATGGCTGTGGGAAGAAGCTGTTCCTGAACATGGATGTACCAGATTTCAGGCTCCTGTACCTTCTACCTGATGGCAACAGAGAGATGAGTGTGTGGCCAGGATGGTGTGGATCTTTGATCCACCTAATCCAAGCAACATTTTCCTTTCTTAAGGGTCATTTTTCCTTTGTGTAATGTATTGCTAATGTTGTAATGTCTGTGTAATGTTGTATAGTCCGACCTTCCAGGACATGCCCTGCAAACTAGGCTATACACATGAAAGATCGAGGCAAAGTGAGATGCTGGTCAATAATAGCCCCTTCCTCTTTACACAGATACTTCCTGACCTGCTAATACATTAGTGGAGATCAGGGAAACAGAGTACAAAGGAGAAAAAGACGAGATAACAAGAAACAGAGTCAGAATATCAGAAGGAAACTGGAAAAAAAAGGTCAGTAATATAGCAATAGAGAGGGAGATATATTGTACATACAGAGAGAGAGAGAGATGAAGAAAGATGTGAAAGGAGCGTGTACACATGTGATTCTTCATTTTATTATGATTGTGACTGATCTGAGTGGAACATCAACTCCATATATCAAGAATCTGCCTAACTCTTCCTTACAAATAGTCAAAGACTCTGCTTCCACCCATCTCGAGAGAGTTCCAAAGGCTCACAACTCTCTGAAAGAAACGTCTTACCCCATCTCAACAATAAAGCCCCTGCCCTCCATGAACTAATCCTTGACAACACTCTGGACTTCCTTCTGCTCACTGAAACCTGGCAACAACCCAATGACTTCTTCTCCCTCAACCAAGCATCCCCCCCCGGTTTTAACTACATCTCCAAACCCCGCTCCTCCCGCCGTGGAGGTGGCCTCGCCGTTATTTTCAATCAGAACTTCCGGATCACAGAACTCACCCTCCCCTCAGTATCATCATTTGAATTCCTCGCTTTCAAAGCTCTTTCCTCCATGACAGTTATCCTCATTTACCGGCCACCTAAACCAAACCCCTCCTTCCTCTCCGATTTTACTGAGCTCCTCACACTAGCCTCATCTCTCTCTCCACGTCTGCTGCTACTCGGCGACTTAAATATCCACATGGACACCCCCACCTGCAAGCTCTCATCTGAATTCACCATTTTACTGGACAACTTCACTCTCACCCAACATGTCACCTTCCCCACCCATGACAAAGGTCACATCCTCGACCTGGTCTGCTCCACAAATCAACTGGGGCTCGACCTCCATCCATGCCTCTTTCCCCTCTCTAATCATAAACTCATACGGTTCACCATCCCTTCTCCCACCCCCCGCCCCCGCCTCCTCAGAGAAATCACTTTTCGTAATCTAAAATCCATCGATCCCCACCATCTCTCTGACCTGCTCTCCACCACACTCCCCCTGGACTCAACCCCCATCTCACCTGATGATCTCACAAACCATCTCAACTCCACCTTGTCTACCTCCCTCAACACTCTGGCCCCCCTCAAAACAAAAATCGTAACTTTTAACACCTATTCACCCTGGTACACACCTGCACTCCGTAACTTGAAACAGACTGGCCGCCAACTTGAACGACTCACAAAGAAATCATCTCTCACAGTCCACCATGAAGCCTACAAACTCCACCTCACTGCCTACAAAGACGCCCTCATTGCTGCCAAGTCTGCCTACCTCTCCACCATCTTCACCGACCCCTGCCAAAACCCCAGAACCCTCTTCTCCACAGTGGGCAACCTCCTCAAGCCTCGGACCAACACTCTCCCTACCTCTACTCCGGATCTCTGCAACTCATTTCTCCACTTTTTCGCTGATAAAATTAACATCATTTATCAATCTTTATCCCCTGTATCTGACCCCCCATCATCTACTCCAGCACCTGCCAAGGCTCCTCTTCTCCCCATCTCTACTGACCTCCTGACCCCTCCTCCACACTGCCTCCTCTCCCAGTTTGACCCGGTCACCCCTCCTGAAATCTCCAAACTCATCAGCTCTTCCAAACCCACTACCTGCTCCCTTGACCATCTCCCCACTCCCCTGCTGAAGTCCTGCCTCCCCGTCCTCTGCCCCTACCTCACTAACCTCTTCAACTCCTCACTGTCCCAAGGAACTGTCCCCTCCGCCTTCAAAACTGCTGCTGTCACCCCAATTTTAAAGAAACCTGGTCTGGATCCCTCCTCTCTCAACAACTACCGCCCATTCTCAAACCTCCCCTTTCTTTCTAAAACCCTGGAGCGTATCGTCACCTCACAACTTCAATCCCATTTCCATGCCAATAACCTACTCGAACCGCTCCAATCTGGTTTTCGCCCCCTCCACAACACAGAAACCGCTCTCCTCAAAGTCCTCAATGGCCTCCTTACCTCTGCTGACACCGGTTCCCTCAACATCCTCATCCTCCTTGCCCTGAGTGCAGCCTTCGATACCGTGAGCCATAACATTCTGCTCACCAGACTCAAAGACCTCGGTAGCGAAGGTACTGCACTCAGCTGGCTCCATTCCTACTTTTCCAACAGATCCCACTTCATCTCTCTCCATAACCACACCTCTGCTACAGCCACAGTCACTCAAGGCGTTCCCCAAGGCTCCGTACTCGGCCCCCTCCTCTTCATCATCTACATCCTCCCCCTTGGTCAGATACTCCGCCACTTCAACCTGGACTTCCACTGTTACGCCGATGACACCCAGATCTACCTCAGCACCAACTCCCCCCACAACCCCCCCCCCCCCCCCCCTCCCATATCAACCTGTTTGTCAGCTATAAAAACCTGGATGCAACATAACTTCCTCAAACTCAACAGCGATAAAACAGAATACCTCCTCATAGGCTCCAAATCCACACTCAGCAAAATCAATAATCCCACTCTCACCATCGACGGCACCACTGTCTCCCCATCTCCCCAGGCCCGCAACCTTGGCGTGATCTTTGATTCCACCCTCTCCCTTGAGCCTCACAACCGCCATGTCATTAAAACCTCCTTCTTTCACATCCGCAACATCGCCAAAATCAGGCCCTCTCTCACACCCCCCGCTGCTGAAAGACTCATCCATGCCTTCATCTCCTCCCGACTGGACTACTGCAACTCACTTCTCCTTGGCATCAGCTCCAGCTACATCAACCGACTCCAACTGGTCCAGAACGCAGCCGCCCGACTCATCACCCACACCAAATCCTGGCACCACATCACTCCAGTCCTCAAACAACTTCACTGGCTTCCCATCTCCCACCGGATCACCTACAAAATCCTGGTCCTCACCTACAAAGCCCTCCACCATCTGGCCACCCCATATCTCACTGACCACCTCTCCCCCTACCAACCCTCACGGTCCCTCAGATCCACATCAGCCGGTCTCCTCTCCGTCCACAAATCCAACCTCCGCAGTTTTGGGGACAGAGCCTTCTCCAGGGCAGCTCCCAGGCTCTGGAACTCCCTCCCCCAACTGATCTGCAATTCTGAGTCCCTCACCATCTTCCAGTCCCGCCTCAAGACCCATCTCTTCACCTCTGCCTATCCTTAGCCCCAGGTCCCCCTCCCTTTTCATCTGTGCTTGAATTGTTGCTCATTTTTTGGTTTGTTTTGTTTTGTTTTTGTTTTTGTTTTTTGCCTTGTAAAGCGACTGAGTCTCTGAAAAGCGCTATATAAATTCAATTTATTATTATTATTATTATTATTATTATTATTATTATCTCTGTCTTATTTGAGAAACCCCTTATTTTAAACAGTGCTGCCTAGTCCTAGGTACACTCACAAGAGCAAATATCCTTTTTTTCAATATCTTCTGCATTTCAATCAAATCCTCTTTTATTCTAATAAGCACACGTGAATTTAAGGCCAGACAGTGATCCCTCATCCAATAAACCAATCCAGTGAACTACCTGTGAACGGTCGCAAAGCATATCTTTCTCAATGAGGAGACTGATATAATAAATAGGATCTGCATGAGGGTTTGCTCTTGCCTTATATAACTGAAGCACAACCTTCTTAATTTGGAAATTTTCCTAAAATTAAATAATGATACTTTGTTAGTTTTCCTCATTGTACCTACATTCAAACTGTTTGTGAATCAAGCAGTCAAAAACTCAGATCTCTCTGCATCTTAGTCCTTTCCAACTCATCATGATTTACCTGGCTTGTCATTGTTATATTTCACAGTTTCCCCACATTTGCCAGAACTGTTCACTTAACCGTTCCCTGTTGTATGTCTTCAGAACACCTTGTCCACCTGTCTTTGTGTCCAGATCAAATTTAGCTGTCATACCTTTGTTATCTTCATCCGTCTTGTAAAGTAAAAGTAACCATCCCCTGTGACACACCACACAATGAAGGTTTCCAAAAACTAAATCAAAATATTATGCCCACTCTCAATTTTCTGTTCACCATCCAATCTTCTGTCCACACTAATAGGTTGCCTCTTAAACCACAAACTAATTTCCTGTGTTAATCTTTGATGTAATTTTAATGGTTTCTTCGTTATCGCATGTACCAAGGTACAGTGAAATACATTATTTGCATAGATATCAGCAAGACTATCGCCATACATAAGGACAATCCCCCGGCTAGGACAGAATGTACAGCCCACTGAGTCTATATGGAAGAGTCGCATTTTGGCACCGTTTTACAGACCCAGCAGTAGCTGGCCACAAAAGCCCATTGCAACCTTCGCCTGCATTCAGGTCATCCCGTGATCCCTCATCCCTCTCCTTGCATGACACTCACACACTTTGGATTATGTTCAGGCTAGAATATCTTTATTCCCCCATCTCCCTATTAAAATACTGCTCATCTCTGCGCCATTCATTAAATGCACTTTCTTCACATTTTCAGTCAAACGCAAACTCCATACTCACACTTTTAATACACAAACATACACATTGTTGACACAGAGCAGATCACATGCTGGCAGTGACGAACAATCACTCCTCACAATTATTAACCACAAACATTCAATCTCACATCAATACCCACCCAACATTCATTTTTATTAGTTACTCAAGCCACATTCATACCTTCATTAATATACAAACACTACTTCATTGTTATTAACACTCACTTCAACTTAAATTGTCATAACATAATTCAGTGTTAAATCGACATGAAGGTGTAAACTCCAAATCACGCTCACATTGGGTGGCGCCAGCAGTAGTGGCTGCTTCGCCAACAGTCAGTTGGTCCTGTCTTCTTTTTGTTATTTTTAGTATATGTTAAAAAGTATGTTTTAGTGTTCCTTGGTTTGTTTTATGTGGGGGGTGAGGAGTGGGGTTGGGGGAAACTTTTTTTCAATCTCTTACCTCGACGGAGATATGCGATTTTTCCCCATATCATATCTCCGTCCCCACTGCCGCCTAACATTGTGGAGTTGGCGGCCTTTCCCGGAGACCGAGCCAGCGCTCCAAGCCGCAGTAGTCTGCGGGACTTTAACATCGCGGAGCTTGCGATCCCTCTGCCTGTGGATTTTAACATCATGAAGCCTGCGGTCACTGGTAAGAAGAGGCCGACTCGGGAGCTCCAGGCCGCGGAAAGAGTTTCAACCGCCCCGACGTGGGAGTTTTGATCACCCCAAAGGGGGTTTCGATCGTTGGCTGCGGGGGCTTTGATGGCCTCGACTGCGGATGGTTTGACTGCCCCGACCGCGGGAGAACAAAGAGCAAGAAGTTTGAACTTTATTGACTTCCATGACAGTGAGGAATGTAGAATCCACTGTGATGGATGTTTATGTTAACTTTTATGTGGTTGTTTGTCTTGTTGCTTGTCGCTTAGTATGGCTGTATGGTAACTCAAATTTCACTGTATCTTAATTGGTACGTGACAATAAACTGACCTTGAAACCTTGAAACATGAACGCACACTCGCACACACACACACGCACGCACGCACGCACGCACACACGCACACACGCACACACACACACGCACACACACGCGCGCGCACACACACGCGCGCGCACACACACACACCATCCTCTGTGATGTTTGTTTCAAGATACACATCCCCTCATGTCATTAACACAATAATACTCTGCAGCCACACTGATGTTCATACCCATTCACTGGCTGGGGATGAATTTGGGCTCAGGAAAGGCCAGCACACTACATGTCCGCCTGCAGTACAGAGACCTGGTAGATCTTAGCACCCATCAGTGTGCTTGATGATTGGAAAACTAGATGCTCATTTTGAAGCTTAACATTCCAACTAAAGCTTTCTCTCTTAACCTTGTGCCATTAGTTTAGTTTATAGATACAGCACGGAAACAGGCCCTTCGGCCCACCGAGTACATAACGACCATCAATCACCTGTTCACACTTGTTCTATCTTAACCCACTTTCTCATCCACTCCCTACACACCAGGGCCAATTTCACAATTAATCTACAAACCAGGACACCTTTGGGATGTGGGAGGAAACCGGAGCACCTGGAGGAAATTCTTGCAGTCACAGGGAGAACATGCAAACTCCACACAGACATCACCCAAGATGAATACCAAAACTGGATCACTAGCTCTGTGAGGCACTGTCTCTGCCATCTATGCCACTGTGCGGCCCCAAATTTATATTTTGCAGCATGAAGGAACCTCACAAACACTATTCCCTAACTAATCCATGTCCTACAGGTACTTCAATGGGTCCATTTTTAGCAGGTGAGTTGCGGATGGATTCCTTCCAAAAGTGTATGTGTCTGCTACTTTCTTCAGTTTTCAAGTTGCCTGACAGTGGGAGTGGATCAGATACTGAAGGACTTTTTGACAGCCTCAAGGTGTGCACTCAAACTAGTTGCTCCTAGACATGTGGGAATGAGAGTTTGATTTGTACGGGATCACCAAGGAAGTTTGCTCCGTTATTGAGATAAACCCCAGTAGATCAGCGGCGTGCTCTCAAATGTCAGTGAGATCCAACAAGTTGCGCTCAAACATCAGTCCAAAGCTGCTCTGCATTAAATGGGCATCCATTCAGTGATGAAGACAAGTTAATAACTGGTCAATTTTATTTTGTTTAGAGATACAGGGTGGAAACAGGCCATTCGGCCAACCAAATCCATTCTGTACGTTAGCATAATCCTCCACAACAAGGACAATTTACAATTTTTAGAGAAGCCAATGAACCTACAAACCTGCACGTCGTTTGAGTGTGGAAGGAAACCGGAGCACCCGGAGAAACCGTATGGTCACGGAGAGCATGTACGTACTCCGTACAGACAGCACTCTACCGCTGTGCCACCGTATTGGCCTTAATTGTAACATAGACGTTTCAAAGCAAAACCTTTGGCTTCCTTGCAGTGAAATCTCAAGATCTCTCAGCTCATCAGAAACTGGTTTTGATTTTAGTTACGAGTCAGATTGCTTGAATAATGTGGTAAAATGGCCTTCAGTGCATTTTCAAAATATGAGGGTTGATCCTATATGGAAATCCAGATGATATGAGGGATTCTAGTAACTGACTGTTTTACTGGATCTCTGTCACTTCGTTATAGCTGAAAGAATAGGTTACTTTAAGCCACTGAGGAATGGATTTCCAAGATTATGCAATAATCGTAGGCCGAATGTCCTTTTCCTGTGCTGTACTGTTTTAGGAAGGAACTGCGGATGCTGGTTTAAACCAAAGATAGACACAAAAAGCTGGAGTAACTCAGCGGATCAGACAGCATCTCTGGAGAAAAGGAATAGGTGACATTTCGGTTCGCCACCCATTCCTTTTCTCCAGAGATGCTGTCTGACCCGCTGAGTTACTCCAGCTTTTTGTGTCTATCTTCTGTACTGTTTCATGTTCTTAATAAGTACTGTTTCCATTTGATCTATTTCGCTCCTAAGGGGGAGGAGCTTTCAGTCCACTGCCGCTGGTAATCTTTCCACTGGCTGCGTTGTGCTGTACTTTCAGCACAGTCCCTCTGGAATCTGTGCAACAGCTCCACCTTGTGTCGAAGCGACTTCTGTGTATTAAGATTGAAATCCTGTCGCCTACGCACTGAGCATAAATCAGGCTCAATATTTCAATGGTACTTTATTGTCACATACACCGAGGTACAGTGAAATTATATTTTGTATACAGTTCAGTACAGGTATTACGATACATAAGCACATCTTATGGGGTGGGAGATTGCAACCTTCACCTGGTCCACCCTGTTTCGATGAATAATAATAATAATAATAAATTTTATTTAATGGGCGCCTTTCATACATCTCAAGGACACCTTACATAGTAATCGGAATAAAAACATATAATCGGAGTAAAACAAGTAATTAAAGACATCACAATGACACAAATTAAAAACAGAATTCAATCCAAAAAACAGAAAATCAAAAACACAGTGTGAAGAGAGAGCAGCGGCAACCAAATCGCGCCAGCGTCCACTCTCCCTTCACGACAGCCATCTTGGATACAGACCTACAAGACTACAGTTAGACAAAAAAAATCATCCCCCCCACAGTGGATAGCACTGTGGAGGAAGCACCCATGTTCACCCCAAAGTCAGGCCTATTGAGGCCACCGCAGTTGCCTCTACGGAGGCCCGATGTCCCTGGCCGTTCTCACCGGGTGGTCTTGCCCCGGCGTCGGGAGAGTCCTTTCGGCGGCTGGGCCACTTGGAACGGCCGCTTCTTGGTTGGAGCCCGCGGCTGCCGAAGCCGACAAGGCCGCACCGGTTTGGCGCTCCTAGGCTCCCGATGAAAAAGTCGGCGCCCGCTCTCCTCACTGCCGCCTTGCCGCCTCTACGCACGCCGTCTCTCCGCACGCCGTCTCTCCGCACGCCGCCTCTCCGCTCCGCAAACCCGCAGCCCGGAGATGTTGCTCACGGCGGTCCAGCTCGCCAGAGCTCCAGCGCGGCGACCCAGGCAAGGCATCGCCCGCTCCGCTCCGCTCCGCTCCGCTCCGCTCCGCTCCAGCGCTCCAATGCAGTGCCGCCACGCAGGCCGAGGTGCTGGGTGGTTCCCGCCAAGAAACGGCGCTCCAAGCCCGCTGGTAGGCCACGACGACGGGTCGACGGGCAGCCCGGAAAAAAGGCTGCCACACCGACCAGGTAGGGACCTATAAATAAAGTAACACCTACACCCCCACATTAAAAGACCATATCCCCTACAAACAAAAAAACAGGACTCACTAAAAACTAAAAAAAAAAAGAATTTAAGACGGACGGCTGCTGCTGAATGCAATCAACCTGGCGTGCACAAACAGAAGATCAAACAGAACAAGTTGGCTTACAACTTTAGGCTGTGCACGCCATACGCAAGAAGAGGAAGAAGCACATCTTAGATGTTGTACAAATGTATAGAAATAGTACACTGAAACAGTATACAAGTCCGAAGAAGGGTCTCGACCCGAAACATCACCCATTCGTTCTCTCCAGAGATGTCGCCTGCCCTGCTGAGTTACTCCAGCATTTTGTGTCAATCTTTAAATTTAAACCAGCATCTGCAGTTCTTTCCTACTAGTAGCCAGGTTCAAAGCCATTTTCAAGTCCCAGTTGTAAGTGCAGAGTTGTTAACCTGATCATGAAGGCCAGTGGTGTTGCAGGGTCTGCCTGTGTAGTCGTTGATGTCCTCCACTGATCTGCACCACTCCGTGCAGCTGCAGGACGTATCTGGTCCACACTCAGCTCCTTGGAATGGTGTCCTGTGCAGCCGAGCCGTAGGCTATTGCAGGGCCTCCAGTGGCCCACTCCACCATCGAGACACACTGTACTGCCTCCCGCAGTCAGTCCGCTTACCAGCCCTCTGTTCCTTTTGTCTGCCGACACCATCATCGTGGATTTCTGGAGAAAATAAACATTTAAGAATGGAGAGCTCTAGGAACAGAGGAAGTAGTCAGCAAAACGCAAAGCGCTGGAAGAACTCAAAGGGTCAGGCAGCACATGTGGAGGGAATGGACAGTGACATTGCACGTCGGGACCCTTCTTCAGACTGATTGTAGTAGGGGGGTAAAAGCTAAAAGAGAAGTGGGGGGAGAACAAGGCCTGGAAAGTGATAGGTGGGGGTGCATAGATTGGCAGATGGGTGGAGTGAGGAAAAAAGTCCAGAGGTGAAAAGGAGAAAAGGATGTCAAATAAAGAGAAGATGAGTGAAATGTAAAGTTGGAGGTAGGGAGACATAAAGGCCGAAGAAACTCAGCGGGTGAGGCAGGATATGTGGAACAAAATTAATGAATTCTTCACAAGTTCAGTGGCACAGCTGGTTGAGCCACTGCCACACAGTGCCAAAGACCCGGGTTCAATCTTGACCTCGGCTTCCGTCTGTGTGGAGTTTGCACGTTCTCTCTGTGACCGCGTGGGTTTCCCCTGCGTGCTCTGGTATCCTCCTACATCTCAAAGACGTGCGGGTTTGGATGTTAATTGGCCTCTGTAAATTACTCCTAGTGTGTAGAGAGTGCATATGGAGATGAGAGAACGTAGAACTAGTGTGGACGGGTGATCGATGGTTGGAATGGACTCGGAGGACCGAAGGGCCTGTTTCCGTGCCGTAATCTGTAAATTAAACTTGACTAGTTGATAACAAGGTAGACACAAAATGCTGGAGTAACTCAGCGGGACAGGCAGCATCACTGGAGAGAAGGAATGGGTGACGTTTCGGGTCAAGACCCTTCTTCGGACTGTTGTCAGGGGAGTGGGTGGGAAAGAGATAGAATGTAGTCGGAGACAGTAAGACTGGTAGGAGAACTGGGAAGGGGGAGGGGATGGAGAGAGATGGAAATCAAGGACTATTTGTAGTTAGAGAAGTCAATGTTCATACCGCTGGGGTGTAAGCTACCTAAGCAAAATATGAGGTGCTGTTCCTCCAATTTGTGCTGGTCCACACTCTGACAATGGAGGAGGCGCAGGACAGAAAGGTCAGATTGGGAATGGGAGGGGCAGTTAAAGTGCTGAGCAACCGGGAGATCAGGTAGGTTAAGGCGGACCAAGTGGAGGTGTTCAGCGAAACGATCGCCGATTCTGCGCTTGATCTCGCCGATGTACAGAAGTTGACACCTCGAACAGCGGATACAGTAGATGAGGTTGGAGTAGATGCAAGTGAACCTCTGCCTCACCTGAAAAACTGTTGGAGTCCCTAGATGGAGTCGAGGGGGGAGATAAAGCACCAGGTGTTGCATCTCCCGCGGTTGCAGGGGAAAGTACCTGAGGTGGTTTGGGTGGGAAGGGGCGAGTTGACCAGGTTGTGGAGGGAATGGTCTCTGCGGAAAGCAGAAAGGGGTGGAGATGGGAAGATGTGGCCAGTAGTGGGATCCCGTTGGAAGTGGCGAAAATGTTGGAGGATTTTATGCTGTATGCGACGGCTAATGGAGTGGAAGGTGAGGATAAGGGGCGGGATAAACAAAAGCGGAGTTGCGGGATATCGAGGAGACCCTTGTGTGAGCCTCATCTATAATGGAAAAGGGAAACCCCCGTTTCCTAAAGAATGAGGACATCGCCGATGCCTTGGTTTGATAAACCTCATCCTAGGCGCAGATGCGGTGTAGACGGAGGAATTGGAGTAAGGGATAGAGTCTTTACAGGTAGCAGAGTGGGAAGAAGTTCAAAGGTCTTTTATCAAAGCTCGTTTATTGTCACGTGTACCAATTAAGGTACAGTAAAACTCGATTTACCAGAGAGCCATACTAAAATATGCAACGTCACACAACTACATAAAGGTTAAGATAAACATCCACCACAGCGGATTCCTCACATTCCTCGCTGCGATTGAAGGCAATAGCGTCTAATCTTCTTCCCTCCTTTCCCCCCATGGTCGAGGCAATCGAACCATCTACAGTCGGGACGATTGAAGCTCCCGCAGCTGGTGATCGAAACTCCCGCGATCGGGGCGGTCGAAGCTCTTGCGGCCTGGAGCTCCAGAAGTCGGTCTCTAACCAGGGACCGCGAGCTCCACGATGTTAAAATCAGCAGTGTGGAAGGAGATACGATATGGGGAAAAAATCGTATCTCCGTCGAGGTAAGAGATTTTTTTAAAGTTTCCCCCAACCCCCCTCCCCACCCCCCACATAAAAAGCTAAAGAATACTAAAACATACATTTAACACATTCTAATAAACAACAAAGAAGGAAAGGATGAGACAGACTGTTAGCGAGGCAGCCACTGCGGTGCCACCCAGTGGTCTGTAGTCTAGATCGCCATGGGTGTCAGTGGGTTTGTAGTGGATGCCGATCAATAGTCTGTCCCCTGTGATGGAGAAGTTGATGAAGTCAGTGAGTTCTGTATGGGTGCAGGAAGTAGCACCGATGCAGTCGTTAATGTAGCAGAGGTTGTGTTCAGGAATAGGGCCAGTGTATGCCTGGAACAGTGATTGTTCGACGTATCCAACAAAGAGGCCGGCATAACTGGGGCCCATGCGTGCCCAAAGCTACGCCTTGGATTTGGAGGAAGTGGGAGGAGACGAAGGAGAAGTTGTTGAGGGTAAGGACCAGCTCTGCTAGGCGGGGGAGAGTATTAGTCGACAGAAATTAGCTGGTTCTGTGGTCGAGCATGAAACGGAGGGTTTAAGACCTTCCTGGTGGGGGATGGAGGTGTAGAGTGACTGGACATCCATAGTAAAGATGAGGGAGTGGGGGCCTGGTAAACTGAAGTTATTGAAGAGACGAAGGGTGTGTGAGGTGTCTTGGACATAGGTAGGGAGGGATTGGACCAGGGGGGGTAGGATGGAGTTGAGCTATGTGGAAATTAACTTAGTGTTGATACATCTTTTACCTCGTTGATAACAAGTATCATTTAAATTGACCTTTTGTCTAAACTTACCCATGTGAATCATCAAATATTATGAATGAATTCCAAAATCCCCAACCAGTTTCTGAAAATGTTAAAACTGTAGCCAGTTTATGGTGACAGTGATTAATCGAGCATTGGCCTGGCTGCACTCAGTGCCACTCACATGTCAACCCAGTGTTTCCTCAGCTACATCCCTGCTTTGGAGTTGTGCTCCCTTAGTACTACCCCAACATTAGCCTCTGAAATCCTGGTTATTAGACTGGGTCACTTTGCAAAGTGCTAAATAACCAAGCTTCATCTGTAATGTCTTGCAAGATTCAGTGCAGTTGATGTTTATCTGGTAAAATAGTTATGAGGTTACAGCACGAAGCAGGCCCTGTGGCCCAACCTGTCCATGCAACCCAATTTTATGAAGGAGCTGGTCCTGTTTGCGTTCCATCCACATATCTTTCCAAATGTCTTTTTATCATCGGCATTGTACCCATTCCTACTTCCTTCTGCCTCCTCGGGCAGCTTATTCCATAATCATACTACCCTCTGTGTGAAAAGGTTGCCCATCAGGTCTCTTTAAAATCTTTCCCCTCCCATCTTAAATCTTTCCCTTCTAACCATAACCATCACCTTAAAGGTTGTAAGCGCACTCCAACCCAACTCAAAATGTCTCAGCTTACACACCCTGCCACCTATACAACTCTGCTAAGTATCTCATGCAAACACAGACAGTAACAGACGGGTATTTTGCAGTGTTTAAGAAGGAACTGCAGATGCTGTAAACCGCAAAAATGCTACACTTGTTGCTTCACCTCCCCCCTTGACTCCATTCAAGGACCCAAGCAGTCTTTCCAGGTGCGGCAGAGGTTCACCTGCACCTCCTCCAACCTCATCTGTTGCATCCGCTGCTCTAGATGTCAGCTGATCTACATCAGTGAGACCAAGCGAAGGCTTGGCGATAGCTTCGCTGAACACCTCTGCTCGGTTCGCAATAACCAACCTGATCTCCCGGTGGCTCAGCACTTCAACTACCCCTCCCATTCCGAATCCGACCTTTCTGTCCTCGGCCTCCTCCATGGCCAGAGTGAGGACCACTGTAAATTGGAGGAGCAGCACTTCATATTTCGCTTGGGCAGTCTGCACCCCAGCGGTATGAACATTGACTTCTCTAATTTCAGGTAGTCCTTACTTTCTCCTCCCCTTCTCAGCTCTCTGTCAGCCCACTGGCTCCTCCTCTTCCTTTCTTCTTCCCACCCCCCTACCCTCACATTAGTCTGAAGAAGGGTTTCGGCCCGAAACGTTGCCTATTTCCTTCGCTCCTTAGATGCTGCCTCACCCGCTGAGTTCCTCCAGCATTTTTGTCTACCTGATATTTTGCACAATGCTGTTTTAATATACTTTTCCAGCACCACCAACAGCTCCAAGTTACTCACCAAAACAATGTGAGAAATGCTTTGAGGAATCACATCAACACCAGTGTTCACACCGTTGGGTTGCAGATAGTTTAAATGGTTCGATCCAGAGGGATCCCGAGGCCCTGGCAGATCAAATGCGTCTTTGGTGAAACGGTCACCACCTCACCCACACTTGGTCTCGCCACATTCAGCAGATGAGGTTAGAGGAGATGCAGGTGAACCTTTGTTTTGCCTGGATGAACTGTGGGGTCCCTGACTGGAAGTGAGGGAGGAGGTGTAGGGACAGGTAGTTACATCTCCTGCGGTTGCAGGGGAAAGTATCATGGTTTGGGTGGGAAAGGTTGAGCGCACCCAGGAGTTGAGGAGAGAGTGGTCACTGTGGAAACCTGAGCTGTAACATGCGATCGGTGATGGGATCACATTGAAGGTGGTGGAAATATTAGAGAATGATGTAGGTACACAAAATTGCTGGAGGAACTCAGCGGGTGCAGCAGCATCTATGGAGCGAAGGAAATAGGCGACGTTTCGGGCCGAAACCCTTCTTCAGACTGATGGGGGGTGGGGAAAGAAAGAAGGAAAAAGGGAGGAGGAGGAGCCCGAGGGCGGGCGGATGGGAGGGTGGGAGGAGACAGCTAGAGGGTGAAGGAAGGGGAGGGGACAGCACAGGCTAGCCAAATTGGGGGAATTCAATGTTGATGCCATAAGGGCGCAAGGACCCCAGACGGAATATGAGGTGCTGTTCCTCCAATTTCCGCTGTTGCTCACTCTGGCAATGGAGGAGACCCAGGACAGAGAGGTCGGATTGGGAATGGGAGGGGGAGTTGAAGTGCTGAGCCACCGGGAGGTCAGGTAGGTTAAGGCGGACTGAGCGGAGGTGTTCGGCGAAACGATCGCCCAACCTACGCTTGGTCTCACCGATGTAAATTAGCTGACATCTAGAGCAGCGGATGCAGTAGATGAGGTTGGAGGAGATACAGGTGAACCTTTGTCTGTTGTGTTGGACGCGGAGGTTGGTGGGTGAAAGATGAGGACTGGAGAAACTCCAACCTCGCTCCGAGGAGTTCCCCAGTCCTCATCTTTCACCCCACCAACCTCCGCGTCCACCAACCACTGAGCATCTCATTCATCTCTCTGCTGCTTTTCTTGTAGCAGAGGTGACAACCAACAGGATTTGCTTCATGTTCAGGCCCTTCCCCTTCCACAGATGCTGCCTAACCTGTTGAGTTACTCGAGCATCTTATTTTTTGCTCAAGATTACAGCATCTGCAGTTTACGTTGGTATGGGAAGAGTGTGTTTTGATTTGTGGAGCATCCCGACTGGGTCAGATTATATCTGCCCCCCACCCCCCCCCCCCCCCCACTTTTATTTTCAGCCCTCTCTTCCCTATGCCTCACCTGGACTCACATCCATTTCTCCTCTCCCCTTCCACCTACATCCCTTCATCTGTCTTCACAATTTGTGGATCTTCTATCCTTCTCACACCTTTAAGAGCCTGTCCCACTTTCACAACCTAATTCACGACCCTTTTTACTCGTGGTCGTGGACATTTTTCATCAGGCTAGAAAAACGCCCCGACCTACTTGATGCCACGAGTACCTATGACCTGCCTACGACCTACCTATGACCTCCTACGACCTCCTACGTCCTTGTGACGACCATGCTGCGAGTATGAGTCAATGGGCAAACTCGGCAGAGGTCGTGAATTATGTCGTGAATGTGGGGACAGGCCCTTTAGTCTTTTCATCTCTGGCCTTAGTCCAACTATCTGCCTATCAAAAATTGCCTCACCTGTATTCATCTATTATTCACCAGATTGTGTCCTAACCCTCTTCTCTTCCAGTTTTCTCCCCGATCAGTCTGAAGAATAGCCCCAAACCGAAACATCACTTCGGTTCTCCACAGATGCTGCCTGACCCGCTGCGTTTCTCCAGTACTTTGTGTCCAAGCAGCACGTGGAGCAAATGCACAGGGTCAGGACCCTTTTTCAAGATAGAACAGAGTATAATATTGTGAAGAGTGTTCACAACACTAAATAGGATTGTAATTGAGGAAGATGCGACAATTATATATTGAGTGGATGGTTCAAACCATGGCAGATGCAGTACTATGTTGATAAATATAAAGCCATTCACTTTGATAGAAAAAAAACATAAAAGCAATGATTTTTTGAATGGTGTTAGATTAGGAAGTGTTAATGTACAAAGACACAAGGTTCAGAGTCATACGTCAAAGAAATCAGCCTTTTGACCTATCATGTTCATGCTATGTACCCATCTATACTAATCCCCATCTACCAGCACTTGGCAGTAATCTTTTTCACAGTGGAAATACAAGTGTTTGGCTTGTTGCAAGAGTACCTGCCTCCAGCACCTTTGAAGATAATCTGTTCCACGTTTCAGCCAGCCTCTGGATAAAAGAAATGTCCTCAGATACAGACCAAGCCTCTTGGCGGCGCGACTCACCCGTTGCAGCGCCCCCTACAGCCTGTCTGCCTTTTAAAATATTTTTTGTCTAGTTAAATGTAGTGTTGGTGTTTTTTTAATACTGGTTTTAAATGTGTATATGTGGGGGGCGGGGGGGGGGGGGGGGGGGGGGGGGGGGGGGGGGGGTGGGGGAAACTGTTTAAAATCTCTTCCCTGTCCGGGAGACCCGACCTTTTCCCTGTCGGGTCTCCGTTGTCGTTGGGGCCTAGCACCGTGGAGCGGCCTGCAACCTGAACGACCCGGGGGCTCGGGAGACTGCGGAGCTGCGGACTAATCACCATCGTGGGGCTGGCCAGCCTCGGAGCGTGGGGAGCGGTGGTGACTCGCTGCTGCGACTCGACTCCTGGGGCCCGGAGGCTCCAGCATCGCAGCCGTAGGTCCGGTGGACTGGGACATCGGGAGCTCGCAGGTCCGGGGGGAGAGAGAGACCGCTTCCCGGAGCTCCCGCAACGCGACTTCTCCAGCCCGTGTCGCGGGGTTGGAACGACCCGGAGCGGGGACGTACATCGCCCGGCGCGGCTTCATGGCCATGGGACATTCCAGCGCCCGCCGGGGGCTCCAACTTTGTGACTTTTAGACCGGGAGCGGGGCCGTAAATCGCCCGGCATGGCCTACAAATGGCCGTGTGACTTATCATCGCCCGCCTGGGGATTGGACATCGGGAGAGAAATGGAGAACAGGGGAGAGAAAATACTTTGCCTTCCATCACAGTGGGTTCACTGTGATGGATGTTTGTGTGAATTAAATTGTGTGTATAGAAACATAGAAATTAGGTGCAGGAGTAGGCCATTCGATGTAGATATGGTGTTTTGTTAGAAACTTTCACCCATAACAGATACAGTATGTCTGTAGGAAATTGTCTTTGTATGGCTGTGGAAACGGAATTTTGTTTGAGCCTCACTGAGGCTCAAATGACAATAAATGGTATTGTATTGTATTGTACTTCTGTACCCCCTGCCCATGTTTTAGGCATACTGTATCTGTTATGGGTGAAAGTTTCTAACAAAACACCATATCTATACCCCTCATAATGTTGCATCCCTCTATCAGGTGTCCACTAAGCCTCTTCACAAGGAAAATGAAACAGCATGTCCACTCTCTCCTCATGTGAAACATTCCTCCCAGGTATATCTTAGTAAATTTCCTCTGCACCCTTTCCTATACATTCATGTCCTTCCTACGTTGTGATGACCAGAATACACCAGCTGTGCTTGACCACATTTCTGTATATAACTTCCATGCTCTTATTCCCTGTCTAATGAAGTCTAGTATCCTGTGTATCTTCTTCACCACCTAATCCAACTGTGCTGCCATCATTAGGAATCCACGCATTGATACACAAAGGTCCCTCTGTTCCCCAATACCCCTGGGGGTTCTGCCATTCATTGGGTGTGTTATACTCTTATTAGACCTCTCAAAATGCATCACTTCACACATATTGGCCCTAAACTCCATTAATGCCACTGTCATTAAGTGTCCACCAGCGGATTCAGATACAATTCCCTCCCCCCTAATATCAGACTGCCTAATGGTCCTCCCATAGGACCATTAAAGTCCTGAGCTCCCAACCTGCCTCATTGTGAACATTGGACTTTTTCTATGCTAGAAGAATGCTCCAGCGCTGTAACACTATATTCTGCACTCTGGTGTTTTTCTCTTTGCTCAACCTGTTGTACTTGTGTATGGTTTGATTATACTCATACATAGTATAGTTTTACTGGATAGACGACCAACAAATTGTGTTGCTATATCTCGGTACAGGTAACAATAATAAACCAATACCAACAACTTCCATGGGCCATTGCTCCAGCAATGTACCCGCTGATCAGTATCAGTCAAAGCCTCGGTAAGACAACAACTGGAATATGATGTGTGTAGAAAGGATACAGGACCTTTGGCTTATCTCGTCCATGCCGACCAAGATGCCCCATCTAAGCTCGTCCCATCTGCCCACCCTAAAGCTGTGCCCTCTAGTCTTGGACGTTTCCACCTTGGGAAAAGATTCTGTCTACCCTAACTATGCCTCTCATAATTTTAAATACTTTGACCAGGTTTCCCTCCCAACTTCCACACTCCAGAGAAAACTATGCATTTGTCCTTGTCGCGAATCCCCTCTAGTCCAGGCATCATTCTGGCACCCTCTCAACAGCCTCCATATCCTTCCTGTAAAGGGTCGCCCAGAACTGCGTGCAATGAGTGGGTTAGCATATGATGAGCGTTTGATAGCTCTGGGCCTCTACTCGCTGGAGTTTAGAAAGTTGAGGGGGGACCTCATTGAAACTTACAGAATATTGAAAGGCATAGATAGAGTGGATGTGGAAAGGACTGGTGGGAGAGTCTAGGACCAGAGGACAAAGCCTCAGAATTAAAGGGCGCTCTTTTAAAAAGATGATGAGGAACTTCTTTAGTTAGTAGGTAGTTAATCTGCGGAACTCCGCCACGGAGGGCTGTGGAGACCATCAGTGGATATTTTTAAGGCATTGATAAACAAGTTCTTGATTAGAATGGGTGTCAAGGGTTATGTGGAGAAGGCAGGAAAATGGAATTAGGTGGCATAGATCAGTCATGATTGAATGGTGGAGTGGACTCGTTGGGCCGAACGGCCTAATTCTACTATAACTTGTGAATATTCCAAATGCGGTCTATAAAACTGTATCATGACTTCCTGACTCTTATCTTCAATGCCCCAACTGATGATGGCAAGCAAACCATGAACCTTATTTACTACCCTACCTACCTGTATTGCCACTCTCAGATAACTATAGACTTGAATTTCATAGAGCTATGGACTTGGATTTCAGGAATGACGGACTTGGAATGATGGAGCAGGATCGAAAGGCCGAATGGCCGCATCTAGCCCCTGTACCTTATGATGCGTTCATCGTTGTTCCAGGTTTGTGCCTATTTGAAATATGCTCCACAGACTCTGAGCAGGTTCCCGTTTACGAGTTGTCTCTCAATCCCCTCCCTCTGGAATGTCCTGGGAACGGATACACTGGGACACGGTGAATGAGCGAAGCTCCCGGCCGCTTCACAATCTCCAGTCGCCTCACCTTACCCCGCCCCCTCCGGCTGGGCACTCCACCCACTCAGCTCTTTGCAAGGATTTGAGTGATTTGGGCTGGTCCGATCTTTCTCCGAGGGTCTCTTGACTGCTTGCCGCAGCCCCGGGGAGAGACGCGTGGATTTGTAACATTTGCCCCTGGTTCAGACGGAGAGACACCACGGCCATGGGCAGCCTCTCTAATGCGTGGTCCCGTCCCGGATCGCTCCGGTTCGCTGTCCTCTTGCAAGTCATCTGCTTGTGCCTTGCCCAAGTAAGTCGAGGGGAAGGGGCACGGGTCAACGCAACAGCTCGGTCACATTCTTAGACTTGTTTGCTTAGAAAGGCAGCTTTTGGTTAAAAGTTAGTGGGACTAAATTCCACTTTTTTGCAGTTTGTTTGCCTCTCTTGGCTGTGTCACTGTTGCTCTCGCCTCTTCAATTCTCTCTGGAGTGTGTCACGGGCAGTCGCAGGTAGAGTCGGTATCTGACAACCAGCGAGGGGGAATCCCGCAAATCTGCGGCCACAATTTTGTCCGATTTTAGCCGCAGCCGGGCCAGCTAACAGTCGGAGTCAATGGATCAGTGAACCCCGATGGGACGGACCGAGACCGGAGCGAGTCTACAGCGCCAATCCTCCGTCTGCCACCTGCTTTAAATGAAGATTAGCCGGGGGATGTTGAATTCGCTCACTTTGGTGTGGATCGTGTTGTGTTTGTGCGGGTGTGGAGGGCGCGGAGCTCTGGTGTATCAGACGTTAGACTGCGTCCAGCGAACGCGGCTCTCTCCGCGGGCGGAGACCAGGGTCAGTGTGAAGGGAGAGAAGCGGGGCTAAGGCGCTGGGTTAGCGCACTCAACACCCGACCGTCACCTCACTACACCAGCGGGCAAAACCCGCCTAGAACCGTGCACGGAGTTGCCATCGCGTACACACAAGGTGCTGGTTTATACCAAGTGCTGGAGTAACTCAGCAGACCAGGCAGCATCTCTGCAGAACATGCACAGGAGAGGTTTTGGGTTGAAAACATCACCTGTGCATATTATTCTCCAGGGATACTGCCTGACCTGCTGAGTTTGTGCCTGACTTTGTCACTTTGCATCAGCCCCGACTCTCGCGGCGTCCAGTTATCCCTCTCCGATTCTATGCATCGAAGATTTTAAAATGTGAACGTTTCATTAACAGAGGCCCCCGGGCCACGCCGATGTCTATGTTATGTTATGTTTCTGTTTCAGAAGTTTCTGGCTCCATCCTGTTTAATGCTCTCTCTTTCACCGGGCAGGGTCCGATAGGGGAACGAGGCGCGGTGGGTTCGCCGGGCGCCGCGGGTATCCCTGGAGCAGACGGAATCGATGTGAGTGTGGACGTGTTGGCGGCGGTGTGTGTGTACTGAGCGCACTTTGACAAAGGGCCGCTTTGTCCCAGGTGCCAGACCGCGGCAGTTGCACCGACACGGGCGGCAGCCAGAGGGCCCCCTCTCCCGACCCCGGGGCAAGCCACTAAAACCCACTAATGTCACAAGCAAATTATTAGTCCCACTATTCTGAACATTTGAGACTCGACCTTTCTATAGGATGGCGTCCGTTTAAACGGAGGTTTTCAGAATGACCTTAACTGGACTTAAGTAAGTTGGGAGTAAAGGAACTGCAGACGCTGGCATCTTGAGCTAAACACCAAGTGCTGGAGTAACCAAGCGGGTCAGGCAGCATCCGTGGAGGGAATGGGCCGGCGACGTTTCCAATCGGGAGTTTTATTTAATCGGGGTTATAATTGTAAAATCTAAAGCAAACCGATTAAACCAGTTGAAGGTTTAAGAAGGAACTGCACATGCTGGAAAAATCGAAGGTAGACAAAAATGCTGGAGAAACTCAGCGGGTGAGGCAGCATCTATGGAGCGAATGAATAGATGACGTTTCGGGTCGAGACCCTTCTTCAGACTCAGTTTAAGGTATAACCGAGACGTGCAGAGCGATTTACATAAAGACAGTGGAAAATATAAAGGCAGATGAATATTAGGAAGCAATGGATTAGCAGTAGAATCTTGTGTTAAAACCTGTTCCCTACCCATAACTAACCCGTCTCTAACTTGCTGAGTTCCTCCAGCACTTTGAGTTTTGCTCAACGTTCCAGCATCTGCAGTTCCTTGTGTCTCCTCTCTAACGTGAGTGTGTGGCTGCGAGACAATAACGGGCTGACTGTTTCCCCAAGAAAGGTGTCTTGCGGTGCTGACACATGCGTGTTGTTTCTCTCTACAGGGCGAGCCCGGGGCCCTTGGCTCTCCCGGATCTCCGGTAAGTCCATCTCCTTCATTGAACGACGACCTTCCAGCCAGCAGCTGGCCCGACAGAAAGACTATTATAACCGTTCCTATTTAAAGTGCGCTAACTTGCTTCCCCTGCGTTTAGGGACCAAAAGGGGACACGGGTGCCGCGGGAGCAGACGGGGCCCAAGGAGACCCAGGCTATGATGTAAGTAGCTATGAAGTGCGCCATTGGCAGTGTTTAAAGCTGGGAGTTAACAGTGTTTCTCAGAGGCCAGGAGGAAGCCTCTTGTACTTGGGCCTGGGTCAGACATTATAAATATATTATTTCCCCTTCCTCATTCCTTTGAAGACACCAGAGTCATGGAATGTGCTGAAACTTGGAAAGAGTCCCATCTCTTGGATTATAAATTCAATTAGTGTAATAAATTTACTCGAAGCCTCGTTAGCTTTGTGCGCAGTACTTCCGGTTTTATTCTGCAGACGTTCCTAGAGTTGTGATGAATCGGATCTACATCCATCCAATGAGTTGAGAAGTTGTGTCCACTCCATGTATCTTATGCCACATGCACCCACGTGAAGTGGTGTACAGCCCATGTACTGTGAATCTGCACTGGCTGCTTCCAATAAAGTGGCAACCTGTGTGACGAGCCTGTGCTGTCAACCACCAGTGAACTGGTAATCTGCTTCCAGCATTGACTGAAAGCCTGCGTTGTGTCTGCTTCCTGCATTGACTGAGAGCCTGCGTTGTGTCTGCTTCCTGCATTGACTGAGAGCCTGCGTCGTGTCAACTTCATGCATTGACTGAGAGCCTGCACCGTGTCTGCTTCATGGATTGATTGAAAGATACAGCATGGAAACAGGCCCTTTGGCCCACTGAGCCCACGTTGACCAACGGTCACCTGTTCACACGAGTTCCTTTATCCTACTATCTCATAAAATCTAGGGGGAATTTACAGAAGCCAATTAACCTACAACCATATATTTGGGATGTGAGATAAAACTGGAGCACCCGTGGAGAACGTACAAACTCCACACAGGCAGCACCCAAGATCAGCATCGTACTTGGGTCACTGGTGCTGTGAGGCAGCAACTCTACCAACTGCACCACTGTGTCATCCCTCGATACACTAAGAAAATGAACTGTGAGCAGCAGTGAGCTGGGAACCTGTACTATGTATACTTCGTGCACTGATATCTGAACCATGTACACTAGTGAGTTGAGTGCTGGGCACGTCCAGCAAGCTGAAACGGTGTGTGTATTCCAGATCATGAGAAGCTACACTTTGCCCCCCCCCTGGAAGTGGAGAAGCTGCTTTGTGTAAATACAGTGAGTGGAGAAAATAAATGGAGTGCGACCCATGTGGTGGGACACTCGGAATCTCTACGTCGAAGGACCTGCAAAACTACTTTGCCTAGGACTGAGAAATGTCCTTCAATGAACTGAAAACCTTCACAGATAATCTGAATGTGGAACCAATGTACCAGGAATGAAAATCTCGTGTTTGTCCAGCAAACCTTCATTGCTGTACTCGTCAAGTAGTAAGAAACAGCACTGTGTTGATCCATAGAGCTGTGAGCCAGCAGTGTGTACAGCCACTAGGCTGCATTCAACTGCCAGCCCGCAGTGTGTAAAGCCCAAGCACCAACGTTTTGTATATCCAATATATCAGGATCAGAACTGCCAGTGCCCAGTGAACTGGGAAAGTCAGCTATGTGCATTCAATGTAAACTGCGCATGATTGATATGCTGAGAATGACAATCTGCACAGTGTATTCTCTGTATGCTGAGACATTGCACAATCGACAACCTAAAACCTAAAAAATGTGCACACTTCATGTGCAAATATGAGAGGCATAGATAGGGTAGACAGTCAGAACCTTTTTTCCCCACAGGATGGAAATATCAAAGATGAGAGGATATAGCTTAAAGGTTGTGAAGGGCAAAATTCAAAGGAGATGTGTAGGGCAAGTGTTTTATAAAGAGGGCGGTGGCTGCCAGTGGTGGTGGTGGATGCAGATATGATGAGGGGGTTTAAGAGGCTTTAGGTAGGCACATGGATGTGCTGGGAATGGAGGGATAAGGATCATATCATGATCAACATGGACATTGTGGGCTAAAGGGCCTGTTCATGTGCTGTACTGTTCTATATCAATAACATATGTACTGTGCATTCTCATGCACCAATGAGGAATGATCTTTTGGTGTAGTAAGTTGAACGTGTCAATATCTTTGATGCTGTTGTGTGCCTGCTGTGGACTGGGTTACAAGATGCCATGTCACTGTGTTTCTTCCCTGAAATTGTGGACTAGCACAAGCTATTTGGAAATGGATTTGGATCTTCATGATGCTGGAGGTCTTCATGGCTACAACATGCAGCCATCTCCCTTGCCTGCAATCAACAACAGCTCACGGCAAGCTGAGCATTAAATACAGCCTTCCTCTCCGTATTCCAGAGGCCCATGGCCATTCTGGTTGACCTGCAGTGTTCATTCGCTAGATTTCTGCTGGTGAAATGAGGGTTATACATCTTCATATTCCTCGTGAACTTTGCTACATTAATGATTAGTGAAATAACTACAGAGAATGCAGGAAAGACTCAGCAGGTCGGGCAGCTTCTGTGGCAAGGGATATAATTAGGTTTCAGATTGATGCCTTGATGAATTAAGACGTTAGAAATAGTGTTTTTTTAAGCTGCAGGGAAGATGGAGGGTGGAGAGTATCAAAGGAATATCTGTGATAGGGGCCAACCAAGAAGCCTTGATTGATTTAAGCAGTGGTGGTGCTGGCTAAGAGAGGATGATGAAAGACTATGAGTTGCACATGATATGTCTGGAGGAGATATAGAAGAAGATGAATGAAAACAGAGAAGGTGAGAGGAAGGATATCAAATGCAAAGTCTGGAGCTATGAGATGTAAATCAATGGAAAACCAAAACACAGCTAATGTTGTAAATCTAAAATGAAAAAGGGAAGATTCATCAGGGCAGGAGTTGTCCATAGAAAGAGAAACACAGGTGGTGATCCTTCATCAGCTCTGATACAAACCGAAAAGGCCGATTATACAAAGGTGGATTCAGTGTTGAGTCGAGGATTATAATGGGAAGTTGCAAGATTAGACATTGTTCCTCAAGTTTATTTTGGGCTTTGTTGAAATAACATGAAGGGTCAAAATGGGAATGGGATGGATAGAGAGTTGGCAAATGGAAATTCAAGATCACCTTAATGGAGACGTTCGGCAAAGCACCCAACGAGGCAGCATTTGGCTTTTCTATAACTTGAGCCATGATTGGGAGAAGTACATTGAAGCGCCATTGAGCAGCACATTGGTGCTGTCTGTGTGGAGTTTGCACATTCTCCCTGTGACTGCCTGAGTTTCCTCCAGCTGCTCCGGTTTCCTCCCACATTTGTAAATTAATCAGTCTTTGTAAAATTGCCCCTGGTGTGTAGCGCCCCCAGAGTTGCTGCGGAAGTGGGATAGCATAGAACAATTGTGAACAGATGATTAATGGTCAGCAAGGATGCAATGGGCAGAAGGGCCTTATTTCATGCTGCATCTTTCAATCAATTGAAAACCTGGAAGGCAGTTTGGGTGCTGAATGGTTGGAATGGAAGTGATAAAAGGGAGAACGTTTCATGTCCTGTGGTTTCAAAGCAGCAAAAGCTAAGTGGTTGCTGGTGCAGATGAAAGAATGAACTGGGAGCCATTGAGGCCCCTCAGATTGTTCAGGTTATTATTATTGTCACGTGTACCGAAGTGTAGTGAACAGCTTTGTTTTGCATTATATCCAAACAGAGCAGATTATACAAATATAATCAAGTTAAACTCAAGTACAATAGAAAAATCAATGGGAAGCTACAGCAGACAGAATATAGTTCTCAGCGTGGTAGTGCATCATTTGTGCATAAATATATCCACAATAGCCTATGGAAGGACTGTTCAGAAGATTAAGATACAGAGTGGAAGAAGCTGTTCCTGAGTTTGGCAGTGAACGCTTTCAAGCTTCCATACCTTCAGCCGGACGGGAGCAGGGAGAAGAAAAAAATAATTGGGGTGGGACAAGTCTTTGATTGGCTGCTTTTCCGAGGCAGCGTGAAATGCAGAAGGAGTCAATGGTGGGAAGTCTGGCTTGTGTGATGGACTGGGCTACATCCATAACTGTCTGCAATTTCTTGCGGCCTTGCGCAGGGCTGTTGCCAAACCAAGATGTGATGCCACCCCAACAGTATGTTGAGAAGGAGAGATGTTGTGGCATTACGTTGAAGGTGCAGGAGATTACAGCAGCCATTCCATAGAATATGGAGGCTGGTGCAGATGGCAATAAGGTTGAGAACCACTATTCTTCCCCCGAGTGGAAGGGGTGAAAAGTGTGGGAAATAGTTCAAATGCACTTGAGAGTTCCATCGACCATGGTGAAGAGTTCAGAAAAGAAGAAAAATAGACGCAAAACGCTGGAATAACTCAGCGGGTCAGACAGCATCTCTGGAGAAAAGGAATAGGTGAAGTTTTGGGTCGAGACCCTTCGTCAGACTGCCCTCTCAGAAGTACTGATCTAGAATGAGTTGTCATCAGAACAGGTATAGAAGATTGTGGAAGGGGAAGAATGGAGAGCAGTCCTTGCATGAAGGCAGGGTGGGAGGAGTGCAGTCAAGATGGCTGTGGAGTGTGTGGACTGTGATGATGTATTGCAGAGACACAAAGTGTTGGTCACTTGCCAGGTTTTGCCCCACCCCCACCTCTCTTTTCCAACTTTCTCCCTTCCTTCTACAATCAGTCTGAAGAAAGGTCCTGACCCAAAACGTTGTCTGTCCATTGACTACTCAGATGCTGCCTGTTCCGCTTAGTTCTTCCAGTACTTTTCTCAAGATTCCAGCATCTGCAGTTCCTATTCTCTCTGTTGAGAATTGTGTTGTACTGAAGTTAACAATTAGACAGTTTGAGAGTGTTAAGGGCCCAAAATCATTTAATTCATGGTTACAACTGATCCAGACTCAGACATATACCTGTGTAGAATATTTTCGAGGCCATAGTGAAAGAGCAAGGGGACAAAGTGAATAATTATTTCATTTAACCTACAGAATGAGGGGGTTTGAAAGCCAACCCTACGACACACAGAATCTGAATGGGTTTGATGTGATGCCAATGTTCTTTTGAAGCAAAGGAGATCACGTGATAGAGAGGAAGTCAAAGAGTGAATCATAAAGAGAGAAGAGGAAGATTGTAATGTGAAGCTAGATGGAGTGATGCGGATGGGAGGGGACAGGGGGAGAATGGTACAGGATTTAAAGGGAAATGGGAAATAGGGAACTCGGAGATGGCAGGGGCTGGAAAATTAGTGTAACGAGGAGGGGAAAGGAACAGGGTGAGGGGGATGGTGGGAGAAATGTGTGTGCAACTGGGGGGTAGGGGGAGATGAAGAGAAGGCTGTGTTGGGCCAGAATTACTTTACTGTTCATACCATTGGGCTGTAGACAACCCAAGCGTAATATGTGATTCTACTCCTTTTGGTTTGAAAGATTTGGACCAATTCCTGGCAGTAAATACAACTTTGGACAGTCAAGGGTTTTTTCCCATTATTTATTCATTCACAGAAGTTGAACATTGCTTTTGATGCCCTGTTTGTTGTCAATGCCTGTGCTGAACATGATGCCAAGATGGACTGATCTCAGCTGCCAGCGCATGATCCATATCCCTCCATTGACAGTGCCTAACAAAAGTTACTTAAACGCCACTATCTTGTCAGCCTCCACCACCACCCCAGGTAGCACGTTCCAGGCACCCATTATCCTCTGTGTAAAAAAACTTGCACTGCATATCCCCTTTAAACTTTGCCCCTCTCACCTCTAGTCTTTAACATTTCCACCCTGGGGGAAAGGTTTCTGATTGTGTACCGTACCTAGGCCTCTCATAATTTTATATAGGTACCCAGTCTCCCCTCAACCTCTAATGATCCAGAGAAAACAATCTGAGTTTGTCAGTCCTCACCTTGTACCTAATATCCCTCATAATCCAGGCAGCATTCTGGTCAACATCTTCTGCATCCACACCCTTCTGGTAATGGGACGACCAGAACTCCAAGTGTGAATGGGCTGTCAGGCTGTAGAACATGAGCCTTTAGTCGAGTGGCGGGGGGGGGGGGGGGTGGGGAAATGACAACTTAAACACTCATTCATGTTCAGACACATTGTTGGGATTTTGATGGTTCGGGATCAAGGATGTGGGAAAGGTGAGCCGAAGGGCCTGTTTCCACGCTGTAACACTGTGTTACTTATATATGACTGTATAGAGTATAGACTGTATAGAGTAGTTGCTCTACTCAACAGCCAAAAATCTGTAGCCTTCCTTTGATCTGGTATTTTGTTGGTTCACGTGCTTGATCAATGATGTTTTATCATTAATGTTTTATTAATATTAATATTTAGTGTTTTCTGAGTCATTCGTAACTGTCACTGTATGTCATGTAGTTACCTGTGGGCGGAGCGCCACGGCAAATTCCTTGTATGTGAATACTTGGCCAATAAACTTACATACTTACTTTGGGATGATATTCTGAAAGCCTATCAGATTACTCAATGCTTCTGTCTTAACTCTTACCGTCCTTTGTCCATCTCGCAGGGTTTAGAAGGTCCAAAGGGAGAACCTGGAGTTTCTGGAAGATCTGGTCCGAAGGTAAGTCCTGCATTTTATATTGTGAGAAAGCAGAGATGAAATATCTTGATGCAAGCTGTGAAGGTGATATCCTATACAGACATAGAGCACCATAGCAGGGACTTGATTGAAGGGGAATGAGGATTTAGGATCATAACTAACAAATCTAGTTGCTAGGAATGTTGCTACAACTTTATGATTTGGCATATTCTCCTGATGTAATAGACTCCAGCGTCTCTGAGCCACATGAAGACTTGGTAATTATAGCGTTCCATGAAATGTTAACAACCACAGTTTTGATTATATATGTATGTATATACAGATATGAATGTAGTTCTGAGGTACTGTCCTGTCAGACTGAGGGAACAGGAAGCTCCTGGGGGTTATGGTCAGATGTCGCAGGTCACCATCTGGAGTAGGTCCTTATGATACTAGCCCTACGGGCAGAATGGCTTCAGTGATGATCACAGGCGGCTCCACACTTTCCAGAGAAAGCTAGTGAGGAAAATGGTCTCTTCATGCCAGTGAGACCCAACAGGGTGAATAACTCCAGGCATATGAAGAGATTTCAGAAGCTGAGTTTGATGAGGCACGATGAATCGCGACATTCGGTGTGTGTGCAGGTCTTTACATTTGATGGCTTTAAACACATGACATGTACACTCCCCATCTCAATGTCTTTGGTGATCATTGGGGCTCTGCATCTCTGTTGGCCCCCCATCCTATCTTCTGCCCCTGCTGATGATCAACCATGATCCTATTGAACTGTGATAGAATTGACATGAGGGCTGAATGGCCTACTTCTATTCCTCTGTGTCACTGTTAACCTCAAGTACAACAAGAGGGTTGCCTGAGTTGGAGCTGTTTGGGGGCTTGCTTTCTCCCTCCCCTTTACTCCCTCCATCACTCTTTTCTGGAGTTCTGTCTTGGATGTAAACCTCTATCCATATTCCCGGTAACAATCATTTGGAGATTTCTCAGATTCTGACAGAATCTCCTCCCTCTTTGGCCAGTGGAATGCATGCACTGTCCATAGTTAACTCATTGCATCTATAGCTCCATTTCCATTTGCAACCCCGCCCTGCCCAGTTACATGGGCTCTTGTGCAGGAGGTCAGGTGTGGTGGAGGAAGCAGATGACCCAGCTTGACCGAGCAGGTCGGAGGGTACGCAATGTGTTGGTCACGTGATGAGTGGGTGGTTGGATCAGTGGGGGAGGAAGGACATGTTGAAACCTCCCACCTCATCGAGACATCATAATAAATTATAATTATTAACAGTTTATAACCCTAAAACTGTAATTATCAGGATATTTGACAGAAGCAGGCTGGCAGAAAAATTATCAGATGAGTCCATGTTAAAGATGATGGCCCAGTGAGTTAATATACCATCCTTCCTTTTCTGTGGATTATATTTAAACACTTTATTCACTGGGGATGGGAAGTGTAGTGTCTGTGCAGATCAAGGAAGGGCAGTTAATAGAAGATCTAATATGGAAGGCAGTAAACTCTTAACTAATGGCAATGTCTGCTCCAACAATGTTATTAAGTGTCATGCCACACAATACACTCAGTCCTTAAAGGTGCTCTCACACTTGGTTCAACGGTGCTTTATTGTCACGTACCAAGATACAGTGGAATTCTTTGTTTTGCATATGAATCAGTAAAATCATATTATGCATCAGCACAATCGTAATTAAGTAAAGTGCAACAATTTTAGTAAGAATAGCAGACCATTGAGCCAGTAAACAAAGGGTCACCATCTTTCCAGTGTTATATTATGCTCTCAAGTATCAAGTTCTTAAAAATATCAAGTTTTAACTTGGCCTTAAAGGTCCATTGTCCTGGGTCGCTGTTGCAGGGGTCGGCTTGGCCTGGCAATGCTGTCAGTGTCTGCCGCCGTGTCTGGTCACGTTCTCGTCCGACCTCTGTGGGGCATCCACCGGCACCTGATCCACACGACCCACCCCGGCTGCTGTAGAACCTCCAGCGGCCCACTCTACAGACTCCGCTCCATGCAGACACTACACTGCTTGCTTTGACAATATGTAGTAAATCCATATGCGCAATCCACATTTACAGTTAAGGTAATAATATGTATGAACTCGCACAACAAATTCATTATTTAGCAAAACACAAAGTGCTGCAGGAACTCAGCGGGTCAATCAGCATCTGTGGAGGGAATAAGATAGGTGACATTTTGGGTCAGGACTTTTTTCAGACTCTGAAAATTAATTAATTAAAAAGCACATGCAATTTTTTATACATCGGATTAATAATAAATTGGTTTCATCTCTTATTCTTCTCAACACTACATCCGTTCACTGTTTGTGCCATGTCCTATGGACCACTCCCCTGATAAACCTGAGACACACTCTGCCGCACAATAATTTCTTCAATGTAATTATCTCCACAGCTGAAAATACAATGCTTTACATATTCATGAATACCATCTTTTAGGTGTCCTCTGACTGTAAACATCAAAGTATGCACATGAAACTGACCACAAAGTGAATCATTCTAGTCAGTAACTGCAGAGATCACATACATTGTATTTGAAGCATTTCTGGATATCATGAACGCAAGCACAACTATATCTACTTTGAAGGCTAGGTTTCTCTGCTCTAATACCATGCTACACACTAACTTCCCATCCTCTGCTCTCACTTTGCACACTCGTCTCTTCTACTGCTTTTGGCCCATCTTTAATTCTCTTAACTTTGCTACCAGAGTTTTGAGTCTAATTTGCCAGGCTTTGTCCACACTAAATTAGTATTGGTATTCGTTTATTATTGTAAACGTGTTCCAATAGACAATGGACAGTAGGTGCAGGAGTAGGCCATTCGGCCCTTCGAGCCAGCACCGTTCCAAGATACAGTGAAATGTTTTCTTTGCATGCTATCCAGTCAAATCATATTATTCATGAACACAGTCAAGTCATGCACAAGTACAACATGTAGGGCAACGAGAAAAAATCCAGAGTGAGGAAAATAATGCTACAGCATTATAGCGTTACAGTAACAAAGGTATATAAGCTAAGGAACATGCAGCATTTGACTCTCTCCACTGCCATCCTGCCAATGAAGACAGGTTTGTGGATCCTCAGCTTTCTCTTCCTGAAGTCAGCAATCAGCTCCTTGATCTTAGGTACACACAATTGCTGGGGAAACTCAGCGGGTGCAGCAGCATCTATGGAGCTCCTTGATCTTGTCAGCATTGAGAGCAAGATTGTTGTTCTGACAACATTCGATTAGATTATGGATCTCTCTCCGGTACTCTGACATGTAGCTACCTGTTATTCTTTCATCAGTGGTGGTATCGGCAGTGAATTTAAAGATGGCATTGGAGCTGCCTGTCTATATAGTCGTAAGTGTAGAGAGAAAGCAGAGCAGAGGGTTGAGCACATAGCCTTGATGGTTATCAATGAAGACATGTTGTTTGCTAATTCGTACTGATTGTGGTCTGCCAATGTGGAAGTCTAGGATCGAGTTGCGTAGAGACGAGCAGTTTGGGATGATGATGTTGAAGGCTAAGCTGAAGGTGATGAACACCATCTGACATACATGTTACTATTATCTACGTGGTCCAATGTCATCGTGATTGCATCCTCTGTTGATTTGTTGTGACGGTCGGAGAATTGTAGTGGGTCCAGGTCATTACTGGGTGCTCCGTGTCTAAATAAAGTTGGCCTGTATTCCCGATTGGAAACCGGGATCTCAGTGAGAAGAATCCCCCCCCCCCCCCCCCCCCCCCCCTTGTCTGTCACAAATCCAGTGATCCCTACGAAAGGCTTATAAAAATGTTCTAACATGATGGTCTCCAGCAGAGTTGCTGTCTCATAGGTACTGCCTATGTGAGGTTTGCATGTTCTCCCTATGACCACGTGGATCTCCTACGTGTACTCCGGTTTCCTCCCACATCCCCAAAACGTGTGGGTTTGTAGGTTAATTGTCATCTATATATAGTGTGAAGTGGGTTAATGAGAAAATGAGATAACATAGAATTAGTGTGAACTGGTCATCAACGGTCAGTGTGGACTTGGTGGGCCGAAGGGCCTGTTTCCAATGCAATCTCTTTAGAGTAAACTAGTTTCGAGAAAACTTTAGTTAGAATGTTTGGCTTTGAAATAGGCATGCTGATGGGTGTTGTTATCTGCTTGGTCTGTCCACTTCAGGCGGAGGTGTAGTGTGCTGAGCAATCCTGTGCCCAAATTCATCCCCAGCCAGTGAATGGGTATGAGCATCAGTGTGGATGCAGAGTATTATCTGTGTTAATGACATGAGAGGGGAAGTGTATCTTGAAACTAACATCACGGAGGATGGTGTTTGTGCTGTGTGTGTAAATGTCTGATGTGTGGGCATGTGAGTGTGCCTGCGTGTGTGTTTATGCATGTGTATGAGTGTGGGTGTTGTGTATCATGTGCTAGAGTGTATGTGTGTGTGCGCATGTCAGTTTGGAATATACACCTTTATGATGATTTAACACTGAATAATGTTACGAAAATTTAAGTTAAGTTGGATTGCATGTTAATAACAATGAGGTTGTATTTGTATTTCAATGAAGACCTAAATATGGTTAGAGTAATTAATGGAAATGAAGTTGGAGTGGGTATTATTGAGGATGTGAGAGTTAATCATTGTGAGGAGTGATTATTCATTACTGTTACATGAGACTGGTCTGTGTCAGTAACAGTGGTGTACTGTATGTATAAAAGAGTGAGTATGGAGTTTGCCTGTGACTGACAGAATGAGGAAAGTGCCAGTAAAGAATGGCACAGAGAGGGGCAGTGTTTTAGTGGGGAAACCAACTTTCTGTTGAAGATATTGTATAGGTTTATGGCCACGTGTACCGATATAGTAAAAAAACATTGTTTTGCATATTATCCAAGCAGATCACACCATACATGACTGCATCAGGTAATGCAAATGAGGAAATAGTCCATTCAAGAGTCTAATAACAGTGGGGAAGAAGCTGTTCTTGCATCTGCTGGGGCAGGATTTCAAACTTTTGTGTCTTCTGCTTGATGGGAGGATGAAAAGAGGGACTGACCGAGCTGTGAGTGCTCCGTGATTATGATGTCTGCTTTCCCAAGGCAGTCGATAGGGAGGTGGATGGTTTGTGTGTTGGTTTGGGCTGCGTTCACAACTCTCTCAAACGTCTTGCAGCCTTAGACAAATCGGTTGCAATACCTAACTGTGATGTATCCAATTAGGATATCTTCTATGGTGTATCTTTAGAAGTCGGCAATACTCATTGCCGAATTTCATTAGCCTTCTGGGAATTCAAGTTCCACATGTGAGTGTTGGTCAATATTGAGCGGGGACTTTTAGGCAGTCTGTGTTAAGGAAGGAATGTATCGTCTTCCTGTGCAGCTGAAATGGGCATTGAGATCGAGGCTTATGTTTGTTTTTGAAAATTAAGTTAACCTTACAGTTAGTGTAGGAACCTTACACCCTACCCGTGGCAATGTCTGAAAGAGGTCATTCATCCTTCACTGCCAGCAATCCCAGCAGCCATGGTTGAAGCGAATGTTTTACTCAGCCAGTTATTTACGGGCTGTGTGGTCATGAGTGGGAGAGGGTGGGTGGGCATGGAACGGCTGTGAATTGGGAGATGTTAGTCTAACCAGTCAGATCTAGTTGTATCATGGTGAAACGACAGCCTACTAGTCAGTGCAAATAATTCCTGTCTGCCAAGGCCATTGATAGAAATGCATCGCAACTTGGTTTGGGAACAGCACTGCTCAGGACCGCTAGAAATTGCAGAGAGTTGTGGATGTAGCCCAGTCCAACACACAGATCAGACTCAAGCCCCCCAACACCCACTCCATCTCCACTTCCCGCTGCCTCGGGAAAGCAGCCAACATAGTCATGGACCGTTTTCACCCAGGTCATTCCTTCTTCTCCCCTCTTCCGTCCAGCAGAAGATACAAACTCTTGAAAGCACATACCACCAGATTCAGGAACTGCTTCTTCCCCACTGCTATAAGACTACTAAATGATCCTCTCACAAGCTGGGATACAGTCCTGATCTGCCAACCAAGCTCATTGTGGACTTTGCACTTGTTTTAACAATACTTAGCACTCAATGCTATATTCTGCTCTCTGGTGTTTTTCTCTTTGCTCTTCCTGTTGTGCTTGTATAGGGCTTGTTTGTACTCTTGTGTAGCATGATTTCAGGATAGTACGCAAACAAAGCTTTTGAATGTATTGGTTCCAGATGACAATAATAAACCGACATCAATTGCCTGACTCGGAAACCAACTCTAATCTACACATCATACTGGAGAGGATTTATTATTTTAGATAAATTAGACAGTAAAGGTTTAAATCCAAACTAACATTGTTTGCTGGGGTTTCCTCTGTTAATGCCCCTGCAGTGTCAGCTGTAACTAGTTGGTGATATTCTGAACATGAAGCACATGGTTCAGTGTCTACCCTAGTGACATGACCACAATGGCCTTGACTCTCAAGTCAATGGCAGGTAAACTTAGACAAACACCCCCCACCCCATTGGAGCGATCAAGAGGAGGGAATTGAGGCAAAGTGTCCTTTTTTGTGTTTTACACTTGTCCGAGAAATACACATCATGTTCGAAGTGGCTGACAGGGGTATTCTTGGAGGCAGATAGAAGAATGGCATTTAAGAGGCCTTTAGATGGGCACATGGCTACGCAGGGAATGGAGGGATTTGGATCACATTAAGGCAGAGGAGATTAGTTTAACTATGATCTTCCCATTATTTTGAATAAAAGAAGGCACACCAGCGAGAGTATCAGATAGAAGTTATGTTAATTTTTAAAAATTATTTTGGCAAACATTTTAAAATACTACTGTAACTCGAGGATTTGCCCCCAAAACTAAATGGAATACTTGTGCTTTTTTTTTAAATTACATGTGTTTAAAAGTAGGTGGAATTTTTGCAGACTTTAACATTTCTTATATATATAACTTTGTTATTTTTCTAAAGATTTGAGAACCCTTTAAATATTTCCAAATGATTTTCACAGTGCACAGTGGTGCAGCGGTAGAGCTGCTGCCTCAGAGCGCCACAGACCCAGGTGCAATCCTGACCTCGGCTGCTGTCTGTGTGGAGTTTGCACGTTCTCCCTGGTTCCTCCCAAAGCTCCAGTTTCCTCTCGCATTCCAGTTGCATGCAGGGTTGTAAGTTAATCAGCCTCTGTATATTGCCCCTAGTTTGTTGGATGCGAAAGTAGGATTACATAGAACTATTGTGAATGGGTGATCGGTGGTTAGCATGGACTTGGTGGGCTGAAGTGTCTGTTTCCAGGCTGTATTTCTGAATTCTAAAGAATTTGTGCGGTCCACCAACCATCTCTTTTCACTAATCCTACCCGTTTTAATCTCCCCACATTCTCATTAACTCCCCCCCCCCCCCCCCCCCCCCCAAATTAATCAGACAGTTTGCTGTTTTTCTCAATTCTCCCAGTAAAACAGCTATGCCCCAGGAATTATCAGAGCGCATAAATGAAGCTTTTCTGTTGCTGACTAATTAATAACAAATGGACCTACAGTCCCAGCGTGAAGTTAACACTGAATCACTTGACATGTTGGTATATTAGCCTCGATATTAACCTTGCAATAGCCAAGATGTATTCCCTGGAGAACAGCATGTGGCCTACTCTAATGAGGCTCTGATCAACATTCCTTGCATAAAACCCTGATTCCGCATGTCTGATTCAATCAGCAATTAGTGAGAGTAACCATGCTTAACCCTTCATGGCTCACATTCACCAACTGATCATTCCTCTGAATGTCCCGGTGCATTCCTCAGAGGCTCTGAATATTCCCGCATGCCATTTTTCCTCTTTCACCCATCCACTCTGTGTTAAGAACAAGGCATATTCTGGAACCAGGAGCAGTCTCCCAGGACCCACTCTCTCTGCCAGTCTACTGATGTTCCAAACCCAAGCTTGGTGGATCTAAATCACTTCCAAATGTACCTTCAGCCTCTCATCTTGGCATTAAAGGATGCTCTTTCACATTTGTTCCACAATAGAGATTCCTGTAATACCTACACTGGTGATTTTTAATTCAGGTCTAACTCAGAGATTAGTGTGGATACCAAGCAGTAACCAGTGCAGACACAAGGAACTGCAAATGCTGGAATATTTAGTGTTGGAGGAGCTCAGCGGGTCAAGGTGCATCTGTACAGGGAGTGGATGGATGATATTTCAGGTCAGGACCCTTCTTCAGACTGATGAACATGGCGAGATCTCCTCAAAGTATGACTACCTTGAAGAGGTTCTCCCTAACTGCAGTTCCTAGTGTCTCCATTTTACTGTCCCATTGAAAAATCTCCTCAAAGTATGGCTACTTTGTAGAGGTTCTCCCCCCATCAGTCTGAAGAATGGTCCTGACCTGAAATGTTGGCTGTGCATTCTCTCCACAGATGCTGCCTGACCCGCTGTTCCTCCAGCACTTTGTGTTTTGCTCGGTACAAGAGTTTTCTTTGGCCGATGCAAAATCTTACCTTCATACCCTTAATCCATTCTGGTGGTATCTAGCGAGCAGTGTGTGACATCCCTGTGCTCTACCTGACACTGAGAGACCCATTCTCACCAACCAGGTACAAAACCTGTCCTCCTTCATTTTAGTTTAGAGCTACAGCATGGAAACAGGCCCTTCGGCCCACCAAGTCCGCACTGACCAGCGATCCCATGCACACTAGGGACAATTTACAATTATACCCAACCAATTAGCCTACAAACCTGTATGTCTTTGGAGTGTGGGAGGAAACCAGAAGAGCCGGAGAAAACCTATGCAGGTCACAGGGAGAACGTACAAACTCGGTACAGATAAGCGCTCGTAGTCAGGAACGAACCAAGGCAGCAATTCTACCGCTGTGCCACCGTGCCACCCTGCCTTGTCGCACCTGACCTGACAGATCTCCTTTTGTGACAGAAAACAGTCTGGGACCACTTCCTATGATATGGCATTCACTGTGAGACCCTGCATGTGTTACAGGCCGCTCTTAATCCTCGATGTGGGTCATTGTTTGACAACCTCCCCCCCTTGGTTTAAAATCTCAGTGAAGACCCCTCCCTGAATTGTAGGTCACCCTGTGAACTTTCTCCCGTCATGCAGCACAAAACCTTAATCTTGTTGATCTTATGGTGAGCTTCTGCGTGACCTCCACTTACAGCTCACCTCATGAGGCCCATGCACATTTTACAACTTGCACTGTGATACACCTTCTCCTGCCCTGCCCACTGATACAAATATAATATTCTGGAGTTGGAAAGATAAAACAATTAGTGTACTAGTTGGAAGATACTTCGAGAGTGTGAGTTTGTGCTTGAGCTGTCTGTGCGGACAACATAGTACATAGAGCAGGACAGCAGAGGAACAGGCCCACATTGTCTATGCCGAACATGGTGTCAACAGAAACTAATCTCCTCTGTCTGTGCCTGATCCACATCCCTCTATTCCCTGCATATCCACCCACCACCCTCTGTGTAAAAAAAATATGCCCCTCTGACTTAAAGCTATGCCCTCTAGTCTCTGCCATTTCTACCCTGGTAAAAAGGTTCTGACTACCCAATCTGTGCCACATAATTTCTATGAGGTCTCCCCTCAACCTCCGACGTTCCAAAGAAAACAATCCTAGTTTTTCCCACCTCCTAAACCAGGCAGTATTTTGGTCAACCAAGACTAATAGAGTAATATGATCAACAGGCAGAGCTTTCCCACACTCCCAGTTAGTGATCATAATGTTCATCAAAATAGTTTTTGTGGCAAGAAGTGAAACTAGTCATCAGCTGTTTTACACCAGAGAATAATGTCCAGGTCCCAGCTCAGAGAATCGTGATTCGAATAAAGAGCGGCTTCAGTTCAGTCTGTTCACACTCCGCCACAGCTACAGACACTCATTAAATTTTTTTTTCCTTTTCTAGGGTCTGGTGGGTTGGCCTGGACCTCCAGGAACTCCGGTAAGATTACTCGTTCTTTGTGTCTGCCGATAGTTTGCCTAATAACAAGATCATCAAATGCTTTGCTAGTTATTCCATCTTTGATTTGTACCTAACTTTTATCTGCTTTATTTTTAGGGGTCTGGAACCCGGGGACTGTCTGTAAGTTTAACAAATGTACACAGTAACAGACCCCACGTGTTAGTTGGGGTGTAACTGATCATTTTTACAACCTATATTGATTGGGGAGGATTCAGGGTAAAATGCTTTTAAACATGTCTGCTTTCCCAATTTTCAATTTGTTTGTAGAAGGGCGTGGAATAAACTGATCCAGTCACAATGTTCAGGTGGAAATTGCATTTAGTCACTTCATGGAACAATTTGAAGGATCTCAGGGTCATGACTTCTTGAAAGTGGAAGCTAGGATGGTAAAGTCGGCATATGTGTTCTCGGAGCAGAATTTGGTCATTCGGCCCATCAAGTCCACTCCACCATTCTATCATGGCTGATCCATCTTAACCCCATTCTCCTGCCTTCTCCCCATAACCCCTGGTACCCATACTAATCAAGAATCTATCGTAATCTTAAAAATATCCATTGACTTGGCATCCACAGCCGTCAGTGGCACAGATTCACCATCCTTTGACTAAAAAAATTCCTCCTCATCTCCTTTCTAAAGGTACGTCCTTTTATTCTGAGCTTATGCCCTCTGGTCCTAGATTCTCCCACTTGTGGTATGTATGGCTTCCATGATCATGGCATGGAGTGTAAGAGTCAGGAAGTGATGAAGCAATTTTATCAAACTTTTGTTAGACTGCACTTGTGGCATTGCATGCTGTTGTCCCTTTACAGGAATGATGTGGAGGCTTTGGAGAGAATGCAGAGGAGGTTTACCAGAATGCTGCCTGGAATAGAGGTTTTCAGTTACAGGGAGAAGTTCGCCAGACTCTGTTTTTTTCTTTGGAATGCTGGTGTTTGAGGGGAAACCTGATAGAAGTAGATACAATTATGAGAGGCAAAGATAGAGTAGACAGTCTGAACCTATCTCCAAGAATGGAAATAGTAAATACTAGAGTGCTTTAAGGTGAGAGGGGCAGAGTTTAAAGGAGATGCGTGGGGCAAGTTTTTTACACTGAAGGTGATGAATGCCTGGAATATGCTGCCAGGGATGGTGGTGGAGGCTGATACGATAGTGGATAAGCAAGTGGATATGGAAGGAAAGGAGGAATATGGATTATGTGCAGGCAGATAAGGATTGGTCTTTCATCATGTTCGGAACAGCTATTATGGGCCGAAGGGCCTGTTCCTCTGCTGTACGAATGTGCTGTGTGGTGTATGGATTTCATAGGCATAGGTGGGGGTATAAAAAGAACAATCAATTCCTCCCCCTCCAGTCCCTCCCCCACCTCCAGTCCTCTCTCCACCCCTTGATCCCCATGCCAGCGGAGCCCTGATTAATTTGCCACCTCGAAACCCACCATTGGTGGAATCTCATGTCGATGTCCATCATGTCTGTGTGGTGCAGCAACTCTGCACTGCTCGTCTTTGTTGGATCTTTCTGCTCCATGAACTCCTACATTAAAACAACTTGGGTGTCCGACAGCCCTTACTGCCCTGAACCTTCAACATGGGAGCATGCAGAGACATGCTCCTTCCGCTCCTGTATGCTATTTGATGAAAACATGTTTCATAACTTGAAACGTTGATGCCAATATGTTATTGACCAAGTTGTGTATCATGTCCCTCAGTCGATAATTCCAATCGGGTATCTCATTTCGAATTGGTTGGTAAAAGTTCATCAGAAGTTTGAACCTGAAAAGGCATTGTCTGCATGGACATTTAATTCTCACAACTGCTGAACTAACCGAAGGCAGAATTAACGTTCTCCTGATTCAATGGCTTTGAGTAGTGGTCCTATTTACCATCAATCTTCATCAGCTAGCAGCAGGCAGGCAGGCAGCCTTTCCCCTGATCACACTCACAGTGATGTTTAGTTTATCATCAGGTGTGGATCACCACTGAGTCTGGTTGTCTACTAATAATGTCATCTTCTTTAATTTACTTCAGGGTCCTCCTGGTACAGTTGGGCTTCCCGGAGAGATTGGACGCCCAGGATCTCAAGTAAGTGATAATAGTTACCAAGTACATGTTGGGCAACAAAGAGCTAATTCTCTGGAGCAAAATGAGAAGCAGCAGTGACCATATCTGGCCAATCTGTTCAGCCAGAAATTCTCCAACCTGAACCTCAGTGAGGCACCTGCACTTCAGTCTGAATATCACGGCTGAAAGCTGCCACCTAACGCAGGCACAAATAGAGGGGAGAGAATGGTTCTTCACCAACTGACATTATTCTATTATCTCTGCTGTACTCGTTCAACGCAACTTCCTCTGGTTACTCCACTGGTTCTGAACCACTCCCATTGCTCCCCCTAGTTTATCCCTCACACTCCCAATTCTCCAGAGATGCTACCTGTCCCGCTGAGTTACTCCAGCATTTTGTGTGCACTCAAATAAGCTTGGACCATTTCCGAAATCTCCCTACCTTTTCTGGATCTCACCGTCTCCGTCACAGGAGACAGACTATTGACCGACATCTACTACAAATCTACTGACTCCCACAGCTATCTAGACTACACTTCTTCCCACCCTGCTTTCTGTAAAGACTCTATCCCCTACTCCCAATTCCTCTGTCTACGCCGCATCTGCTCCCTGGTTTTCCATACTAGATCATCGGAGATGTCCTAATTCTTTAGGAAACGGGGGTTCCCCTCTTCCATTATAGATGAGACTCTCACTAGGGTCTCGTCTATATCCCGCAGCTTCCCCTCCCCCCCATTCGCAACAAGGACAGAGTCCCCCTTGTCCTCACCTTCCACCCCATTAGCCGTCGCATACAGCATATAATCCTCCAACACTTTCGCCACCTCCAACGGGATCCCACTACTGGCCACATCTTCCCATCTCCACCCCTTTCTGCTTTCCGCAGAGACCGTTCCCTCCGCAACTCCCTGGTTAACTCATCCCTTCCAACCCAAACCACCCCCTCGTCAAGTACTTTCCAATACAACCGCAGGAGATGCAACACCTGTCCCTTTATCTCCCCCCTCAACTACATCCAAGGACCCCGACAGTCTCTTCAGATGAGGCAGAGGTTCACTTGCACCTCCTCCAACCTCATCTACTGTATCCGGTGTCCAGGTGTCAACTTCTGTACATCGGCGACACCAAGTGCAGGCTCAGTGATCGTTTCGCTGAACACCTCTTTAACTTACCTGATCTCTCGGTTGCTCAGCAGTTTAACTCCCCCTCCCATTCCCAATCTGACCTTTCTGTCCTGGGCCATTATCAGAATGAGGCCCAGTGAAAATTGGAGAAACAGCACCTCATATTTCGCTTGGGTAGCTTACACCCCAGCAGTATTAACATTGACTTCTCTAACTTCAAATAGCCCTTGCTTTCCCTCTCTCTCCATCCCCTCCCCCTTCCCAGTTCTCCCACAAGTCTTACTGTCTCTGACTACATTCTATCTCTGTCCCGCGCACTCCCCTGACATCAGTCTGAAGAAGGGTCTCGACCCAAAACGTCACCCATTCCTTCTCTCCAGAGATGTTGCCTGAGTTACTCCAGCATTTTGTGTCTACCTTCCAATTTACCTCTTGCACTTTGTGTATCATTCTGCTTGCCAGATCCTCAGACATTCCACCCTCCCCCTAATACCGTCCAAATCCATGCCCCACTCTGCCACTCCATCCCCACCCCGACAATATTTTGTTCCACCAATGTATTTATTGACACTGACTTTTACACTCGTGTTGTTGAGCTGCTATCTATTTATTTTAAAGGGTGCAACAGGAAAGATTGGACCGATGGGCAAGGCAGGTCCTACAGGTCTACAGGTGCGTCACTAAATATACTATATCATAACATCGACACTTTGTTCTGTGAGCATAGAGGTTTATTACTCAACACAAGGAAAGCCACCAGTAACATGACTCCACTGGATAAAATAATAATAATAATAATGGATGGGATTTATATAGCGCCTTTCTAATACTCAAGGTGCTTTACATCGCATTATTCATTCACTCCTCAGTCACACTCGGTGGTGGTAAGCTACTTCTGTAGCCACAGCTGCCCTGGGGCAGACTGACGGAAGCGTGGCTGCCATTCTGCGCCTACGGCCCCTCTGACCACCACCAATCACTCACACACATTCACACACAGGCAAAGGTGGGTGAAGTGTCTCGCCCAAGGACACAACGACAGTATGCACTCCAAGCGGGATTCGAACCGGCCACCTTCTGGTCGCCAGCCGAACACTTAGCCCATTGTGCCATCTGTCGTCCAACCAAATAGGTCCAGTCAGGGCCGTGTGTTACTGACCAATAAACAATAACCAAGGTTGAACCATGGACTGAAATATACTTTGAGAATTTGGTTTAGTTTAGGTTATCCACTCCTGAAACCTGAGGGGGAAATTTATAGAGGCCAAATGAACCTACAAAGCCACAGGGATTTGGGATGTGGGAGGAAACCAGAGTACCCGGAGGAAACCCACACAGTTACAGTTAGAATATGCACACTGAGGTCAGAATCAAGCCTGGGCCTCTGGAGCTGTGAGGCAGCAGCTCTACCGGCTGTGCCACAGTGCTGCCCTTTATAGTGCGTCAGTTCTCATGAATGAGTTGCAGTTTCTAATTTAATCAAGATTATTGTTTGTAGTTTATATGTAAAATAATGGAGGCCTGGGAGTGGGTTGCAGGGCAGGATCTAATCATCGGAGTGGATTAAAGGCTGCAGTCTTATTAAAGTGACTATTGGTAGAATAACTGATACGAGGGAGTCAATTTCAGACAGGCTTCCAAGCAAATCTCTGGATTGAATCCCACCCCTCTGTGCTGAAGTGAGAATTGTTCTGTGTGAAGAGTTCAATGTGGGCCATAATTTGGTGGAGTTTAGAAGAATGAGGGTGACCTCACTCTACATACAAAACTCTCACAGGGGCATGACGAGGTGGACACAGCAATGCTGGTTGCCCTGGGAGGAGCGTCCAGGGCCAGTGGTCACTGGCTCAACATAAGGGCGTCAATCATTAAGGAATGAGCTGCAAATCAGAAGGCAGTGCTGCAGCAAGCAGGCATTGTGGCTGATTGGAATCATGCAAGAGATTGATGCATTTGTGCATTTTGAGGGAGATCAGAGGATATGGGGTGTGTACAGGACAATGACTCCTTTGTGCATGAGGTGTGATCATATTGAATGGTGGAGAAATAATGATAGGTGAACTGACCTGCTTCTAATTCTATTTCTTGTATTTATAAGTTTGTATAAATAGTTACAAGACTTGTGTGTAAATGATAGTAACTGCTGTGTGGTCTGTTTGCACAGGGACCTCCTGGTAACCTCCATGGTGCAGAAGGGAGTGGCGATCTTCTGGTGAGAATGACTCCATCCAATGTTTAATTGGGGCATTATACTCTGCATATGTGTTTTAACCACGGTGCCAATGCACGGTGGGCAAAGAGCTGCCTCTGCTCCCGGTGTTGCTGGGACTTGACGTTTTATCGGGACAACAATCCGACTCACTGTAACGTGCCTTGGAACAAGGAGATCAAAATCTGAACAATTGCAAATGTGTGCTTTCCAAAAAAAAAGGTTTTAAGGTTGCATGATAGGTGTTTAAAAACACAAGGATGAACCAGTGTTAATAGAAATGGACTCTACAGTTACTGCAAAGTCAGTGATAAGGAATTATAACGACAAGGTTAAAGGTTGGGAGCTTGGGAGCAAAGAGAATGTGTTGATAGGGTGGAGAATTGGGACTGTACCCTAGCTTATGGAAGAACCACTCAATAGTCTGATAATCAATGCCTACAATGTCCATGCCAAACTTGATGCCAGGTTAAACTAATCTCTAAACTAAACTGTGTCTCTAAACTAAACTAAACCAATCTCCTTTGCCTGCACATGATCCATAACCCTCCATATCCAGGTGCCGATCTAAAAGCATCTTAACCGCCACTATCGTATCTGCCTCCGCCACCATCCCTGGCAGTTCATTCCAGGCACTCGCCTCCCTCTCTAAAAAAAATCCCTCGGCATATCTCCTCTAAACTTTGCCCCTTTCACTTTAAAGCTGTGCCCTCTAATCTTTGACATTTCCACCTTGGGAAAAAGATTTTGTGTCTCATTTCATACCCATAACCTCGAGTCCTTGACCCGTCCAATCACATGAACATTCTTCTACTGTTCAATCTGCACCCATCCATCCTCATTTGGTGTACGTTTATCGGATCTCCCCTTGGCCCTCTCTTCTCCAAAGGACATAGTCTCAGCCTCCCTAATTGTCGCTCCTCATACCAGGAACCATTATCATAAATATTCCTCTGGACTCTCCCCGATGCCCTCACATCCTTCCTACGATGGCAAAGCCAGAGGTGAACCCACTACTCCAGCTGAGGCTGGACCAGTGTTTCATAAAGGCTTAACATGGCTTCCATGCTTTTGAAAAGGATCCCAACCCAAAATGTTGCTTAGCCATTCACCTCCTGTTGCTTATCCATTCACCTCCCCAGATCAGATGCTGCCTGACCTGTTGAGTTCCTCCAGCACTTTGTGGTTTGCTCATGATTCCAGCATCTGCAGTTCCTTATTTCTCAATTCCCTGCCTTTATACTCTATGCCTCTACTGATAAAGCCCTTATTAACTACTTTCTCACCCTGCCCAGCCACACTTACTGACGTATAAACCCATACCCAGCTCCCTCTGCACTGCACCCCCTTTAGAACAATATCCTTTATTCTAGTTTGAAGTCTGAAGAAGGGTCCTGATCCGAAATGTGACCTATCCATTTTCTCCAGAGATGCTGCCTGACCCGCTGAGTTTTTTTGTGTCAATCCTTTATTCTATGTCGTTTCCCTTCATTCCTCCCATCAAAATACATCACCTTGTATTTCCCAGCATTAACCTTAATCTGCCCGTTCCACCCACTTGTATATATCCTGCTGCAGTTTCTCACTGCCCTCTTCACAATACACAATGCTGCCACCTTGTGTGCCTTCACCAGATTTAGGAATATATCCCCGATTCCAGGACATTGATCTAGATTTAAAAATGCTCTGGACCTAACGCAAGTCGCCGGGGAATACCACGATTTGTGTGAAGTTCAACTATTTTACAACCTCTATTGCCTGATACTTGGCGTTTTGCACTTCCATTCTCTCATTCTGTTGCCAGGTGCTCTGATGTTGCTGATAAACCTGTTAGTGGAAAAAAATCTACCTGGAAGTCCATGTATATCACTCCAACTGTAAAACCCACCGATAATTCTTCGACACCATTAAAACATGTGACCAATTTATTTTAATGCGATTTTCCCTTAATAAATACACACTACCTTCCCTTAAGTAATCCATTTTCCTCTTGGCTTTGCCAGGACTGAGATTAACTAACTGTGGTCGTTGTGCTTATCCTTTTTGAAGGAGGAAGTGACATTGGCCACACTCCTGTGCGCTGCTACCTCTGCATGTATCCAGAGACCAGTGAAAGATTATGGTCAGCGTCCTGGTGATTTCATCCTTTCAATGTTTGCAGATTTAAAAATGAGGAGGGTGGCAGGACACCATGGAAAGAGGAAAGGCCAGTTGGATCTCTCTGTCACTGAGTTGGCATGGGCACAATGAGACACGTTGTCCCCTTTAGAACATAGAACAGTACAAGAACAGGAACAAGCTCGTTGGCCCACGATGTCTGAGACGAACCTTACACTAATCTCCTCTGCCTGCATGTGACCCATATCCCTCCACTCCCTACATATCAGTGTGCCTATTTAAAATCCTCTTAAATTCCATTACAATTTGCCCCACTCACCTTAAAGTTATGCCCTCTAGTCATAACATTTCCACCCTGGGGAAAAGATTCTGACTGCCTACCTTATAAGTGTCTCTCATCATTTTATAGAATTCTGTCAGTTCTCCCCTGAATGTCCGATGCTCCAGAGAAAACAATCCAACGTTGTCCAACCTCTCCCTGTAGCCAATCCCCTCCAGGCACCATTCTGGTAGACGTCTTCTGCACCTTCTCCACATCCTTCCTGTAATGTGGCGACCACAACTGCACACAGTACTACAAATTTAAAATTTGTAAATTTAAAATGTGGCCTCACCAAAGATTCCCAAAGCTGCAACATGACTTCCTAATTCTTATACTCAAACCCCCGACCAATGAAAGCAAGTATGCCAGAGGTCTTCTCTCCCACTCCATCTACTTGTGTTACCATTTTCAGGGAGACAGAGAAGAGTGAACAGGTCTATGTGAAAAGAAGAAAGACCAGATGAATTACTCTTTAACTGTGCGCTCACTACCCATATCTCCCACTCCCCCCCCACCCCCCCCCACCCCTGACAATTTCCATCCACCATTATCCACCCATCATGACACGCGTGGAATGGTCATTGAGATGAACAAAAAATGAGTGATAGAGAAGCACTTCCTGGCAATGGCCCCTCACCCCCTAGGTTGAGGCTCTTAAGGGCGTGTCCCACTTTGCGATTTTTTTCGGCGACTGCGAACGTCAGCGACTGATGCCCGTGGTCACCCTAAAAACCGTCAAGTTGTACGATACTCCGCGTCACCGTCACGTCGAGCTAAGACACCCCGCACCCGCCTTCACAACACAAGAAGGTTCAACCAAAGTATAATAATCACGTTGGAAATGAACTTATCTACAATAAATCTAAGCACCAATAACTTTTTAAGAAATAAATTGTTTATTTAACGTCAGCGTCACCGGGCGTCACCCGCAGGACAGCAGTCGTCAGTCAGCGCGTGACAGGGCGCACGACATGATAAGACACCCAGATGTCACCTGAAGATTTTGAGCATTCTATAATCCAGGGGAGGCAGGGAGACACCGCGCGTCACTACATGTGTCACCCCGCGTCACGCCCCGACCTCGCCACAACAACCACTTTTCAGGCTGTCGCCGAAAATGTCGCCCCAGTGGGACACGCTCTTTAATCTATAATTAGTCTCTGTGCCTTTGAAGCATTTCCTAGCCATGGAGCAAAGAGCAGCGCGACTAAACCGGGGGAACAAAGCTCAGGTCTTGAAACTGATCATTTGTCTGTACTCTTCCAGTGCCCCACCTCATGCCCCTCTGGACTCAAAGGACCTCAAGGACTTCAAGGACTCAAGGTGAGCCCTCTTTTCCACACAGTATGTTTCATAGGGTGTAAGAGCTGTAATGTGTAGTGTAAAACAAAGCTTACATTTTACCAAACAGGGCTCACTGTATTGTAGACGAGAGCAGGCCAACCCCCTGCCTGGTGGCAGTAACTCTGGATAAACATTGTAGTTAATTGAAAAACTATTAATTTCCATTCACAGGGACACAGGGGAAAACTAGGACCGATGGGAGGTGCTGGAATACAGGGACCCTCGGTGAGTATGGAGCAGACAAAGACTTGCGGTGTTGCCGATGTATCACACACAAACCACGGGACAAGCATGTTAAATGCCCCTCACTGCAAATTTGAAGGCTTCTTCAGATGTTGAAGTTAATGGTGAGGAGGGGAGTCTGCCACAGCTCATTGAACATTTGCCTGTGACATTGGAAGACGTTATCACCACAAAGATTTGCGGGTGATGTTATAAATCATTGAGGGGACTGAGGCAATTGGGCGAGGAAGGCAGAGGGGTTGAGGGGACTTGCTGTTTGGATAAGAGATGGACAGGGTGAGGGGACTGAGCTGATTGGCTGAGGAGGGGAATGAGAGGATTGAGCTGATTGGGTGAGGGAGTGACGAGGGTTAGGTGGAGGGGAGCTGATTGGGTGCAAGAGGGGATGAAGGGACTAAACTGATTGGATGGGACAGGGGCAAGGTAGTGAGGTGGAACGGGTCGGTGCAGCTCAAGGCAGAAATTCTCAGCAGACTAATCCTTGGACTTTAGAAGAGTGGGAGGAAACGTGGTAGAAACATTCAAGCTTCTGAGAGGAGGTGGCACTGTAGATGTTGAGAGGAAGCTTCCTCTCATCGGAGCATCTAGAACGAGGAGCACAGTTTCAGGATAAGGAGTGTGGAATGAGGATGGAGATGAGGAATTTCTTCCCTCAGAAAGGCCATCAATCTTTGGATATCCCTACTGCACAGAGCTGAGGTAGATGAGCCACAATCCATTAATAGCATGAAGAAAATTTAGGGGAATTTATGGTTTTGGGTGACAGGAAAAAAACTGAAGCTTGGTTCAAATATCAGGTCAACCATTTCTCCTGTTGACCTGTGATGCTGGCTAATTCCACAGGCAATTCCCAGTGCTCCAAACCATTCCCACATTTCAAGTTCAAGTGAGTTTATTGTCATGTGTCCCTGTATAGGACAATGAAATTCTTGCTTTGCTTCAGCACACAGAACATAGTACAGAACAGATAAATGTGTCCATATACCATAATATAAATATATACACACATGAATAAATAAACTGATAAAGTGCAAATAACAGAAAATGGGTTACTAATAATCAGAGTTTTGTCCGAGCCAGGTTTAATAGCCTGATGGCTGTGGGGAAGTAGCTATTCCTGAACCTGGTTGTTGCAGTCTTCAGGCTCCTGTACCTTCTACCTGAAGGTAACAGGGAGATGAGTGTGTGGCCAGGATGGTGAGGGTCTTTGATGATACTGCCAGCCTTTTTGAGGCAGCGACTGCGATAAATCCCCTCGATGGAAGGAAGGTCAGAGCCGATGATGGACTGGGCAATGTTTACTACTTTTTGTAGTCTTTTCCTCTCCAGGGCGCTCAAATTGCCGAACCAAGCCACGATGCAACTGGTCAGCATGCTCTCTACTGTGCACCTGTAGAAGTTAGAGAGAGTCTTCCTTGACAAACCGACTCTCCGTAATCTTCTCAGGAAGTAGAGGCGCTGATGAGCTTTCTTGATTATTGCATTAGTGTTCTCGGACCAGGAAAGATCTTCAGAGATGTGCACGCCCAGGAATTTGAAGCTCTTGACCCTTTCAACCATCGACCTGTTGATATAAATTTCCACCCCTTCTTCACCCAAACCATTCAGTCCCCACATCCACCCCTAACCCTATCAGCTCCGACCCCTCATCCCCTCCCCCACCTTCACCCAATCACCAATCCTTTCAACCCATGCCTTCCAAAGCGCTAGAAAGGTTGAAGACCAAGTGGACCTTTCATGTTTCATGACTGCATTATGATGGGTGGCTCATCATTCATCACCAAACAGCACAGTTTGGATCGATGCAGTCACTTTGTTTTAGTAAAATGTTCAAAGCTATTCCATCAGTCATTATCAAATCAAATCTGGCACGGAGTTTTCATGACAGATGACCAAAATATTGCTGGAGAAGGTGAGCACCTTGAAGAAGGTGAGAGAGGTGGAGACCTGGAGGAACGAAGAAGGAAGATCCAGTGTTGGGAGCTCAGGAAGGTGAAGGACAGCCCACCCACCACACTTGGGTTTGGTCAAGGGGAGACCAGTACCGGTGGAGCTCTGACGTTTCTGGGCATTATGGAACTGGAAGAGATTGCAGAAATTGCAGAAAAGCCAGGAGCGGGTTAAACAAGATGGACATGATTAAAATTGAATCATGGTCATACCAAATGCCGTAGACCAGTGAGCATAGAATCGTACAGTGATGGGACCATACAGCACAGGCGCGGATCCTCTGAGCCCACCTTGTCCATGCTGAGCATGATGCCGAGCTACACCAATCCTATTTGCTGTCATTAGGCCTGTATGCATCTACACCTTTCCCATGTGAGTACCCTCAGTCCAATGTTCCATGCCATGTTGCAATAGTACCACTGCGAATGGCAGCTCGTTCCAGAGAACCATCCTCACCAACCCCCATCTCTGCAATCACTCATGGTCGAGTATGATTGACCGCCTGATGGGCGGGTCCTCCCTGTCCCTCCAGGTGGGTGCCTGTGTGTGACATCTTTTACCGTGGGGAGCCGGGTACACGGACAGCCACCACACGGTCCCTGACAGAGACAAACCCGGTTCCAGCGGCATGGACTCCACCGTGGTTGGGAGACTCTCCCCCTGCTGCAGCCTTCTTCCACCCTTCTCAGCCGTTGTGGTGCTCCACCCGTCATCCTCCACCTGTTCCACCATTGAGGTTGTCTTCTTGGGCAGCGCTTTGTCAGAAACCTCCCCTTGACCTACCCGCCCTGGGTGACCCTGTTGTCCAGTTATGGGTGAGGCTATTGCTTCTGGTACTTCACACATGACTACCCAGGAATCTCATCCTTTTCTTGGTGTTGGAAGGAACTGCAGATGCTGGTTTAATCCGAAGATAGACACAAAAAGCTGGAGTAAGCGGGACAGGCAGACATACCCTTTTATTTCCTTGGTGTACATGTCATCAGGCCCTGGGATTTACCCACTGAATGCTTGCCAATATTTACAACACTTCCTTCTTCCTGATCCAGGCATATTCCAGGATATCAGTGTACCTCCTCCCTAAATTCTCCAGCCACCTGGAATGAAATCTGTCCAATCCTTGGTGAATTCCAATGAGAAGTTTTCATTTAGGACCCTCCTGTATCCCCCTGGCTCCATGCATGAGTTAACCCTCTGATCCCTGAAGGGACCTATTTCTTGCTTGGCTACCCCTCTTGATTCTCCTTAAGCCTACTTGCCAAGGTCATTTCATGACTCATTTTGCTCTCCTAACTTTTTTATACTCACTGCACAGTCCCTACAAATCTCAAAGGATTTGTTTGATACCACTTTGCCGTCGGAAGACACGCATTTCCTTCGTCATCCTGAGCAAATTTCAATAGCGGGTGACGAGGTGATGGTTGGCGAGGTGGAGTGAGCAGCAGAAGTTTGAATCTCACCTCGAGGTAGTAATAAGTGACAGTTTCAGCAACAGTGGGATAAAGAAAGGAGCCATTCTTGTGGAAATAAGGGTTTGTCAGTGCTGAAAAACAATGGCATTTGAGGTCCAATTTGGGGCCAGATCGAAACCAATGTTGCCTGTTTGGTTCAGGTCTACTGATGCTAAGGAGAGGGACATAGTCAGTGCTGGAACACAGGGTTTGTGCAGTAGCTTTGCACATCTTTTAATGATAGACAATTTCCATTCTAGCGTTCAGAATCAATGACAACTTGAAGTTTGGTTTTGGATGATGCACATATGTAGGCACTGACTGCCGGCTGTAAATCGATGACTGAGCTTGAGTGATCTTGATCCTGATGTGGAGATGATGAAGGTTGAGTAGACTCCTTGTCGATAAGCTTCACTGTGTCAGGAGGCTTGTTGGAAATGAGGTGTAGTATTGGACTGAAGATGATATTGAAGTTTGGGGTGATCATGTAACCTTGCTTGGCTCCATCTGCACTGGAACTGGATCTGTATTGGTGAGGATCATGGCGTACAAGTCATTTAGGACACGTGTTCAGTTTTGGTCACCCTGTTATAGGAAGGATGTCATTAAGCAGAAAAGGGTGCAGAGAAGATTCTACAAGGATGTTGCCAAGTCTCAAGGTCCTGAGCTACAGGGAAGGATTAGGCATGCTATCACTTGATTCCTTGGAGTGCGGAAGGCTGAGGAGTGATTTTATTGAGGTGTATAAAAGCACGAGGAGAATAAATATGGCTAGTGCAGTATTTTACCCACAGTCGGGGAATCAATAACCAGGGCATGAGTTTAAGGTGAGAGGGGAAAGATTTAATCAGAATCTGAGGGGTAACCTTAGTCATTAGGTACCTGTAGATCATCTTGCTTCCCTTGAAACATGTGGTCTTCGCATTTGTTGCAACTAGCAGATACCGAGATGTCCTGATGGTTCTCATTAACTCAGTCCTGGGGCCTACTTTCAGAAGGGAAGCCAAGAGTCTCTTCAAAGGCCTTGTCGTTGCCCTCCCCCTTCATTCTCACCTTTCTTTCAATGCTAACCCCTTCACCTTTCTATTTCATCTCCTAAAGCTCCCTGCTAAAGATAGAACATACAACATAGAGCAGAGTACAGCGCAGGAACAGGCCCTTCGGTCCACAATGTATATGCCCAACATGATGCCAAGTTAAACTAATCTCTGTTTGCACATAATCCATATCCCTCCATTGCCTACATTTCCATGTGTCTATCTAAAAGCCTCTTGAATGCATCCGTCACCATCCCTTGCAATACATTCCAGGCACCTACCACCATGTAAAAAACCTGCCTCGCACATCTCCTTTAAACTTACTTTAAAGTTGTGCCCTTTGGTCTTTGACGTTTCCATCCCAGGAGAAAGGTTCTGACAATCTACACTATGTATGCCTCATATATTTTTATATACTTCTATCAAACCTCCGCTCTATCTCCGGTGTTCCAGCTGGCAACTACTGTTAAATATTCATTATATTAATCTGAGAATTAGATTTTTGATAACCAATTGTAAAGGATTGAAGGGAAGAGAGATAAGAATGGAGGTCGCTCACCGATGGGCCAAGCAGGGTAGGACTGGGCAGAAGAATTTGTTCACAGGGTTAAATAGCCTGCTGCTGATTGCTATCTGCATGAGTCTCTGAACATTTTCTGCGGAAACGTTTATCGATGAAGAGGTTAATATTTTATTTTCTCTTTCTGACTAGGGTATTGAAGGTGCAACTGGTATCTCCGGAGAACAAGGCATCCCTGGCCCACCAGTAAAGTATTTTTGTTAAGTCCTACTGTGGTAACTCCCAACGTCTTGGCTGTTAAAAGATTAGTGGGGGAAAAAGTCACAGGGACATTCATTAAATGGTGATAACCAAGGGAGATGGACTTCACGTTGGTCTATTAGATAATGTTAACCAAGGACAATAGGGACTTTGCTGGCCCATTCATTCAGGCTACCAAGGGAAGAGTAGATTAAAGACTGGTGCACAATATGTGGATCAGTTTAGTTTAGAGATACAGCGCAGAAACAGGCCCTTCAGCCCATCAAGTCTGCATCAACCAGCGATCCCCGCACATTAACCACTATCCTACACTAGGGACAAGTTTTACATTTACACCAAGCCAATTAACCTACAAACCTGTACATCTTTAGAATGTGGTCACGGGGAGAACGTACAAACTCCGTACAGACAGCACCCGCAGCCAGGATCGAACCCCGATCCCTGATGCTGTAAGGCAGCAACTCTACCGCTGCGCCACCGTGTGTCCGTTGGGTGGAGTAACTCCTTCGTATAATTGAAGTTGAGAGTGAAGTGAACCAGGCATGTGTATAATAATATATGTAGTATTCAAGGCCTGATCAAAGACCTGAAGGATCAGCATTCAAATACTTGAATAGCTTTCACTCCCTCTCAGATGGTGGTGCATGCGCATTCGGCTTCCTGTAGAAGCACGGTGGGCAGCCCTGTGGCGCAGTGGGTAGAGCTGCTGTCTCACAGCACTAGAGGCCCAAGTTCAACACTGACCACAGGTGCTGTCTGTGTGGAGTTTGCACATTCTCAAACCACTTGGATTTCCATCGGGCGTTCCGGTTTCCTCACACAGCCCAAAGACATGTGAGTTTACAGGTTAATTGGCCGCTATAAACTGCCCCTAGTGTGTAGGGAGTGGATAAGAAAGAGGGATAAGATAGAACCAATGTGAATGAATGATAGATGGTTGGCATGGAACAAGGTGGGCTGAAGGGCCTGTTTCCATGCTATGTACTGTATCTATTAAAAAAAACAGTTACTGCTTTACTGGTTCATTATTCTAATGATGCTGGGTAGTATCTGGTCAGGATAGTGTTGAAAATAGGGTTGCATGTAAAGGTAAACTAAAAGATCAAAGGGCCTGTCCCACTTACGCGATTTTTTTCAGCGACGCCGCAGCCATCATAGTCACAGCAGATCGGTGACATTTTTTTAAATGTTGAAAATCCAGTGGCGACTAGAAAAAGGAACGACTCTTTGGGCAACTACTCACGACCAAACAGGCGTCACTCCACGACATGTCGCCTGTACGGTCGAGAGTAGTCGCCCAAAGAGTCGTACATTTTTCCGGTCACTGCTTTTGAAAATTTTCAGCGACCTGCTGCGATATTGACGGTTGCCAGCAAGTCGCCGAAAAAAAATCACGTAAGTGGGACCGGCCCTTAAGATAACTAAACTAAAAGATAAAGATAAATGTGTGAAGTAAGAGATACAATGACTTTCCCTTTTTACCATATCTGAATCTCTGGGGGAATATTGGTAGAACTTAGTCCAGCTGAGAGTTGAGCCCATTGAAGATCCACAAACATTCCTCCTTGGAGGTACTCCTGAGATTGGTTACAGGACAGAAAGGTTCTTCCTGATTTCTTCAGCATCCTTGGGTTATGGATGGATTAGCCTGGTGCTGATCCAACCAGCAAAGTCTACTTGTGAGCTGGTGGGATGGGGTAATGGATACCACACAGGCTTTGTAGATGACCCTGAGCCCGGGATTTGGGTCGGAATCTGGAGCCTGTGGCCAGGAATATCGTTCTGAGCACCCTCACTGTTGGAATAGGATCACAGGGATTCCAGGGCTGAGGAAGCCTGGATCTGTATAACGGAAGTATACGGTCACTGAGTATGACGTTGCGTTTGTTTTTCATAAGAATTTATGCATTTATACCTTCTTTCTAAACCTACAGGGACCTCATGGTCTTCAAGGATATCCTGGTATGATGGGAGGAAAAGGTGATAGAGTAAGGAACTTTTTGAAGTATATCTCTTGATTATTTTGGCTGAAATGTAAGATATGGAATGGTAGATTCTTGTCAGTGGAGATAACACACTGTTGAATGTCACCGCCTCTCAGTGAGCTGAGGGTTTGAGGACCACAGTGAGTTTACCTCTCATGTCTTAGACTTTGAATGACATCTCTGATTTGGTTTAAGAATTTTGGGCTATGAGATTTTTAATTTCTGAAAGATCCAGCGAGGGAATAGCAATGGGCATGCAGAAAACAAGGGTGGGCCAGCTCTTGGAGTTATTCTGGGGCAAACTCAACAGCACTTATTAAATCTAAAAGACATATGTTGTGGCTCACTCACACTTTCTCCTTCTCCATAGGGTGCTAGGGGATACAAGGGCATGATTGGTGTCCGTGGTCCAATGGGCCTTCCGGTGAGTAACAAACCAATGTATCCCACACTTGTTTTGCTACCTTGTCCTCCCAACCAGTTGTTCTTGGTTCCCAACTGTTGAGGCAAGATTGCAAATGTTCTGCTTTGACAAGTGTTTGGGTGTGAGAAAAAGTGTGTGCATGTATATGTGTGTGAGTGTGTGAGAGAGAAAATGTGTGTGTGCGCATGTGTATGTGTAAGAGAGAGCTGGAACACCCTCATACACACTCTCTCACGCCATAATCATAATCATACTTTATTAGCCAAGTATGTTTTGGAACATACGAGGAATTTGATTTTTCATACAGTCAAACCAATAAAAAGCAACAAGACGCACACAAACACAATTCAACATAAACATCCACCACAGTGACTCCTCCACATTGCTCACTGTGATGCAGTGTCGGGGCGATCAAGCTCCCGCTTCGGGGGGGATCTCAGCTCCCCACGCTGGGCGATCGGACCCCGGGTCGATGCTAGTCAAACCTCCTGCAACTTTGGAGCTCCCGACATCAGTCCCTACCCGAGACTGCGAGCTTCTCGATGGTGAAATCCGCGTTTGGAGCGTCGATCCCAGGCACGGGATCGGTTCCGATGGTAAGTCCACGGCCCCGTGCTGGGGCTCAGTCAGTCTCGAGCAAGGCCTCCAGTTCCCTGATGCTAGGCCGCAGAGCGACCGGAGAGACGACCTGGAAAACAATCGCTTCTCCGGCAAGGTAAGAGATTGAAATAAAGTTTCCCCCAACGCCCTCCCACCCCCACATAAAACAAATCAGAGAACATTAACACAAACTTTTTAAAACACACTAAAAATAACAAAATAGAGGAAAAGACAGACTGACTGTTGGCGAGGCTGCCATCGCTGACGGCGCCACCCAGTGGAATTGGTTAGGAATAGTTACAAACAGGAACATCGAAGATAAACCAACTGGTTTTTAACCAGTTCAAGACACATCACTATCGATGGCAAGCGGGGATTGGAGAAACAAAAATATACAGGGAATCCCTCCAACAGAATATTGTCGGGTGTCCCTTCTTTCTTTTGAGAAAAGATACTATTATCTCAATCCTCAAATCACCCATAAATGGTGGAATTAGTCTTAATGTGCCCAGGAACAATTAAAGATAAAGTTAAGGAACAGTAGCAACTAGTGCTCCTTGACCCATGGACAAGAAATAGAAGTGTGGTAGGCCAAAGTGTTCTCAAGTCTGCTCAACCATCGAGGAAGATCACAAAGCTGAAGTGATCCGGGGCTTCATCTGCACTCTCCTGCCTAGTCTTCATAATTGTGACTTCCCTTCAGGCTGAACATATCACCACCTTGACCTTGAATAATATATAAAATAATATAGAACAGTACAGCACAGGAACGGGCCCTTTGGCCCACTGTGTCCATGCTAAACCTAATGCCAAGTTCACCTAATCTCCTCTGCCTGGACATGATCCATATCCCCCCTCTCTCTGCGTATCTCCGTGCCTATCTAAAAGTTAGTAACTATTCTTGAAAAATACATATTATTGTTCCGTATTATTGTTCTTCTGAGGTTACACAATTGCAAAGATTCATAAGGCTTTGAGAAAAAAAGTTCCTTCTCCTATAATATGAAAAGCAGAAGAAACTGTAAACACTCAGCAGGTCAGGCAGCATCTGCGAAGAAGAGAAACCATTAATGTTTCAGATTGAAGATCCTTCATCAGAAGTGGGAAGGAAACTAAATCATTTTATTCTGAAACTATGGCCCTTTTTTCCAGATTACCCATGAAGTGAAACATTTTCTCAGCATTTACTGTGAAAAGTCCACTTTCAAGTCTTAAAGGAGTTAATAAGGTCCACTATTAAATTCCAGTAAATAGGCCCAATCTGCTGAACCTTTCTTCACCAGTCCCTTTGTATCAGAATCCCACCATTTTGTCAAGTCATTGACAAACATGAATACATACCTTTAGTCTTTTCCCCAGATCATCAACACAAACAGTAAGTCATTAAGGGCCAGGAATTGATCCTTGGTAGTCCATGAGTGGTTTCCTTCCAGTCTCTGGCGGGAATGGAACCTGCTACTTGGCACCTCAAAATAAGAGGTAGCCCCACTTAAAACTGCAATGAGGGGAGAAGTCAGAGCATGATGTAGTTGCAGTATTCCTGGTGATTATTCCCCTCTTGCTCATAATTCACGGAAATAATTTCCCTCGATGTTTAAGCCTGAATGCATCACGTTCACCCGACCCCCTCTCTGACAGAGATATCAGCCTCAGCCTGAGGTCAGCTGGGACTGAACGGCTCCTGTGCAATCAGACTGATGGTATGCGTAATCCATGGACCTCCACACCTGTAGGACTCTTCTGCTGAGAAGTTGGTGGAAGTCCCACCGACGCATTAATCAGGATTACTGTTAATCATTTCTACCCCAGACATCAGGTCCTTCATTCCGCCCTCGAATTCCTGTCAGGTTGAAAACTTTGCTGCTTTGACTGACTGTATTTCTTACTATTCTTCTTCAGGGTAAAAAGGGGCCTGAGGGGCCACTTGGTGACTTTGGCGACAAAGGAGTACAGGTGAGATATTTCAAAGTCACACCTCTTGATCCCATTGAACACATGTTACCTCAGGAAAGAGTTTGGGTTATAGAGCAGCAGTCACCAGATCAGAAGTTCCCAGCGCAGTTTTACTAGTAATGTTTAGAGTACTCATTGGGATGAGAAGTGGGCACAGGCTGTCAGTTGTGGAGTATTAGTGTACACAGGGGGTCAGTGGTGGAGTATTAGTGTATACAGTGAGCAGTTGTGGAGTATTAGTGTGCACAGGGCTCAGTTATGGAGTAATAATGTATACAGGATTATTTGTTGAGTATTAATGTACACAGGGGGGGTCAGTGGTGGAGTATTAGTGTACACGGGGCTCAGTTATGGAGTATTAATGTGTACAGGATTATTTGTGGAGTATTCGTGTACACGGGGTCAGTGGTGGAGTATTAGTGTACACAGGGCTCAGTTATGGAGTATTAATGTGTAAGGATTATTTGTGGAGTGTTAGTGTACACAGGGGGTCAGCGGTGGAGTATTAGTGTACACAAGGGGTCAGTGATGGAGTTTTAGTCTGCACAGGATTATTTGTAGAGTATTAGTGTGCACAGGGGGTCATTGGTGGAGTATTAGTGTACACAGGACTCTGTTGTGTATTAGTGTGCACAGACTGTCAGTGGTGGAGTATTAGTGTGCACAGGGGGTTGGTAGTGGTGGAGGATTAGAGTACACAGTGGGTCAGTATTGAGGTATGGTCAGAAGTCGGCGGGGTGAATGTTAGTTGGAGTTATACAGTAGCGAACATAACCTCAGCAGACCACAGTGAAGTAATAATTTTACAGCACAGGGTAATGAGTGGAGTGAAGTGTTTGTGTGTGGAGGGCAGTCAGTGGGTGAAATATGATCTTGTGCAGGTCTGGCTGTGATGTGAAGTATTTGTGCAAACATTGCTGCCATGAGGCAAACATTGTTGCCGTGACAGAATGGGCCGAATGGCCTCCTCCTGTTGTGCTTTATTTTGAAATCAGAAGTGGGTTGTTGTGACACTATTTGTTTGCCTGTAATTGTGTTCTGTACGGGACAATGTTGTGCTGTGTATCCTGCCCTCTGATTACTCACCCGCTTACTCTGATCACCCTGACTGACGGTTCTGTTACCCCACAGGGCGAGCTAGGCCAGCAGGGGCGGCATGGACTCTCGGGGGCCAAGGGAGAAAATGTGAGTAATTTTACGCTCAATTAATAACAATCTGTGCAGAAATCACCTCGAATGGTGCCCTCGGTTCATGCCCATGGTCGCGGCTACTGTACTTTGGTGTTGTGTACAGACACAAAATGCCGGAGTAACTCAGCGGGACAGGCAGCATCTCTGGAGAGAAGGAATGGGTGACGTTTCGGGTCGAGACCCTCCTTCAGACTTTGGTCCGATGTCGTTGAGTGCAGTGAGCAGTGGGAGTTTTGTCTGGAATCACACTGCAAGTCCGAGCTGTCATCTGGGCTAAGAGGGGCGCTGAGTTGCCCAGGTCTGAGCGCCAGTGTGGGGTGTACATGTGCCAGGTCACAGCTGCTACGGGGTCTGGTGAAAGTTACAACTTCACAACTGTGTGAGAGGCAACAATTTCACCATCCTTCCTGTGAAGAAATGCAAATCGACATCTCTCCCAGGTTCCCCAGGTGAATTTTCAATGTCATTCCCCCTGGTTCAGGGCTCTCTATGGGGGCAATGTGTTGTTTCCATTCTGCCCTAACAGTTCCACCTGGCAACTCCATTAGACCATCTCCAAATTCCATTCTGAAGGGATCACAGGCCTTCGCACGCAGCTAGTCCTCAGAGTTAAGCCCCTGCCCCACTTAGGAGACCTTGCCCGCCACCCAATGTTTCCACGAGGTCCCCGGAGGTTTTGGTCACTCTCCCTAATGGTCGCAAGTGGTTTCCGCGTGGTCGAGGCTTCATCTAGGTTGCTGCTATTTTTTCATCATGATTAAAATTGGCCTTGACTAAAAATAGTTTGCCGTTTTAAAAATCGATAATTTTTTAGTCGCAGGTCTAGTCGAAGCCGGTTTTCTTCATAGTCGAGGAAGGTTTTCAACATATGCGTGGGAGGTTGTAGGAGGTTGCAGGTCACCTTGACCTTGAAATTTTTTTTGGGTGGCGGGCAAGGTCACCAGAGGTTGCTGTTTAGGTCTCCTAAGTGGGACAGGGGCTTAAGCTCTTTTTGTTCTGGTGCACCTGAGAACAATGTGGTATGGTGTCCACAACTTGCTGCCCTGTTTGAACTTCCATACTCCATCGAGCCTTCTGACTAAAGAAGGGTCTGACTAAAATCATGGCCTGGTTCAGTATCTCGAACACCCAGGAATGAAGGAGTTCGATAGAAAGTGATGGACACTGCCTGGTACTGACCTCCCCACATCAAAAGGATCTACAGGAAGCGCTGCCTCAAAAAGGCAGGTAGTATCATCAAAGACCCACACCACCCTGGCCACGCTCTCACCTTGCTGCTACCATGGGAAGGTGGTACAGGAGCTCGAGAGCCGTGATCTCCAGGTTCAAGAACAGTTTCTTCCCAGCAACCATCGGCTCTTGAACCACCCTGCCTGACCCTAACCACAACCCAACCTCAGCAACGGTCTCGTATCAACTTTGTCTAGGTTGCACTACTTCAGTTTGCACTATGATGATTTGGTTATCTAGTATTATTGATAATTGTTGTATGTTCTGTTGATTATGTTAGATTTGTTGCTTTGGTGTTTTAATGTGCCTGAATGGCAAGGAAGAATATCATTGTTCTGTTCTCAGCATGTACGACAGTTAAACATTCTTGACTCCTGGACTTTCTTTTACCCTGACTGGGTTGAACTGAGTTTTACCAAGCAACCCTCTCCCTGATGCCAGTGATGGGGACTGGAGCTGATTTCTGTAAAACCAGACCTGGCAAATTAATTGTCCATGTACTCATTCCCTCTACTCACCACGCACTGTGTGTTTTATTGCAGGGACTGCCAGGCATCGATGGCAGGGATGGCACGCCCGGGGTTCCTGGTATGAAGGTATTTAATGGTGAAGAGATTGGGCTCGGGCTCGGGTGAATTAATCAACGATCCACAGTGGATTAGTACCAAAACTGTGAATGGCAGGGGCCTGGTTAAACTAGCTGCCCACAAACATTGTACGCACACAAATCAGCTTTCTCATATCAATCTAGCTCCTCCATAAAGAAAGCGGAGTCAGGGGATATGGGTAGAAGGCAGGAAAGGGGTACTGATTGGGGATGATAAGCCATGATCACATTGAATGACGGTGCTGGCTCGAAGGGCCGAATGGCCTACTCCTGCACCTATTGTCTATTGTCTATCGGTCTGGTTTGAAAAACTCCTCATCCAAAATGAGGCTGAACCACGTATAGTGGAAATGAAATTGGAAAAGATCAATTAGACTTGCACTTCCTCCCTGGAACTTCATACTGGGAGATAACAGAAAAGCAGTGATTAAAGTATATAAAATGATGAGAGGCACAGGTCGGGTAGACAGTCAGAACCTTTCTCCCAGGGTGGAGAATGTCAAGGACGAGAGGGCAAAGGTTTAAGGGGAGAAGGCAAAGTTTCATGGAACGGCACCGTGCAACTTTTTTACTGAGAGTATGTGATTAGTGTGGAACACGCTGCCGGAGAGGCAGGTATAATAGTGGCATTTAAGAGGCTGTTAGATGGCACATGGATATGCAGGGAATGGAGGGATAGGGATCACTTACAGGCAGAGGAGATTAGTTAAACTTGGCAACTGATCCAGCATGGACAATGTGGGCCAAAGGGTCTGTGCCAATGCTGTAGTGTTCTATGTTCCATGTAAACATTGTCTCAGAGGCTCTCCAGATCTGCAAAGGTTTGCTCCAAGTTTCCGTCTGACTTCCACCACTGTTTGGCCAAAGGTGATTCCTGACCCTCTCTCAGAGATCAGGTGTGGCTTCAATCAGCACAGGTCAGCTCGAACTGCTGCAGGCCCTTGCTAAGTGTGGAGTCAAGGGGTTGCCCTAAGGCAGAGGGCAGCGTGGAAGGTTGAGGGCCGAATGCCCAGTGGTGAGGTGGCTGCATACATTCACTGTGTATCTGCACTCTGAGAGTGTGTGTTGCTGGTGCTCTGCCACTGCAGCGCACATTCCCCACGCCATCCCGTCTCATCACACCATTGACCAGATCAGTGTCGGTCAAGTTTCACAAGTAGCACAGAGAGGCAAGGGACAGCAGTCAGGACCTAAAGACAAACCTCTGGAGGAGCTCAGCGGGTCAGGCAGCATCCCTGGGCAAGGGATGGGTGGGAAGGAATTCAGGTAGAGACCCTGCATGTAGAGAGGGGGGATAACCAGTATAAAGATGTGGAGGAGTTGTGGGTAGGAGAGGTGGGAGATAAACAGCGACAGGAGAGTGACACATCTCTACCAGTCTCATTACAGCCGTTTTGAACAGACAGACAAAATTCCACCCCACATCCCCGCTGGCTCTATCCACACTTCTCAGTGGCAGAGTCAGATCTAGATTCACGAGGGTAAACTCTCGGAAAACAGCCGACCCCAATGGAATTGCTGGACATGTTGTGAAATCATGTGCCTCGGAGCAACAGTCTTTGCATCAGTCTGCACCAGCGATTGTATTTAGTGTTGTATCTATCATTATATACACCGTTTAACCTTGAGCTTCATGTGAACAAAGAATTTCATTGCATCCTGGTCTATATCTCAATGCACTAACCAAACACAACGATACGAGGATAATATACAGATATTCCCCGACTTGCGTTATGGGCCTGTCCCACTTATGCAACATTTTCGGCGACTGTGGCAGCAGGTCGCCGAAAGTTTTCAACACGTTGAAAATCCAGCGGTGACCAGAAAGACGCTACGACTCTTTGGGCGACTGAGGAGACGACTCACGACCATACAGGCGACACCCTGGCGACATGTTGCGGTGTGAAGCCTGTATGTTCGTGAGTTGTCGCCCAAAGAGTCGCACCTTGTTCTGGTCGCCGCTAAATTTTCAACGTGTTGAAAATTTTCTGCGACCTGCTGCGACTATGACGGGTGCCGGCAAGTTGCCGAAAAAATTGCGTAAGTGGGACAGGCCCATTAGGGTTATGTTCCACAGACTCTTGCGTAAGTCGGTAGTGCTACTGCGTAAGTAAATTTACTATTAGACGTGGAGACCAAGTGGGCATCAGTGGGCTTAAAGAATTGCTTGCATGTTGCCTTTTACGTATGTCGGCGAGTGCCTGTATATTGTTTTAAAAGAGGATGAATGGGTAGAGTGGAGACAAGGCTCCAGCACACAGTCTCCCCAAACCCTTCATCAAGTGCAACTCTGCTGAAACTCTGGAGAGGAGGTAGTTGCTCACTGACCTGTTTATTCCTCCCACTTTCTCTGCAGGGTGGGACGGGCCGAGCTGGTATTCCTGGACCCGCTGGTCCACAGGGAGGAGCGGTGAGTATTTCCACACATCTGCGCTTATTCAAGACTGGGCCGGCACAGACCAGAGGCACGAGATGCAGCCATGGGAAACCAGCCCTGCGTGCACTGATTCATAATCCCAAACAGTGATGTACAAAGGGATCTTGGGGTCCAAGTCCATAGCTCCCTGAAAGTGGCAACACAGGAGGATTGTGCGGTAAAGAACGCATATGGTACTCTTGTCTTCATCGGTAGACTGCATTATATGGTATAAGGATCAGAAAGTCATGTTGCAGCTTTACATGACTTTGGTTTGGTGCCGTTAGGCAGCATAATACAAGAGTATTGTGTGCAGTTCTGGTCGCCCCATTACAGGAAGGTGGAGGCTTTGGAAAAGGTGCAGGAGAGGTTTACCAGAATGCTTCGGATGGAACCTCAGATGCTGGTTTATACCGAAGATAGGCACAAAATGCTAGAGTAACTCAGCAGGTCAGGCAACATCTGTGGAGAAAAGGACCAGGTGACGTTTTGGGTTGCAACCTTTCTTCAGACAGGTGCTTGGTGTCAAATTCAATTCAATTCAAATGAACTTTAATTTTCCGTTAGGAACTTTGGTTTCTGCAGCCATACAACAAAAAGAAACAATTTTACAACTCAATTCACACAGACACAGACAAAGAGGTTAGACAAACTTGGGGTTGATGGGAACACATGATAGAAGTCTATGAGAGGTGTAGGCAGAATAGGCAGTCAGTATTTCTCCAAGGGTAGAAACGTCAAACACACAAGGGCACATCTTTAAAACGCGAGGAGGAAAGATGTGTGGGGCAGGTTTTTTTAACAGAGTGTGGTGGGCCTGGAATGTATTGCCTGGGAATGGGGTTAGGGTTTGGCAGAGTTTGACAGCAGACAAGATAATGACATTCAAGAGGCATTTAGGCAGACACGTGAACATGCAGGAGATGGAGGGATATGGATCATGTGCAGGCCTGTGGGGTTTGCTCGACCTGGTGTCATGTTGAACACAGACATGTTGAGCAAAGGGGGCCTGTTCCTCATCTGCATGGTCCTCTATTCAATGGTGCATTTTTTATTGCTTTGTGCCGGAAGATTCAACAAAACTTTGGCAAAGATGCATCCGGCCATTGGGTGCTTAAAGTAGATGTGTGGACTGTTTAGGGAATGGAATCGATGGCAAGAGAAGCTTACCGTGGGAGAAAAGAGAAGAGATATGTATGAGGAGTGTGCCCTGGGGAGAGTGACACCTTCCGGGACTCTACTCCGGGTAGACTAACACCTTCAGGGACAGTCCCGTGGGTAGAGTCACACCTACAGGGACTGTGGTGTATTCTGGATCTTAGTACATTATCCATGTTCGTATGCGGTGAGTAATTGCTGTCATTTCCTTTTGCAGGGTTTACCGGGACAGCCGGGACAGAAGGGTGCTGCTGGCCCCACGGTAACTGAACTTCCCTCAAACTTTCCCATTGAGAACACATTTGTGCTGTTCTGGTCACATTTAAAAGAAATATGTTGCTCAATTTTTCAGCTATAAAGGCAGAAATGCAATGCGAGTGAAACCGGAAGTCTCTGTAGCTTTGGGAATGGACGTACCTGTGTCATGTGGTTCCAAGGGACGGCACTAGGATGCAGTCAGTGGAGAGATGCGGAGAGGAAGCCTCCCTCACTGGCAGCTTAGAGTTTGTATTATTGATGTCCACATGTCTGCCCATCTCATCCACGCAATGAATTTCAGAGCAGATGGACATCCCAGTGAAGTTAGGACGTGCACGTGGCTTGCCAGCTTGGCGTGACACTGCCGCCCATCACTCAGTTAAATCCTCCCTATCACCTACATCATGGTCCCCGGGTCTGGTGCTGGGGCAGGGGAGCTCAGCGATGCACAATAACTCCTTGACTCGCATTAGTGCCTCACCAGCTCTTCAAAAGAGTCAACTAATCATTCCCATTCCCTCTCCAGGCCTGGAAATGCCTCCTTTCCAACTAGGTCCAATTCCATTCCCGATTAATGATCTTAGACCTGAAACATTAGCAGCCTGACCTGCCGAGTGTTTCAAGTAAGGTCCCTTTTTATTTTCGATTTCCAACATCTGGAGATTTGTTTTCAATTCCTATTCCAACCACAGTGTGGGCATTAGTGGTGATGATTGTCAGGATTTATCATTCAACCAGACTAGTTCTTTCTTCCATTGTAGTGGATATTAAATCCAAAAGGTGCATAAACGCTCTATTGCACAGTGCCTGGTTCTTATGTTCCATGTAATTCTATATTAATTATCACCAATGAAAACTGTCGGCTTATAGTGAGTTCCTCAAAGTCCATGGTTTTCCTGGTAGGTTCTCAGAGAGATGTGTAGGTAACATTAGCACAGCAGCAGAGACATGAGGAGAAGAGGAAGCCATTTTATATGATCGTCCAAATATGGGATCAGACATGGGATGGGAACAGACTCTTCATATCATCAAATCTGCACTAGCAGTCTACCACATAGTTAGATTAATCCCACACGAATCCCATTTTATTCTCCACGCATTTCCATAAACTATCTCCAGACTCTGCATTCGCATGAGAGCCAAGTTACAGTGGTCAATGGCCCTACAAACCCGCATGTCTTTGGGAGATGAGAGGAAGCAGGAACACCCAGAGAAAACCTGCACGATGACAGGGAGAACGTGCAAACTCCACACGGATAGTGCTGAGTGACCTGGGGAGTGAGACAATAGCTCTGCTTGATGCCCACTGCCTGCACTTCCCCACATATCCTGATTGCTTTCGCTACTAAAACTTTATCCAGCTCCTCTTTAATATATTTGCAGGGAAAGAAGGCAAATGCAAGCCAATGGGACCAGCCTAGAATGCCAACTTGATCAGTATGGACAAGTTGGGCCAAAGGACCTGCTTCTGTGCTGACTTGAGATTTAACGATTTGGCCTCAACTGCTTTACATAGCAGAGAAATTCACAGATTTACTACTTTGTAATATAGCATGGAAACATGCCCAACCTGTGATCAATGCCGACCAAGATGCCCCATCTAAGCTAGCCCATTTGCCCATGTTTGGCCCATATTCCTCTAAACCCTTTCGATCCATGTACCTGTCTAAGTGTCCTTTAAATGTTACTATAGTACCTGCTTCAACTACCTCCTCCGGCAGCTTGTTCCATATACCCACCACCCTTTGAGTGAAAAGGTTGCCCCTCGGGTTCCTATTAAATCTCTCCCCTCTCACCATAAACCTTCGTAATTTTCTTTGTAGCTGATTTCAGATGTGCCTTTAGCTATCCAAATATCCTTCCTAGATATAGAATTCAACCCCCTAACTTCTGCCCATTCATATCTCCACGGAGCTCCTTAAAACTGACCATTTCGATCAGGTGTTTGTTTATTGACCATGATGCTTCCTCTGTATCTTCAGTTGAATTGGCTGCTCCACGCTCCTGAGATGTGTATAGGAACGTTTTACTCTTTAAAATTGCCATGGAAATTAAGCTGTTGTTTTCTCTGAACATGTTTAATGTGTTTTCTGCGCACTAACTGAGAGTATTTCTGTCACAGGGTGAAAGTGGTTTGCAAGGAATGACAGGCTCCTCTGGTCCACGGGGTAAACTGGTAAGATGAACGCAACTTGATGCATTGACATCACTGCATTCTACGCTGTGACCCTCTGCACGATGCCTGAGGTGGGTGGAAAGTTAACTGTGTGTTCTGGTGTTGGCAGGGAGAACCTGGACCTCAGGGAGAGATCGGCCCTCCAGGACCTGAAGGTCTGAAGGTGAGTCACGTGCACCGCGGGGCTCACCCTTAGCTCAGCGGCAGCATCGGATGCTGAGATAGCACTCTAGGTCTTCATGAGCAGGCTCCTGAACAAGGATCTTCAGGGGTGTCAGGTCACGTCCAACCATGCCCGCCACCCAATAGGCGATGTTTCGGGTCGCGATGCATCAAATAGACTGAAGGAGTGGGGGCAGGTAGCCAGAGATGGAGATGTGAGGTGGAACAAGAGCCAGCAAGTGCTAGGTGAATGTAGGTGCGAACGGTTGGGGTGAGGGTTCCTCTCATATTCCTGAATCTGCAGCCTGTAGCTCTCCATTTATCAATAGTGCTTTATTTGTCACACATACCGAGGTACAGTGAAATTCATTTTTGTGTACAGTTCAGTAGAAATATCACTATACATAAGCACTTAGATAATCTTAGATTAGCATCTCAGATACAGTACAAGGGTATGGCAGTGGTACACTGAGGCAGTATACAGAGTCGCCATTGACATCAATTACAAGTCCCATTGGTTGTAAGTGCAGGGTTCTTGACCTGACCATGAAGGCCCATTGTCCTGGCTAGGTGACAGGGTTGGCCTGGCCAAGCGTAGTCGTTTGTGTCCTCTGCTGCTCTTCCATCTCCCAGCCTCCGTCGCTATCGCTGCCACCACCTCTCCCCCTCCTCATTACACCAGCTACCTCCCCTCTACTCCTTCAGTCCAGGTGCAGTCCCGATCCGAAACGTCGACTGTCCATTCCTTCACAGTTGCTGCCTGACCCGCTGAGTGCTTCCAGCAGCCCTCTTTTATTTACTGCAGCTTCCAGTCCCCAGTGCCTCCTCTCGGGCTGATAGACATGAGATATTTATTGTCACATGTACCAATTGGTACAGTGAAATTTGTGGTCACCATACAGCCATACGGATAAAAAAGAGCACAGAACACGATAGACTTTAACATAGACTCCCCCATACAGCGGAATCAAAGTTTCCCACTGTGAGGGAAGGCACCATCCTCCTCTGTTGTCCTCCGTTGTTCACCCGTGGTCGGGGGGGCTCCCAAACCCCTCGCTTTCGCCGCTAGTTCTGACATGGCAATGGAACCCCTTTGCTGTCGCTCATCTCTGTGTTACTCGTCCCGCATATAACGCATTCTTCTTGGTGCTTTCTCAACAGGGTGACAGAGGAATGTCAGGCGAGAGCGGTCCCCCAGGGTCCAGAGGCAAGGCTGTAAGTATTGAGGCTCCGCCAGCATTAATGGACAGGGCTATCTGTCCCCACATGCAGCACTTCACCATTGTAACACTTTTAGTCTCGGCTCTATACAATTGTTGTCCAATAAGTGTGAAGACATTTAATCAAAGTTGTATTTAATTTTCCTCTGGTGGTGAAGAGAGACAGTGGTTCTACAGAGGAAGACAAAATTGCTGGAGAAACTCAGCGGGTGAGGCAGCATCTATGGAGCGAAGGAAAAAGGCAACGTTTCGGGTCGAGACCCGAAACGTTGCCTTTTTCCTTCGCTCCATAGATGCTGCCTCACCCGCTGAGTTTCTCCAGCCTTTTTGTCTACATTCAATTTTCCAGCATCTGCAGTTCCTTTCTTAAACACAACGCGGTTATGCAGAGAGTATTTTTATTCTTTCATCATGCCCGGTTTGAACTAGTTGATCGTGCACAGGGAGCTTTGTCAAAAAGGAACTGGTTGCAGGACGACACACGATAACCTCCCGCTGGATCTTCAAAGCTTTCCGCTAACTGTTTGATAATGCACTTCCCGGCTGCTCAGTTTGGAAGCCGTGGCTCGCTGTGTTCAGGCCACTTGTCACTGGGGGATTAGGGCTGGCTGTCTCTGTTTGACGGGACGGGACAGAATTGACACAGTAACTGGAGAACTTGGGGGGGGGGGGGGGGGAACCCAAACTCAAAGAAGTGTTTGTTGAATGGAATTTGAATGAGTAGGTGTTTAAAGTCTGCTTGGAAATTACTCACAGGGTTTATTCAGGCACAGAAGAAATTTCTCTGTCTTCAAATCTGTCGATTCCAAATTTGCTGACAATTTGCTGAGGGTCTCAAGTCATTGGAGCCTCCGTGATTCAGCCACACTTCTAGTTAGTTGAGAGAGAGAGCGTCAGTCCAAGCTGCCCCTCCTGTGCCAATCATAAAGATGTGGTCTCATCTCCACGTCTACTCTGGGCACTGCCCAGTTCAGATATACAGATCCAGAGGTGAGTTGTGTAATTCACATCAGCTCATGCAACCTCTGGACTATGAGATGCTATGAAGCCTCACTCTCCCTTGCCCCCTCCCCCTTCTCCTGCTGTTGCTGTTATTTTGATCCATCTTCTCTCAGCCCACTGACTTTATCCTGATGTCACACAACCTGACACACAACTAAGCAAAAAGATAGACACAAAATGCTGGAGTAACTCAGTGGGACAGGCAGCATCTCTGGATAGAAGGGTCTCGACCCGAAACGTCACCCATTCTTTCTATCCAGAGATGCTTCCTGTCCCGTTGAGTTACTCCAGCATTATGTGTCTATCTTCGGTTTAAACCAGCATCTGCAGTTCCTTCCTACAATACAACTAAGCAAAGTGGGGAAGCATTAGACTGAAATATCTCTGAAATATTTATGTGAATTTTTTAAATTCAAGAATATCAAATCAGTTGAAAGGTAGAGAGGTAGATTGTGAGGAGCTGCACGTTCATCTTCCCCGGCAGATTGTTGACTGGGCTCCCAGCACTCGTTCAGCCAGTGCGTTCCACATCAGAACAAGGTGGCGCGTGAGAGCCCTTCGCAGTTGCTGCAGCCCTTCCTCCTGTTTACCGTCTTGTGTGATGGAGTAGAGGGGCTCTGCACTGAGGGCAGCTGTGGGCACATCCTCAGCAATGCCCAGACAACAGTGGAGCTGCCACCGATGGGTGCTGCAGCAGGAAGGGTGGCGATTTTACACTTGGTGAAGAGTAAAGCCCCTGTCTCACTGTACGAGGTAATTCACGGGTTCTCCCAAGTTTTCCCCTGATTCGAACTCGGAGAATGTCCGTAGCGGGTCCATAGGAGTTTGTGGATGTCTCGTAGCGGCTAATAATGCTAACGGTAGATACTCGGGACATCCGGTAAACTCGTGACGTTTTTTCATCCATGTAATAAATGTCCACGAATAGAAAAATACTCGTAATGAAAGAAATTGTTACTTTTTACTCGTACGAGCCGCTACGAGACATCCACGGACTCCTACGGATCCGCTACGGTCATTCTCCGAGTTTGAATCAGGGGAAAACACGGGAGAACTCGTGAATTACCTCGTACAGTGGGACAGGGGCTTAACATTTCTGACAATTGAAAGAAAGTGAGTCATCGCCCTCTGCGATCAACTGTGCTTCAAAGAAAGAACTGATCACAATGGATTAGCAGTGCGTAAGGCTAATGGCTGGGAGGATTTATTTTGACATGAGCTCACACTTTGGTAAATTCTTCTGTAATTCCACATTGTCTAGGGGCACTGATGGGTAATCTTTACCCTAGCCTGTACGGGCCATGATAAAGTGCAACAAGCTGGTCTTTAGAAGTGGCAAATGAAGCTATCAATCATTTTACTAACATGACCTTACAATGGGCATCGTGCTTTCAACAATAATCCAGTTCCAGATCAAATCTTGTTGACCCCAGCACAGTGAAGCATCATCCCCAATATTATGATTCCTCTCCCCAATATATCCACTGCAATGTTATTCAGTCCCACAGGATCCCACAGCCAACAAACGATGTACACAACAAAGGCCATCCCACTTTGAAAGTATCATTCAATTGATCCAGTCATGAATATGGAATAAGTACCAATTCCCACTTGGTGGTGCAGCTGGTAGTGCTGCTGCCTCACAGTGTCAGAGAGCAGGGTTCAATTCTGACCTTGAGTGCTGCCTCGAGTGTGGTATTTGCACACTACCTGCGACCACGTGGGTTGCCTCCGGGTGCTCCAGTTTCCTCCCAATGCCAAAGACGTGCAAATTGGCCTCTGTAAAATTCTCTTGGTGTGTAGGGAGTGAATGGGAAAGTGGGAGAACACAGAGCTAGTGTGAGCGGGTGATCATTGGTCTGTGTGACCTCGTGGGCCAAAGGGCCTGTTTGCACTGAAACTAAAACATTTAAAAATGCTTTGTCCTCGGTCATTTTCTCAGTACTTTGTCTCAAATCCCAGGAGCAGTCATGGGGCCCAGCTCTAGCACAAATCGTGCAGACAGGCATTTCACAAGCCTGCTGTTGCCCCTGGTCCTCTTGTCTCCCATTGAGACCCACTGTCGCTGGGGCAGAGCCCACACAGGGAGAGCCAATGGTTCCAACGTGAAGCATCAGAGCAGGGTCTGTGGTGGAGGCGCAGTCTCCCTAGTGTGGGGGGAGAGGGGGGGGGGGTCAGTCATGGCTGCCCAACCAGGCCAGAGCTATAGCACCAGGGTGGACCAAACAGAGCCCTGGCAGAAGCTGGTCTTTGGGTGTGTCTGGAGCGCAATGCTCCTCCTGGCCTCCCTTTTCTGGACTGCTGACAATCTCCCACGCAATATTTGCAGACCACTGGCCAGTCTTCTAACCATCATCCCACTCTCCACATCCCCTGTCCCCCTCAATCACCATCCTGGGCAGAAGGGCCTATTTCCATGCTGTCTCCTTCGTTCAATCGATCACATTGAGTACCAGCTGCACTGCGCTCCTTGCTCTATGAAACCCCGTCATCGTGAGGGTCCACATGTCCCCAGTTGCGAGCGGATCAATTGGTCACTTCTAATCACCGTGGTTGATTTACACAGCGTTGGGGCATGATGTTGAGGTGGATGATTTGTATCATCTGCCTGATGCTGCTGGAGAGAATGTGAGAGGCTTTGGTATTGGATGGGCATGCATAGAACCATGGAGGTATACAGCACAGAAACAGGCTCCACTGCCCACATTGTCCATATCGACCAAGACGGTCCTATTTGCCCATGTTTGGTCCATTCCCCTCCAAACCTTAACTATCCATATACCTGTCCAAGTGCCTTTTATATGTTGTAACTAAACCCGCCTCTACCACTTCCTCTGGCAGCCCTTTCCATACACCCCGTCGAGTTCTTTTTAAACTTTCTTCTCTCAGCTTAAACTTATGCCCTGGAGTTTTTGACTTTCTTACCCAGAGGAAAAGAATGTGACTATTCACGGTATCTAAGCCCCTCGTGATCTTATAAACGTCTACAAAGTCACCCCTCGACCTACAATACTAGAGGGAATAAAGACCCAGCCTATCCAGCCTGTCATAGAATCATAATGCATGGAAACAGGCCCCTCGGCCCAAACCGTCCATACTGACCATCTTTTGGCTTGTATCCCTCAAAACTTTTCCTATCCATTATCTGTCCAAACATCTTTAAATGTTGTTATTGTACTTCCCTCAATCACTTCCTCCGACAACTTGTACCATGTACTCAACACCTTCGGTGTGAAAACGTTGCCCCTCGGGTTCTTATTAAATCATTCCTCTCTCACTTTAAACCTATACCTTCTAGCTTTTGATTCCCCTACCCTTGGAATAAGACTCTTTTCATTCACCCCATCGCCTGTATAAATCAAGCCCTGTGGACTCAGTACAACATTCTAAATCTTTTATTGCAGCTTTGCCAGCAGATGTAGTCATTTCCAATCGTTCGATCATCCCAGCTCCCTTCTTCCTTGACTTTTCATTCCATTTTCCAGTTGCCAATACAGCTCTTGCAGTAGCAGTGAAACTGGGAAGAGGTAATGAATTTTTAATGTAACGCCTTGATGATTAGGCTCTGAAATTGCAGTCAGTGGCAGGGAGGTGGGCTGTCGACTTCCAGAAAGGATTGGGGATTCAGATCAGGTATTCACACTTAATTGGCTGATTGAGTGAAAGAAACACCAAGGAAACAGGCCCTTCAGCCCACTGAGTCCGTGCTGGCTACCAATCACCCGTTCACCGTATTTCCATGTTATCCCACCTTTGCATCCACTCCCCACATACTGGGGGCAATTTACAGAGGCTAAATAACCTACAAACCAGCACGTCTTCGGGATGTTGGAGAAAACCGGAGCACCCGGAGGAAACCCATGCAGTCACAGGGCGAACGTGCAAACTCCACACAGAAGTAGCTGAGGTCAGAATCAAACCCGGGTCTCTGGCACTGTGAGGCAGTGGCTCTACCAGCTGCGCCACTTGAAAACATATGTACAGCTGAACATATTGTCTCAGGCACACTGGGACAAGCTTGTTACCAAAGGACAGATACCCCATGGCATAGAGATGGCACAGGTCTCAAGCAAGATAAGTACAGAACAGAGAAACACGGTGGAAAAGAGTTCAACACAGCGTTGGCCAGAGTTCCATCATGTGACCTGGCACGGCTTTCAAATGGGAAGTGTGACTCATGTTTCTGCACAGGTCAGAGTGCCAGTCACTGTTTAAGATCAATACTGTTCTTGTTTTCAGGGCACGAAGGGAGAACGAGGTCCTACAGGGTTCCCGGGACCTCAGGGGATCCCTGGGCTGAAAGGAGATAAGGTGAGGAATGGTCGGCGCAATGTGTTGCTGGTGGGTCAACCGTGGGTGTACTGTGTGCACTGTGGGTGTGGACTGTGGACTGGGTGGTGGTGCAGCAACAGTGGGAACAGGGCGGAGGGAGCAACATTCCCAACTGTCCCGTGGCTTTGGTTTGGGAATGTAGGCGGTGCAGGACAGGTGGTGGTCAACTGCTCTAATCACAAATATTCACTCTGTCTCCAGGGATTCCAAGGGAAAAAAGGGCCCAAAGGCGGTGATGTAAGTACCTGTGTGTGCATGTGTTTGTCTGTCTTTGTGTGTGTGTGTGTGTGTGTGTGTGTGTGTGTGTGTGTGTGTGTGTGTGTGTGTGTGTGTGTGTGTGTGTGTGTGTGTGTGTGTGTGTGTGTGTGTGTGTGTGTGTGTGTGTGTGTGTGTGTCTGCCTGTGTGTGTGTGTCTCTATTTTTATGTTTGTCTGTCTTTGTGTGTGTCTGTGTGTGTGTGTGTGTGTGTGTGTTATCTGTGTGTTTGTGATATGTCTGTTACCATGTATGACCATATGTCCTAGTGTATATGCCAGCATGTGTAACGTGTGTGCACGCACACATATGTGCGGGCGTGTTTGTCTCCGATTCCTGCCAGGGTCCATGTGTTCTGAACGCTCTGAATGTTGGGCTTGTGTAGAATGCGCTGGGACTGGGTGAAGGCAGGAGCCGGGTGAGGCAGAGCCAGCATCCGTGATTCCCGTCTCTCGCTACCTCCCACCGTGCCGCCGGGATCTCCCGACCTTGTGCAGGGAACGGCTCCCGGACGCATGCACCTCGGTCGCTGGAGACAATAGACATGCCGCGGGGGGGCAGGGCAGTGGAGAGGGTCACGGAGTGGTGGGTGGGGTCGGAGAAGTGGGGGTAGGGGTTGAGTATTCATGGGAAGAGGGGATGCTGGGAGGAGCTGGGTGATTAGGGAGCTGTCCGTCTGGGGGGGGGGGTCTCAGAGGTGGGGTCAAAGAGGGAAGGATCATAACGGCGGCATCAGAGAGTGGGGAGTTAGGGAGGGCGGACAGAGAGGGAGGTCTCAGATGGGTTGTCCTCGTGGGGCGCTGGCTCAGAGTGAGGTATCGTGCTGGAAGGGGAAAAGCCTGGTGCAGACCAGGGGAAGATGGTGGAGGCAACAACACTCGCTGTAAATAACCCGACTCCCTCGCAATATCTCACTGCCACTCTATATACTGTACAATATATGAGCGGCACAGTGGCACAGCAGTAGAGTTGCTGCCTTACAGCGCCAGAGACTAAACCAAACTAAAATATAACCTCCGTGCCTCTCTTCATGCACTATATAAATAATCCCTCAAACGCTCAGTGTTTCTATTTCACGTTGTAGTCAGAGAGTTACTACAGTACAGAAACAGGCCCTTCAGCCCATCTTATCCAGATTAACCAAGTTCTCTACCTGAGTTTGTCCCATTTGCCCCTGTTTGGCCCATATACCTTTGTACAGTCCCTATCCACATTCCTGTCTAAACATCTTTTAAATGTATCGTGCTGGAAGGGGAAAGGGGAAATTAAATTGGATAGTTATATGGACGGGAAAGGAATGGAGGGTTATGGTCTGAGCGCAGGTATATGGGACTAGGGGAGAATACGTGTTCGGCATGGACTAGAAGGGTCGAGATGGCCTGTTTCCGTGCTGTAATTGTTATATGGTTATATGGTTAAATGTTGTAATTGTACCTGCCTCAACTACCTCATCTGCCAGATCGTGCCATTTACCCATCACCCTCTGGGTGAATAAGATGACCCTCAGATCCCTTTGAAATCTTTAAATGTTTTCCCATCTCACCTTAACCCTCTAGTTTTCGACTCTCCAGCACTTGGCAAAAGACTGATCTTTCATCCAATCGACAACCGTTATGATTTTATACACCACTATAAGATCACCACTCAGCCTCTTACACTCCAGGGAGAAGAAGTCTCAGCCTATCCACCATCTCCTTGCATCCAATTCGATTTGCAGCCTCATGAACCTTCTCTGCACCTTTTCCAGTTTTATGCATCCTTCCTGTGGTGAGGCTACCAGAGCTGCACACAATACTCAAAGTATGGTCTCACCAATGCTTTGTACAGCTGTAAAACGATGCTGTAATCCTTGCACTCAATGACTTGACCCATGGACATTGGACTTTTTGTAAATGGCACTAAAATATGGCGACTCGATCTACGCAAAAAGAATTTCACAGCGCAGAGCCGACATGACAATAAAGCACCGACGAACCAATGAACTATTGAAGGCAAGCAAGCCAAACACCTTCTTTGCAACCCCATCCACCTGTGTCCCCACTTTCAGGGAACTATGGTCATGTAACCCTAGGTCTCCCTATTCTACAACACAACCCAAGGCCCTATAATTTACTGTGCAGGTCCTGCCTGGTTTAACTTATCAAAATCCAACACTTCGAACTTGTCTGAATCAAACTCTATCTGCTATACTTGGCCCACTTTTCCTGTTGACCTAGATCCCATTGCAATCTTAGACATCCCTGTTGACTGTCCGTCCACCAGTGTTGTTTGCAATATGAAGTCACAATGTTTGATTCAACCACCGTTAACTAAATTTAGGTCTTAAGTAAATGGTTGGATACTACTTTATTTCATTCTGAATTGCTTATTTTATTATTTTACTGTTGCCCTTAACTATGAAATTGCAAGATAGGATTAAACTGACATTGTACAATCTAACGCCTGAACCTTTCACCGTGGGCCTTGCTCATTCTGAATAAACAGTGACCCTGAAGCTATCTCTCTAACTCTCTCTCTCTTTCTCTCTTGTCTCTCTCTCTCTCGCTCTCCTGTTGGATGATCAGTTTCATTGTGAAATTATTTCTTGTGCCCCATGTCTTTGTCCAAAACGTAACCTCTCGTGTGGGGGTATGTGAAGAATCTGCATTTCCCCAGTGCCCTTCCCAAGTAACCGGGCTTATTACACCTCAATATTCTTGGCTGAATTGGAGAAGTTACATCAGCGGCACCAAGCCCGTTCTCTTGCTCTCGAAAAAAAAACGAACTGCTGGAGGAACTCAGTTGGTCGGGCAGTCTCTGAGGAGGGAATGGAATGGAAATGACAGTTACACCATTCCCTCCACAGTTGCTGCCTGGCCCGCTGAGTTTCTCCAGCACTTTGAGTTTTGCTCAAGATTTCAGCATCTGCAGTTGCTTGTGCATCCTGGTCTCCAGCGTGTGGTGAGGGTGTAAGAACATCCTGACCTCTCAGTCTAGTTCACTGTCAGTGTCTGATGGGGGCTCAGCAAGGGAAGGAGCAATGAGGTAACGTGGATCACGTGGTTGTTAACAACAGGCTACATAGTTGGACCACAGTGTGTGTACAAACGTGTGTGTGTCTCTGTTTCTCTGTACATGTTTATTTGTGTGTATTATGTCCATGTATCCTGTTTGTAGTGATTGTCAGGGATTTATGTGAGTGGATACATTTCTGATGTGTGTGTGTCCATTTTACGCACTTGCAACTCGTGTTCGCATGCCTTATTTTGTCAATGTCTTTCTATTTATGTATCTGTCTATCTGCGCTTGTGTTACATGTACAGAACATAGATCAGTACAGCCCAGGTACAGGGCCTTCAGCCCACATTGTTCATGCCAAACATGGTGCCAGGTTAAACTAATCTCCTCTGCCCGCACGTGATCCATATCCCTTCATTCCCTGCATATCCATGCCCTCTTACACACCACTATCGTATCTGCCTCGTCCACCACCTCTGGCAGCACGTTCCAGTCCCCCACCACCCTATTTAAAAACCTTATCCTTTAAACTTTGCCCCACTGACCATAAAGCTGTGGCCTCTAGTCTTTGACTTTTCCATTCTAGGAAAACGGTTCCGACTGCCTACCCTGTTATTGCCTCTCATAATTTCATCTACTTCCATCAGGTGTCCCCTCAACCTCCAACACTCCGGAGAAAATAATTAAAGTTTGTTCAACCTCTCCTTACAATTCATCCTCTCTAATCTGTTTGTAGGTCTCTCAGATTTTTGTTTCTTTCCCGAATGTGTTTCTGTGCATGTGTGCGTGTGAGCTTGCATGGGTCATGTGTGTATGTGCATGTACCTCTGTGTTTGCATGCATGTGCGTGCATCTGTATGCATGTGGTTGCATATGTATATGTATATGCTTGTGTGTGTATGGCTGTGTGCGAGTGTGCGTGTATCTGAGTGTGTGTATGTCTGAGTGTGCGCGCGTGTGTGTGTGCGCATGCCTGCGTCAGTGTGTGTGCGGCGCATGCATGTATATGCGTGTGTGTATGTTATGTTGCCCAGGCTTTCTGGGCTCTCCGCAGTTACTGTTCAGCTGATGAATGTCAGCACCAACTGTTGTGTCTCTTGCTGCAGGGTGACCCAGGCGTGGAAGGCTTGGATGGCGATAATGGAGAGCAGGTAATGTCCTCGGGGACCCCAGAATGTCTGCTCAATGACAACTGTTCCCTTTCCGTGGAATGCGTTACAAATGAACAGTGGAGCAGGCAACACCTGTAGATAAAGAAACAGAATTAGGTGTTTCTGGTTAGACAAAAATGCTGGAGTAACTCAGTGGGTGAAGCAGCATCTATGGAGCCAAGGAAATTGGCAACGTTTCGGTTTCGGTTTCGGCCCGAAATGTTGCCTATTTCCTTCGCTCCATAGATGCTGCCTCACCTGCTGAGTTTCTCCAGCATTTTTATCTACCTTTGATTTTACAGCATCTGAGGAGCTGGCGGGAATGTGGGGAGGAAGACTAGGATTAGTGCAGGGATGGTGGTGTGCTCAATGGTCGGCATGGGCAAGGTGGGCAGAAGGTCCTGTTTCGGTGCCGGATAACTCTGGGGTCTGGAACCTGACTTCGGATTCTGCTCCAGTCTCAGACTGTAGGGCCCAGGACCTTGTACCAGCTCTGGGACCAGGCTCAGCAATGTCTGTCAGATCCCATTCTGTGGGCCTGAGGGTGATGAAGGTTTGAGGTCAATTGATTGTGGAGACCCAAGAGAGATTTCTGTCCTGAGATCTCTGGGCTACAGAGCAATTGTTTGTGTGTGAGAGAGAAGGCTGGGTTTGGCTGTTGAAAATCTCACAACTACCGATACTGCCCGGGCAATGGGTCTGAAGGATATGATCCACATTGGGGATGAGTCTGAAGGATCTGCATCATTTGGATGATGATCTGAGGGATCTGAACCACACTGCGGTTATCTGAGGGATGTGATCACCTAGGGATGGCCTGATGACCTGGTCGCCCTGGGGATGGTCTGAGGGAACTGATCACCGGGGGATGGGGCGGAGTGATCTGGACCACACTGGAGATGGTCTGAAAGGGTCTGAAAGGAACTCTTCTGGAACTGACCGCCCTGTGAGTAGGTCTGTGGGACCTGCACCATTCTGATGATGATCCGAGGGATGTGATCACCAAGAGATGATGGTCTGAGAATCCGATCGCCCTGGCGATGGGCTGAGATCTGCACCTCTTTGAGCTCAGCTGGGTCCAGATAGTTTTCTGACACACGGTCTTGAAGCTGAAGCGTTTACTCTGTTTCCCTTCCCACAGTTGCGGTCTGACCTGCTGAGTGTTTCTAGCATTTCCTGCTTTTTGTTTTAGATTTCCAGCGCCTGCTGTTCTATTGAGTTTGATCTTACCTTGACGTACATAAATCTACCTAACAACAATTTCTTTCTCTGCAGGGTGACCAGGGGGAACCCGGAGTGAATGGCCAGGTCAGTCAAAGTGTGTCTTTCCTGAGGCGTGCAGGGGAGAGGGTAGTGCGTGGGGGGAGGGGGGGGTTGGAGAAAGGGATCTCTGGAGGTGGGATAATCACTTCAATGTGCAAAGAGTTAGCAGAGGAAGAATCCAGTTACAGTGGGATGAGATAAGATGGGAACTGTGCTGGGTAAAATGGAATCAATGATTGACTTGTGATACCCACAAGCGAACAATGGGCGTCCTTTACAGGATCAGTGGTCCATGTAGAGTCCAGGTACATTCCCAGGAAAGGGAAGAGCAGGGAGATCCTGGATGAGCTATGGTAGGCTGCTCTGGAAGGTTGGATCCAAGGAGAGACAGCTGAATGGACAGCAAATTGGCTCCATGGAAGGAAGCAGAGGGTGATGGTGGGAAGGTTGCTTCTCGGACTGGAGGCCTGTGACTAGTGGTGTGCCTCAGGACTCGGTGCTGGGTACGTTACAGTTTGTCATTTACATTAATGATTTGGCTGAGAACATACAGGGCAAGATTAGCAAGTTTGCTGATGAAACAAAAGTGGGTGGTTTTGCAGATAGTGAAAATGGTCGTGAAGAATTGCAGCAGGATCTTGATCAATTGGCCAGGTGGGCTGAGGAATGGTTGATAGAATTTAATAATGTGAGGTGTTGCATTTTTGGACATCTAGCAATGGCAGGACTTACACAGTGAATGGTAGGCCTCTGGGGAGTGTTGTAGAGCAGAGGGATCTAGGAATGCAGGTGCATGGTTCCTTGAGTCGCAGGTAGATAAGGTGATCAAAAAGGTTTCTGGCACATTGGCCTTCATCAGTCTGAGTCTTGAGTATAGCATTTCGAAGGTCGTGTTGTAGTTGTATAAGACGTTGGTGAGAACGCATTTAGAATATTGTGTTCAGTTCTGGCCAGCACGTTAAAAGAAAGATATTGTCAAGCTTGAAAGGGTTCAGAGAAGATTTACGAGGATGTTGCCAGGACTTCAGGGTCTGAGCTATAGGGAGAGGTTGAGTAGGCTGGGTCTCTATTCCTTGGAGAGCAGGAGGATGAGGGGTGATCTTATGGAGGTGTATAAAATTATGAAATGCACAGAATCTCATGCCCAGAGTAGGGGAATCGAGGACCAAAGGGCAGAGGTTTAAGATGAAGGGGGAAAGATTTAATAGGAATCTAAGGGATAGATTTTACACACAAAGGGTGGTGGGTGTATGGAACAAGCTGTCAGAGGAGGTAGTTGAGGCTGGGACTATCCCAACATTTAAGGAACAGTTAGACAGGTACAGGGAGGGTTATGGACCAAACGTAGGCAGGTGGGACTAATGTAGCTGGGACATGTTGGCCAGTGTAGGCAAGTTGGGCCAAAGGGCCTCTTTCCACTCTATGACTCTAACAGCAGGGATTTGGGAAAATAAGATCACATCAAACTAATTTGACAGAATGTTCTGAATAACTAACAGGAAGGATGAGTGAGGGAAGTGTCGGTGATGCAGCATATATGGGCTTCCAAAAGATGCTTGATGAAGTGCCACTGAATGGTCTGTCAAACCGATTGATGGTCGTGGAATGATGCAAGCTGAAGCAGAAAGGGGGAAGTGAGAGGAAGCAGCGAGCAGCAGTGAAAAGCTGGAGGGAAGCATAGAATTGGGAAAGGAACACTGCTTTCATTTAAGGCACAATCTCTAAATCTGTAGATTATACCAAATTTGGAAGTGGCAAGAACAGTAATAAACCACAAGGAGATACAGATAGACTGATGGAATGGGCAGATAAAATTTAATGTGGAAGAATGTTAAGTGCACTTCCTTTTGGCAGGAAGAATGAGTGTGTGTGTGAATAAGTTTATTGGCCAAGTATTCACATACAAGGAGTTTGCCTTGGTGCTCCGCCCACAAGTAACAACACGACATACAATGACAGTTAGGAATGACACATAAACCATTAAACATTAATAATAAAACATTATAGATTAGACAATAGATAATAGACAATAGGTGCAGGAGTAGGCCATTCGGCCCTTCGAGCCAGCACCGCCATTCAATGTGATTATGGCAGATCATCCCCAATCAGTAGCCCGTTCCTGCCTTATCCCCATATGCCCTGACTCTGCTATCTTTAAAAGCCCTATCCAGCTCTCTCTTGAAAGCATCCAGAGAACCTGCCTCCATACCCTCTGAGGCAGAGAATTCCACAGACTCACAACTCTCTGTGAGAAAAAGTGTTTCCTCGCCTCTAGCTCTGATTCCTCTTCTCAGCTTGTAACGTGTGAATTAAATTAAATACTGGAGCATGCCAAATGCGTGCCAAATAAAGGGGCAGCACAGTGGCACAGCTGGTAGAGTCACTGCCTCACAGCACCAGAGACCCGGGTTCAATCTGGACCTCGGCTGCTGTGTGTGTGGAGTTTGCACATTCTCCCTGTGACCGCATGGGTTTCCTCCGGGTACTATAGGTTCCTCCCATGCGCAGGTTTGTAGGTTAATTGGCCTCTGTGAGTAGACCCCAGTGTTGCAGGGTGTGAATACAAAAGTGGGATAAAGTAGCACTTGTGTGAAAAGGTGATCGGTGGTCTACATGGACTCGGTGGGCCAAAGGGCCTGTTTCTTTTCAGTGAACTAAATGAAACTAAACTGAAGATTACAGGTATAAAAGGTGTGCAGGAACAGGGTGAGCTGGAGGCAGGGATACCAAGCACATCGACAGTGCAGGATGGGGAAGTAGTTGAGAAGTACACAGGGTCGTGGGTTTGGAGCACAGAGGCTGGAGAGCAACGAGCAAGGACATCATTGCCCTCTATCACCTGCAGGACCAGCCACATGTGAGGATAGTGTTCAGCTCTGCAGGCCCCGCAGATGTAAAGGCTCCAGAAAGTGCTATGAAAAGGTTTGCTGAATTAACTCCACTGTTGAGGGAAGTAAGCTGCAAGGTTGCAGTCAGGTTGAAGACAGAACAGAACAGCACAGGACAGGCCCTTCAGCCCATCGTGTCCATGCAGAACATTATGTCAAGTTAAACCAATCTCCTCTGCCTGCACATGATCCTTTCCCTCCATTCCTTGGTGCAGAGGGTGGGGAGTGTGTGTCGTGAGCTGGGTGGGTGGTGGGAGCAGGGAAGGTGGGTGGTGGGGAGGTGCACGGGTGTGGTGAGGGGAGCCTGTATGGGTTGTGGGGATGAAGGTGGGGTGGGGTGGGCGGTGAGAACGGGGTGTGGGTGGGTGGGGGGTGGGTAGTTGAGCATGTGGCGTGAATGGATCCTGGCTGGGAGCAGGGAAGGTGGGAAGGTGGGGGGTGGGGAGGTGTATAGGGCGTGGTGAAGGGAGCCTGGGTGCGGGGTGGGGGTGAAGGGGGGGGGAGTGGGGTGGGGTGTGTGTGGTGGGAGCAGCATCATGGGGTGGAGAATGGGAGCGCCATAGACGCAGGCACTGAAACCCCGCCTTCTTGCTGCCCTCCAGGAAGGTGTACAAGGAGAGCTGGGATACCAGGGTGCTGCCGGCAACCCCGGTGAGCCCGGAGCCCAGGGTCGCCGAGGACTGCCGGGGTCACGAGGCCCCCACGGCAGGCGTGGAATATCAGGAGTGATTGGACGCCAGGGAACTGTGGTAAGTATTCCAGCCGTGTGTGTGGACTTGGGGCAAGTGGAGGGGAGGCAGGGAACAGGAGCAGAACCCACACATAGACGGGCAAGCCTGACTTGGTGCTCAGAATTCCAGCGACTCCTGGACCCCAGAATCCTCCACACTCTGACCTCTCACATCCGTAAGGTGAGCTAGAGACTGACTGACGATGCCCAGACCTACCTGACACAGAACAAACCAGGCTGTACCAGACCAGAGCATCCTTGTACTGTAGCGGAGCAGGGAATCCTTGGACTGTACCGTGCCAAACCAGGGGATCCTTGTATAATAGCAGACCGGGGAATCCTTGTACTGTACCAGACACGGGGTCCTTTGTAGAGTAGCGGACTGGTGAATCCTTGTACTGTACTGGTCTCGAGCAGAGAATCCTTATAAGGTAGCGGACCAGGAAACTCTTGTACTGTAGATAGACAAAAGGTGCTGGAGTAACTCAACGGGTCAGGTAGCATCTCTGGAGAAAAAGGATGGTCTGGACCTGGACTTTTCAGGTCTGGATCCTTCTACAGACTGGTCCATAGAAGATTATAGTTGCTGGGCCTAGTGTTTTGTCGAGTTCCCTGATTGTTGCTTGGAAGGTGTTCTTCAATCTGGAGGCCATGGTTCCAGACTCCTGTACCTTCTTCCCAATGGTATCAGTGAAATGAGTAGTGGCAAGGGTGGTGTCATTGATGATGTTGGCTGACTTTCAGGCAGTGTCTCCTGTAGAACCCTTCGACGGTGGAGGCCAGTACCTGTGATGGACCATTCACATGAATGACTGTGACTTGTTCAAGTTATGTAAGAGTTGTGAGCAAAACCACTATATCCTTTAGTCTATCCCACCACCTAAGCCCCCGTTGATGATAAACAATGGAAGGAGTTAGTTACTTTATCTGCCAATTCTGGAATCTTTTAGAGAAGCACTTTACTCTAAGTTCCCAAGCATCCTTGTTCCCAAATCATTACCTGTTCCTATACCTCCTCCCTTGACTCTGTCCAAAGACCCCACCAGTCCTTTCAGGTGAGGTAGAGGTTCATGCACCTCCTCCAACCTCATCCAACCTGAGTGAGGCCCAACACAAATTGAACCGCACCTCATATTTCGCTTGGGTAGCTTACAACCCAGCGGTATGAATATTGATTCCTCTAACTTCAAGTTACCCTTGCTTTCCCTCTCTCTCCGTCCCTACCCCACCCTAGTTCTCTGCTAGTTTCACTGTCCTTCTGATTAATGTTACTGATTGTATGCCTCGCTGGGGGTGGTGGGGGGAGCATCAGTGGAGAGAGAAACTGTGTTAATGTTTCAGGTTGACCTCATCAATATCAGCTCATTCTGATGAAGGGTGATGGACCTGAAATATTAGGTCTACTCTGCACTCCACAGTTGCTACCTGATCTATGGGGAGTTTCTGGCATTTTCTCTTTAATTTCAGATTTGTAGTACCCACAGTTTTTTGTTTGTCTCACCACATTCCCTCGATGTTCAACAGCATAGCTGATGCTGAACGCATTCTCTACAGCACCTGTGGGTGAGAGGTCTGTATTACCTGGACCAGCTATGTAAATGCCAGGGCTACAGGGACAGCTCAGAGGCTGCCTGCCTACCTACCCTGCCAGGAGTGACTCAGTTCCTGATGTTCCAGAGTCTTTCCAGCATCTGCCACAAACAAGCCAGGAGTGTGGACAGGCGGTTGGACAGGCTAGATGCAGGAAGATTGTTCCCGATGTTGGGGAAGTCCAGGACAAGGGGTCACAGCTTAAGGAGAGAGGGGAAATCCTTTAAGACCGAGATGAGAAAAATATTTTTCACACAGAGAGTGGTGAATCTCTGGAACTCTCTGCCACAGAAGGTAGTTGAGGCCAATTCATTGGCTATATTTAAGAGGGAGTTAGATGTGGCTAAAGGGATCAGGGGGTATGGAGAGAAAGCAGGTACGGGATACTGAGTTGGATGATCAGCCATGATCATATTGAATGGCGGTGCAGGCTCGAAGGGCCGAATGGCCTACTCCTGCACCTATTTTCTATGTATCTATTTCTATGTGATAGAACTCACTGCCCTTGACTGAATGGACGCAGCTCTAAGATCACCCAAGGAGCTTTCAGTATCTGGGACAGAGTTATCTGCTCATCCGAAGCATTCACTCCTTCACCACTGCTGCGCTGTGTCTGCAGAGCGGACCGCCCATGAGATACATGGCTGTGAACCTTCACTCCCTGTACGTCCCGACCTGCCACCTCTATCACCAGGGGGCATGATCACAGCACTACCTTCAATCTCCATCACCCGCTCTCCCAAGTCACACACAATCCTGATTTAAAAATAGATCATTGACCCATTATCATTGGTAAGTTTGATTCCGGGGACTCCTGTTATGGGAGCACATCACCAGAAATACTTTGAAGATTCAAGGAGGCAGCTCACTCCCACCTCCTCAAGGGCATTTGAGAACGGACAATGATTGCTGGCCCTGGCAGTGCCATCCGCATCCCTCAGAGAATAAAGATATGTTAAATGTATATCTTGGTTGTATGAGGCAGGGAACAGTGGGTGATGGAATGTGTTTGTTTCCAACACTGCCTGCCAGGATGGGCTGGATCAGAATTGGTGTCACCCGTTCAGGATGGGCAAGGCTTCTACCTAACCTCTTCTATTTCCGTTGGCAGGGCCGAGATGCAGGAGATCAACATATTGTCGAGGTGTGCTTGAAAATGATGCAAGGTGAGTGCATGATGGACCAGTGCCACGTACTAACACTGTGTCTCACACATCATAGAGCAGGAACAGCACAAGATCAGGCCCTTTTCCCACAATGTCTGCGTCAAACAAGATGCAAAGTAACTTTTATCTACCTGTGCATATTCCATATCCCTCCATTCCCTGCCCCTTATGCCTTGAAACTACGACTTCAATTGGTAAGTAGTAACCTGGAGAGGTTTCAGAGAGAGTCCAAGTGAATTTGAGGGCAGGGTGGAAGTTTGTGGCAAAGCTAATGAAATCAATGAGTTCTGCATGGATGCAGGAGGCAGCCACGATGCAGTCGTCAATGTAAGGGAGAAAGAAGTGGGACATACTGTAGTGCCAGTGTACATTTGGAAACAAGGACTCTTTGACGTGATCAACAAAAAGGCAGGCCCATGGCTACACCTTTAACTTGGAGAAAGTGAGCGGAGTCAAAAGAGAAGTTGTTGAGTGTGAGGACAAGTTCTGTCAGGCAGAGAAGAGCATTAGTAGAGGGAAATTAGGTCTTTGTACAACAAAGAATTGGAGGGCCTTGAGCCCTTCCTGGCGGAAAATGGTGTAAAGAGACTAAACATCCATGGTAAAGGTGAGGCAATGGGGAGACCAGGAAAATGAAAATAATTCAACTATTAAAAGCGATACCGGACAAGGAACTCGACAAGGAATCGGGACTAACTAGTTTTCCTCCACATAAGTCCAGCATACTCAATGGGATGAATGGCCTCTTCCCATCTTGTGCTAATTTTGTGTACAAAATGAGTTACCTACCAGTGTGTCACTGAGTTCTGGTGTGTATGTTGCTATTTATCCAGGTAAACCTTAACCATTAGAGAATGAATGAGTGAATATATAACGTGCATTCATGTACACATGTGCTGAATTGCATATATGCATGAATTATATGTTACAAAATATTACGTCTTTCACAACCTGAAACCATTAATGTTGGTACTGTGGGAAATTAACGATAGTGTTAAATCCAAGGAAGAGGCATATAATTTGGCCAGAGGAGGCAGCAAACCGGAGGACTGGGAGAAATTTAGAATTCAACAGACGACAAAGGGGTTAATTAAGAGGGGGGAAATAATGCATGAAAGAAAGCTTGAGGGGAATATAAAAACTGACAATAAAAGCTTTTTTAGATATGTAAAGAGGAAAAGATTAGTGAAGACAAATGTACAGTCAGAAACGGGTGAATTTATAATGGGAAACAAGGAGATGGCAAACAAGTACTTTGGTTCTGTCTTCATTAAGGAAGACACAAAGAATCTCCCAGAAATACTAGGGGCCGAGGATCTAGCGTGACGGAGGAACCAAAAGGAAATTCACAATAGTCATTAAATGGTGTTGGGTAAACTGTTGGGACTGAAGGCAGATAAATCCCATGGGCCTGATGGTTTGCATCCCAGAGGACTCAAGGTGGCCCTAGAAATCGTGGATACATTGATGATCATTTTCCAATGTTCCCTCGACTCAGGATCAGTTCCTGTGGACTGGAGGTTAACTAATGTAACCCCACTTTTTAAGAAAGGAGGGAGAGAGAAAACAGGAAATTATAGACCAGTTAGCCTAACATCGGTAGTGGGGAAGATGCTTAAGTCAATTATTAAAGATGTAATAGCAGCACATTTGGAAAGCAGTGACAGGATCGGGCAAAGTCAGCATGGATTTATGAAGGGGAAACCATGCTTGACAAATCGTCTGGAATTTTTTGAGGGTGTAACAAGTAGAATGGATAAGGGAGAGCCAGTGGATGTGGTGTATCTGGACTTTCAAAAAGCTTTTTGACAAAGTCCCACACAAGAGATTAGTGTGCAAAATTAGAGCACATGGAATTGGGAGTAGGGTATTGACATGGATAGAGAACTGATTGGCTGACAGGAAGCAAAGAGTAGGAATTAACTGGGCCTTTTCAGAATGGCAGACAGTGACTAGTGGGGTGCCGCAAGGCTCGGTGCTGGGACCCCAGTTATTTACAATATATAGTAACAATTTAGACGAGGGAATTAAATGTAACATCTCCAAGTCTGCGGATGACACAAAGCTAGGTGGCAGTGTGAGTTCCGATGAGGATGGTATGAGGCTGCAGGGTGACTTGGATAGGTTGGGTGAGTGGACAGATGCTTGGCAATTGCAGTATAATATGCAAAGTGGATAAATGTGAGGTTGTCCAGATTATTATCTTAATGGTGTCAGATTAGGAAAAGGGGAGGTGCAATGAGACCTGTGTGTGCTTATACATTAGTCACTGAAAGTAAGCAATGCAGGTACAGGAGGTAGTAAAGAAAGCTAATGGCATGTTGGCCTTCACAGCAAGAGGATCTGAGTACAGGAGCAAGGAGGTCCTACTGCAGTTGTACATGGCCCTGGTTAGACCGCACCTGGAGTATCGTGTGCAGTTTTGGTCTCCGAATTTGAGGACGGACATTCTTGCTTATTGAGGGAGTGCAGCATAAGTTCACCAGGTTAATTCCCGGGATAGCGGGACCAACGTATGATAAAAGAATGGATCGACTAGGCTTATATTCACTGGAATTTAGAAGGATGAGGGAATCTTGCAGAAACATATAAACTTCTTCAGGGATTGGACAGGCTAGATGCAGGAAAAATATTTCCCATGTTAGGGGGAGTCCAGAACCAGGGGTCACAGTTTAAGAATAAGGGGTGGGTATTCATTTAGGACTGAGATGAGGAAAAACTTTTTCAGCCAGAGAGTTGTGAATCTGTGGAATTCTCTGCCACAGAAGGCAGTGGAGGCCAATTCACTGGATGGATTCAAGAGATAGTTTTATTTTATTTTTTTATTTTTTTATTTAACCTTTATTTAACCAGGATAAGTCTCATTGAGATTAAAAATCTCTTTTACAAGAGAGTCCTGGCCAAGACAGGCAGCAGCACAGTTCCACAGTTACAGACAATAATTTTAAAAAACAACAGAGAACATATAAATAGTCACAGTCAGAACATCATCAAACAAAGCATGTACAGACAGAAGAGCCCGCTTCAACATCATTAAGAAGGGATTTAAATCTGTTTATAGAAACCAGCTCCTTAAGTTTCAGATTATTCTGCAGCTGGTTCCATGCGAAGGGAGCAGCATAACTAAATGCCCTTTTCCCCAGTTCAGTACGGACTTTAGGGACAGTTAGTAAGAACAAGTCCTCAGAGCGGAGCTGATAAGTTCCTGTGCTTTTTCGAATTACATACTTCTGCAGGTATGAAGGAAGAACACCGAGGATAGTCTTATAAATAAGGATATGCCAATGATGGAGTCTGCGGGTGGACAGGGCAAACCATCCAACTTGAGCATACAAAGTGCAGTGGTGCGTGAGGGTTTTAAAATTAGTAACAAATCTCAGTGCTCCGTGGTAGACCGTGTCCAAAGACTGTAGGCATTTTGAAGATGCATTCATATATAAAACATCACCATAGTCCAACACAGACATAAACGTTGCAGCAACAAGTCTTTTTTTGGCTTCAAAAGAAAAACAAGATTTGTTTCTAAAGTAAAAAACCTAATTTTATCTTTAGTTTTTTCACAAGTTGCTGGATATGAGGTTTAAAAGAGAGAGAATCGTCAATTATAATTCCCAGATATTTATATTGAGACACAGATTCAACCACAGAGCCCTGCAAAGTGGTGATAGGAGGGAGGTCCGAGGGCTTTGATTTAGCTTTAGTGAACAGCATGAGCTTTGTCTTGTCAGCATTTAAAACAAGTTTAAAACAAGTTTTAAATCACACAGGTTACGTTGCACAGTGTTAAAAGCAGTTTGGAGCTGACAGAGAGCCTGATTTGGGGTAGACGCAGAGCAATATATCACTGTGTCGTCAGCATAAAAGTGAAAATTTGCGTTCGGAGCTTTATGATCTAGACTATTAATATAAATAGTAAATAATAAAGGTCCTAGAACCGATCCCTGTGGCACACCCTTGGATACATTAAGAGAGCTAGAAGTAATACCTTCTGCTCGCACACACTGGGATCTGCCTGATAGATAGTTTTTAAACCAACAGACAGCTTGATCAGACAAACCGATGCTGCATAGTCTTTGTAACAATAAGGCATGATCCACAGTATCGAAAGCCTTTGATAGGTCAACGAAAAGGGCTGCACAGTGTTGCTTATTGTCTAATAAGTTAGTTATAGCTCTTGGGGCTAACGGAATCAAGGGATATGGGGAAAAAGCAGGAACGGGGAACAGATTTTAGATAATCAGCCCATGATCGTATTGAAGGCTCGAAGGGCCGAATGGCCTACTAATGCACCTATGTTTCTATGTTTCTATCTGCTGCCTCAACATCAACTGTCTCTACTTCTCCACTCCCCTCACCCACCAACCTCTATCCCTCCATACTGCTCACTCAGTAACAATGCAGTTGTTGACATCAAGCCCGCTGACCAGGGAGGTGCCGTAGTAGTCCAGCAGGTTGACCGCTACCATGCTGAAGCCAGGCACCAGTTCTCGGACACATCCTCAAACCGAACCCTTGTCCAGGAGAAAGGGTCCCACGCTAAATACCGCCTGTCCAATCTCTTCCTGGATGCCGCCTGATCCACTGAGTTCCTGCAGCACTATGTGTTTTATGTGTTTTCCTCATATCATTTTGTGTAGCTGAGAATTAGGCATCATTGAATATTAGTGCCACTGTTTATTAGTTTCCGTATATAACTGCAGGTTTATATCGGTCTTTGGGTATTTGTGTAATAGTTATTGGACTGTGTGTAATTGAATATTTGTGGATTTGAGGGTTGTTTGCATAGCTAACACTGAAAATTAATAAACTACTTATTGGAAATTTTTGGGCCAAATGTAGGCAGGTGGGACATGTAGATGGGGCTACGCGAGACGCCATCTACTCTTTTTCTCCAGTGATGCTGCTTGACCCGCAGAGTTACTGTAGCATTTTGTGTCTGTCTTCGGTGTAAACCAGCATCTGCAGTTCCTTCCTACACCTTTGACCTATGTTTCCTGTTCCTTGTCATTGGAAATCAATTCCCCTATTTACCAAACAAATGGGTGCAATAGAGGACAAGCATCCTACACATTGTGCTGATGCTGAAGGTAGGCTGTATATTTTTACATTAAAAAGGGCTTCTAAAGATCCCTTTATACAAAGTTTAATATTGCGAGAAGCTCATTTTGGGCCCATTATATCCCGCAGTATTTTTCTGGGCATTTGGGGCACAAATCTACCGCAATGTGAACGTTCTAAACCAGCGCGTTCCACAGGGACCCACTGGAAAGCTGATTTAAATGGGCATTTATTTACAGCAATTGAACACTGAATTCCTTCCATTTGGCCTATAAATTAATGTAAATGAGATTTAAAAATCATGTTTTTATTGTGAATTATTTGTGAATATTATTTGGACATTTAGGCTATTTAAAAATGTTAATCATTTATTAAGAAATGGATAGATGTTTAGATCTAGTAATTGAAGTCTGAAATTAGCTACAATTAGGTAACTAACTAATTATATGCTTTAATTTCAGGTCATCCAAGTAAGATTATAAAATATAAAATATATTTGTTTCAGAATGCTTCAATCTATGATAACTGAAAATTTCATTCAGTTCTCTTAATTTTTAAGAAAGTTATGGGCTTTTGACTGTTCACGATCACAGCTTTTTTGTTATGTCCATAGAAAATCAATAGGGAACAAGATGCTCATTTCCGAGTATGAAAATGGCCATAACTTTTTAAATACTTGAGATATGAAAGTGAATTAGGTGTCAAATTAAACTTATTTTTATGCTTTATCTGATGGGATAAATTACAGACTTGATTTTTTAAATCTCAAAATTTTGTAACATTGCTAGCTGATGGGCTTGTTTCCATGCTGTAGGACTCTGTGACACTAACACTTGACGCGGTACCTTTTTCTCGTGTAATGGGGCTGAGTGAACAAACTCTGCAGTGGGGAACAGTTGGACCAAGCCCTGCTGTTTGCTGGCAACCTTGGTGCCTCACGCTGTCTGCCTTCCTTTGTTTGTTACAGAGCAGTTGGCAGCAGCAGCAGTCAGTGCCAACAGGCAGGTACTGGGTGGAGCAGGGATGACAGGACCTCCTGGACTCCCCGGAACCTTGGGCGCTCCTGGTGAACAAGGCGACCACGGCGTCTCAGGAACTCGCGGTCTTCCCGGGCAGACGGGCGTTCAAGGCCAGATTGGAAACACAGGACCAAAGGGTAAGGTGACAACCTGTGCCCAGACATGGGCTGGAATAGTGAAGTTCCAATCAATGGTGAGGTCCAGTGGTGGCCTTCCAAAGATCATCTCATTCATTGACTGCATGAAACATGAACATCAGACGCCACGATGACCAACAATTGATCCTCCATTGATCAATCCCAATGAACTGTTCCCCATTGATAATACATCCCAGTGATTCCCCACCCCCACCCCATTAATTAAGCAGCCCAGTGATTGACCCATATTGATGAGAACCTCCAGTGATGACAACCCATTCATTTAGAAGCCCAAAGACTGACCCTCCATTGATTGAAGCAACTCATTGGCAGCCCCCATCCCCCAGTGATTAAGAAAATTGATGATTGACTATGAAAGCTGGTGATTACAAAGCTGAATGATTGATCCCTAATCAACTACAGTATATAGTAATTGATCCCTGATCAATCACGGTCCCTCTATTGATCGCTGCATTGACTTTGACTCACATTGTTCATCCAGTAAGAATCCCTGCCAATTATACAGTGTATTTTTTGTTACATTAAGGCAAACGAGGGGTGAAGGGAGATCGCGGTGAGACGGGGCGTGGACATCCTGGCCTTCCAGGCCCACCGGGAATTACAGGTAAGTGGAGGCTCCAGCGTCGGTTGGGGTTGACTGTGTGGGGTGTGAGACTGTTTGTTGACAAACCTTCCTTGGATTTACTGCTCGTAGAGTCACTGCTCTCTGCTGCCGAGCCACACTCAGTCTCTACTACTGGGAACTGGGTGTCACATCATGCCCGGGTCCGACCCCAGGATCCCCGCACCTGCCAGGGCCAATCCTCGGCTGCCCACTCCCCCAGCGATCTACCCTGGGGTGCTAGACCATGCTATTAGGTGATCTGAGGATGCCCCAGCCTGCCGGGCTCCCACTCCAGGGCGATTACCCTGCCAGCGTCCCACCCAAGGGTGCAAGACGTCCCACCCTAGGGCAATAGACAATAGGTGCAGGAGTTGGCAATTCGGCCCTTCGAGCCAGTACCGCCATTCAATGTGATCATGGCTGATCATCCCCAATCAGTACCCCGTTCATGTCTTCTTCCCATATCCCTGACTCCGCTATTTTTAAGAGCCCTATCTAGCTCTCTCTTGAAAGTATCCAGACAACTGGCCTCCACCGCCCTCTGAGGCAGAGAATTCCACAGACTCACAACCCTCTGTGAGAAAAAGTGTTTCCTCGTCTCTGTTCTAAATGGCTTGCCCCTTATTCTTAAACTGTGGCCCCTGGTTCTGGACGCCCCCAACATTGGGAACATGTTTCCTGCCTCTAGTGTGTCCAAGCCCTTAACAATCTTATATGTTTCAATAAGATCCCCTCTTATCCTTCTAAACTCCAGAGTGTACAAGCCTAGACGTCCCACCGTAGGGTGCCAGACCATACTATTGTTTAACCCTAGGGTGCCCTCCCCCCCAATCCGGGTTTGACCCAACAGTGCCCACCCTGCCAAAGTCCAACCCCAGGGTACTGTGTATGTTGAGAAGATCTGCCATGTAGGTTGATCATATTTCACGCAGGAAAATGCTGACATTGCACATTTGGATCTTCCTTCCCCCAACTTGTTACTCAATCTTGACTTCCATTTAGTGTTGCCTATGGTTTCAATTCTCTCATCCCTCCCATTGCCCAATCTGGTTCCATTTGCCCATCAACCTCCACACCCTCCCACTCCACATCACAATGGGCCCCAACTATCACCAACTATCCCACCCCCTCCCTTTAATACTACCATATATAGTTCTGCTCCCTCTCAGCCCTGATGCAGCATCTCGACCTGAAACATCAACTCACTCCTTTGCCTCCGCAGATGCCGACTGACCTGCTGAGTTTTTCTAGCGATCTGTTTTCAGATTCCAGCATCTGCAGTCTTCTTTACCTTCGATCCCATCGTCTTGCCTTATTTTGCCCGTCGAAAAAATGTTTGAAATAATTAATTGAAAGAGGATTGAGAGTAGTTTCTGCAACTTTGGAAATGTTATCCGCACAACCCAGCTCCCAAAGTGGAGACACAAGAGACTGGAGGGGCTGGAATCTAGACCATAGACCAAAGTGTGGGACAAATCTCATCATGGAGCTGCATCTGCTGTCTGTCTTGGTCCCCTGATTAGCTCCCATTAACTTCCACCCAAATTTTGCAAGGACTCAAGGACTTGAACTATAGGGAGAGGGCTAGGGCTTTATTTCTTGGAGGCTGAGGAATGATCTCACAGAGGTGTATAGAATCATGAGTGGTTGCAGTGAGTCTTTTACCCAGAGCAGGGGGAACAAGAATCAGAGGGCATATGTTTAGGGTGAGAGGGGAAAGTTTTAATAGGAATTCGAGGGACAGCCTTTTCACTGAGAGGGCGGTCGATATGTGGAGGATATATAGCTGCATGAAGAGGTCATTGATGCAGGTACTGTAACAGCAGGTAAAAGACACTTGGACAGGTACATGGATAGGAAAGGATTAGAGAGATATGGGCCAAACACGGGCAAATAGGTCTAGCTTGGAGGGACATCTTGGTCAGCGTGGATGAGCTGGGCCGAAGCAGTATGGCTCTATGACCCATGCCCTCGAGTTTTTAACATTTCATTCATGGGTAAAAGATTCTGACTATCGATCGTATCTATGCCTCTCATAACTTTACACGTTTCCACCAGGCGTTGCCCCCAGCCTGTGGCACTCCAGCAGTAACTATCCATGTTTGTCCAACCTCTTCTCATAGCTGAAGGTAGTTTGTATTTGGAATGAGCTGCCAGAGAAAGCTGTAGAAGCAAATATAATGATGACACTTTTGGATGAATATATGGCCAGGAAGGGTTTTGAGGGACATGGACCCAATGTAGGTATATGGGACCAGTCCAGAATGCCATCTTGTCGGCATGGATGAGTTGAGCTGAAGGGCCTGTTGACTCTGACTCTCCTTATGTCCGTGACCCAGCAGCCATGTTGTGAGTCCACAATTAATGAGAAACGTGACAGTGATGGGAGTTTTTTCTCTCCGCAGGACCGGCGGGAATGCCGGGCCGGAGTATCGACGGCAGACACGGTGAAGTGGGCGTGCAGGGGGTGTTGGGACATCCCGGGCGCCCTGGCCTACCCGGATCCCCCGGTATACCTGGTTTCTGCGAAGCTGCTGCTTGCTTAGGGGCCTCGGCCTACCTGGGCCCACCCAACTTCAAGGGGCCATGAAGTGACTCAAACTGACCACCCGCGTGCGCCCAAACATCCGAGCAGCAAGTGCCGCACGCACGATGCAGAGAGGGAGAGAGAGAGAGAGAGAGATGCAGACGGACACCACCAGGAATCAACCCCAGACAAGGGCATCTCTTGAAAACTGAACTGATTTTAAATATTTGGTGCATTTTATATAAAAGAAATACAAAGGAAATCCAAAAATAACCACAAAATACTACTTTACAGATTAAATGAAAGTCAAAAGAGTTTAAAAAAAAAGTTTTTCTTTGTTATGTTTATTTGAGCAAAGATTGATGATGTACATTGATTCCCAGCTTTTTATTTGGTTTAATTATTTTAAAATAACTTAGACAAACTATTAGGGAATGTTATCGTGATGTGAGTTTGCACCAGTCCCATGTGTGAATCTAATGTGTGCTGCAGTCTGTGTTTGTGTATAGAGTTCCATTTCTTTGTAGCCACTGCGCTTAATGTGGTATTGATGAGGCCACCCGATTATATGCTCTGGACTAGTGTAGGGACCGAGACCTTTGCTGAAATCCTTCCATCACGACACTGGTCTGGCATGGATCTCTGCAGATGTATCTCACGGCTCTGTCAGGGCGAGGCTGTTCCACTGCGGTGAGATGTGGTTTGCTCAACTCCATGCCAGCAGAATTTCACCTGAGACCTTTTACTGTCAACAAATGTGTACATAAAACTACAGAGCAGAATAGAGGCTGTCGAGTGGCGAATTACCCCCCTCTGATGTCCCCCTCACATGTCTTTACTTGGAAGCAAGCTTCTTGATTGGGAGAGGGATGGAGTTGGGGCGGCACAGTAGCGCAGCTGATAGAGGTGTTGCTTCACGGCGCCAGAGACCCGGGTTTAATCCTGACCTTGGTGCTGTCTGTGTAGAGTTTGTACGATTTCCCAGTGACTGCATGGGCTTCCTTCTACATCCCATAGTCGTGTGGGGTTGTTGGGTAATTGACCTCTATAAATTACCTCCTAGTGTGTGGGGAGTGAGTGAGAAAGTGGGACAACATAGAACTGGTGTTAACTCTGTGTGAGGCAGTTCTGACGAGGTTACGAGTCAGCTCTGGTTCTGATTTGTCTTGGATAGCGTGGAGCTGATTGCATCTATTGTTGCATCTCGTACTCTGTCAGCTTTCCATTGCCTGTATGATGCTGGGGTGGAGGATTGGTTAGATATAAACTTCCCAAGCTGGTCTTCACTTGACGGATCTGTCAGCAAAGAGAGTTGTACCCTACACTTTCCTCACCTCAGGCCAGGAGTGTCACCTACTGAGCCAAAGCCCCCATGTCTGATGCTTTATGAAAGTCCTTTGTCATTGATCAACCTGCTGGATACTCCAAGCAATCTTTGGGATTCCCACTTTGATTGGAGCAGTGCGGGCATTGAGCTGGGACTTGAACAGAGCCAGGCATCGTCTTTCAGAGAGCGGGTGGTTAGAAATCACATTGAGCAATGTAGGAGTACAGCAGTCTGCTAACCTGTACTCTGTGTTTCTGTCGTGACAGCTTTGTATAAACTCTTGCTTCCCTGCCTTATCAATCTGGAGAAGGTTTTAGCAATCGGGAGAAGGTCCCCGCAAAGGCTGGCAAACTAACCAATTTAGTGGTGGATTTTCATGGCCTTTTCCTCTCTGTAAATAAATAGATGTCGTTTACAAGACTAGCAGAGGAGAAAGTATTGTTCCCTAAAGCAAACTAGCAAAACAAATCACAAGATGAGGACACTGAGTAATCAGCGGAATATTTCACCACACAATTCGGCACCCATTCACCCAAATAAACCCACCTACGGATTAACTTCATAAACATTATTAATTTATTATGTTTGAAATCTTGTGCAACTGTAAAGACCATGTGTTTGTCTCTCGTTGTACTGCAGCACCATCCAATAAAACAGATATTTTGTAAAAGACAATGTTTTTCTGTCGCCTACAGAAATCCCCCCTCCCCCTACCCCTGCTACACCGCACCCATGCTGGTGCTCAACATCACCACCCCCTCCATCCTCCCAGGCCACTCCACCCGGACCTTGCACAGGCTCCTTTCAGTTGGACTTTGTGCTTGGGCCGAGCCATTACATTTGACCTGTGCAGTGGGACGGCAGACTCGATGGACCAAACGGCCTAATTCTGCTCCTGTGCCTTCTGGTTTGTGTCCCTGCACTAGGCCTGTGCACTTTGGCCTTGGGTTGGAAACCTACACCTGGACTCTGCACACTCACTTTGCTTTTGACTTCTCTTTGGTTACATTTGTTTTAATTTTATGCCTTTTACTGTCAATAAATGTGTACATAAAACTACGGAGCAGAAGTGTGGCTGTCGAGTGGTGATTTGTCCCTCTCTGAGGTCCACCCACATGACTTGACCTGGAAGGTTACTTGATCGGGGGTTTCTCGATTGGGGTAGGGATGAACTTGTCATTGGGAATACTTTAAACAATTCCTAGCTGAGACTTGAACGGCTGCCTCTAAGGGACCCATATGATTCCACTGTCTTCCCTTACACATTGCCCCTTTAGCAGATTCACCCTCTCCTGAGGTCATCCCTGAGATAGAGCACCATTGATGGGGTTCTCTGGTCTACTGCTGTTGGCTCACTTCATCGGTTGCAGTTGAAGAGGCAGCTCAAAGACTGACAGTCAATCTTGAAACCCAGGAAGTAATCAGAAGGTTGGCACCATGGTACAGCTGGTAGAGCTGTTGCATCTCAGCACCAGAGACCGGCATTCAATCCTGACCTTGGGTGCTGTCTGTGTGGAGTTTGCACGTTCTCCCTGTGACCACCGGGTGCTCTAGTTTCCTCCCACATCACAGAGACCTGTGGGTTTGTAGGTTAATTGGCATCTGTAAATTGCCCCCTAGTGTGTAGGGAGTGGATACGAAAGTGGGATAATGTCGATCTAGTGTGAACAGGTGATTAATGGTCGGCATGGTCTCAGTGAGCTGAAGGGCCTGTTTCCATATTTATCTTTAGATAAACTAAAGTCAACAAGGGGGTCCAGTGATAAGAAAATGATAGGACTCTGAACACAGAGCATTCAGACAACATCTACACTAAGAGTGAGGAGTGCAATATTTAACAGTTATTAGACCTTGATTATGGGAATCACAGAGGACCTGTCGTCATATTGTGGACGTTTTAGTTTTAGAGATACAGCGCAGAAACAGGCCCTTCGGCCCACCAGGTCTGCGCCGACCAGCGATCCCCGCACATTAACACTACCCTACACACACTAGGGACAGTTTTTGTTTACATTTATCAATCCAATTAACCTACAACCCTGTGTGGAGTGTGCGAGGAAACCGAAGATCTCGAAGAAAACCCACGCAGGTCACGTGGAGAATGTACAAAATCCATACAGACAGGCACACGTAGTCGGGATCGAACCCGGGTCTCAAGTGTTGTCACTTGCTTCTCCAGTAGGCCATTCGGTATCTAAATAACCCCCCCCACCCCACCCGCACCAATCTGGTCTGCCTCAACTCTCATTCAAATAATGGTAGGGGATGGAAGTGAGTAAAGAGGGAGGGAGTGGATGCAATCTCTTTGTTCCCTATAGCTTATAGTATATGCTCAATTCTCTATAAAATGTAATGCAGTTGACTGCTAAATCCCTTGTTTCAAGCTCTTACAACTCACTGGCAGAAATAGCCAGAGACTTCCTAAAGCAATGGATATGAGAGTTTCTCCTTTGCCTAATCTCACTCTCAGAATGTGAGGTTTGTGGCAAATGCACTGTTTAGAAGCCATCTACTGCTGCTTCACTGTTCTGGTGAACTGGCCTTTCATCTCATGTGACTGACGTGGTCAAGATTAGGTCAAAACTGTGTCCCTGAAATCTTTGAACATTGACCCTGGACTCCAAAGAATCTTAAAATTAAAAATTAAACAATGCCAAAAAAGATATGAGAAAAGAACAGGGTACAGGAAGAACATGAAGCACCTTCAAATGTTTAAAGTGGTCAAATGCAAAATTATCCACTTCATTGACAAAGCAAAAAAAAAGGCATATTATTTGAATTATGTTAGATTGGAAAACTACTGAAAGTTCACGTATAATGCAGTGTGTTAAGGCAAGTGTTATGCTGGCCTTCGTAGCAAGAGGAATTTGAGTGTAGGAGCAAGGATGTCTTGCTGTAATTATCCAGGACCTTGTTGAAACTACGCCTGAAATAATGGGTGCAGGCACAAGGAACTGCAGATGCTGGAATCTTGAGCAAAATGCAAAATGCTGGAGGAACTCAGCAGGTCAAGCAATATCAGTGGAGGGAATGGACAGGCAACAATTTGGGTCGGGAACCTTCAACAGACTTCTTCAGAAGCGTGTGCTGAAATGGTTTCCTTGGCTTAGAACAGGCATAGTTGGTGCAGATGAATACAACCGATTAAGGTGGTGGGACCCAGCAATATGAACATTGAATTCTCCAATTTTAGGTAACCTAACAATCCCACCTCCCCTTACTTTCCTCCCCTCATGCCCCACCTAGACTCACAACAATTTCTCCCCCCCCCCCCCCCCTTTTCCCACCACCTACGTTCCTTTCTCTGGCTTCACAATTCACAACTCTTCAATCCTTTTGTCTTACACCCTTTTTTTCACCTCTGTCCAATCATTTGCCTATCAACCCCCTCGCATTCACCTTGCCATTCCCCTCCTCTCTTCTAGCTTTCTCTCCCCCCTCCCCCAATGAGCCTGAAGAAGGATCCAGACCCGAAACGTCACATATCATTGTTCTCCAGAGATGTTGCCTGACCTGCTGAGTTACTTCAGCTTCTCTACATCAGCGAGACCAAGCGCAGGCTCGGCGATCATTTTGCTGAACACCTCCGCTCAGTCTGTCTTCACCTACCTGATCTCCCGGTGGCCCAGCACTTCCCCTCCCATTCCCAATCTGACCGTTCTGTCCTGGGCCTCCTCCATTGTCAGAGTGAGGCCCAGCGCAAATTGGAGGAACAGCACCTCATATTTTGCTTGGGTAGTTTACACCCCAGTGGCATGAACATTGACTTCTCTAACTTCAGATAGCCCTTGCTTTACCTCTCTATCCATCCTCTTCCCCTTCCCAGTTCTCCCACCAGTCTTACTGTCTCCGCCTACATTCTATCTTTGTCCTCCGCCATTTCCGCCACCTCCAACGTGACCCCACCACTCGCCACATCTTCCCATCTCCCCCTATGTCTGCCTTCCGCAAAGACCGCTCCCTCCGCAACTCCCTTGTCAATTCTTCCCTTCCCACCCGTACCACCCCCTCCCCGGGCACTTTCCGCTGCAACCGCAAGAAATGCAACACCTGTCCCTTCACCTCCCCCCTCGACTCCATTCAAGGACCCAAGCAGTCGTTCCAGGTGCGACAAAGGTTCACCTGTATCTCCTCCAACCTCATCTACTGCATCCGCTGCTCTAGATGTCAGCTGATTTACATCGGGGAGACTAAGCGGAGGTTGGGCGATCGTTTCGCCGAACACCTCCGCTCAGTCAGCAATAACCTACCTGAACTCCCGGTGGCTCAGCACTTCAACTCCCCCTCCCATTCCCAATCCGACCTCTCTGTCCTGGGTCTCCTCCATTGCCAGAGTGAGCAACACTGGAAATTGGAGGAACAGCACCTCATATTCCGCCTGGGTTGCTTGCGTCCGGATGGCATGAACGTTGAATTCTCCCAATTTTGCTAGCCCTTGCTGTCTCCTCCCCTTCCTTAACCCTCGAGCTGTCTCCTCCCATCCCCCCGCCCTCGGGCTCCTCCTCCTCCCTTTTTCCTTCCTTCTCCCCCCCCCCCCACCCCCCATCAGTCTGAAGAAGGGTTTCGGCCCGAATCGTCGCCAATTTCCTTCGCTCCATAGATGCTGCTGCACCCGCTGAGTTTCTCCAGCATTTTTGTGTACCTTCTATCTTTGTCCTGCCCCCTCCCCTGACATCAGTCTGAAGAAGGGTCTCGACCCGAAACGTTGCCCATTCCTTCTCTCCAGAGATGCTGCTTCACTTGCTGAGTTACTTCACCATTTTGTGCCTACCTTCGAGTTACTTTAGCACTTGTTTCCTTTTTTAGTAAACCAGCATCTGCAGTTCCTTGTTTCGAGGAAATATCACTAAGGAAATATCTGGCCTCTACGGGTGGCCCCGCCTCTACGGATGGCCCCGCCTCTACGAGTGGCCCCGCCTCTACGGATGGCCCCGCCTCTACGGATGGCCCCGCCTCTACGGATGGCCCCGCCTCTACGGATGGCCCCGCCTCCTGTGGGCGGTCCCGTCCATTTTCAGCCCCGCCCCACATCCAGGCCCCGCCGCCGCCATGGCCGCGCTGCCCTCGCTCCGCCGCCCCGGGCCGCTGCTAGTGATTCTCGGCGCCACTGGCACCGGGAAGTCGCGGCTGGCGCTGGAGCTAGGCCGCAGGCTCCGCGGGGAGATCGTCAGCGCCGATAGCATGCAGGTAAGGGGAAGGGGAAGGGGTGAGGGGTGGCGAGGCGAGTTATGGCGAGGAACGTGTGGTGAACGATGGTCAACAGTCCAGGACACACATCTAGTACATGCGGGAGGTGATAACCCACTGAATGACGAGATGGGCCAATGGGACAAGGGATGAACGGGCCAAGGGGTGAGGGATTAGATGGAGCGAAGGACGAGTTGGGGAAGTAAGAGACCAGTGGGATGAGGAATGGTGCTGAGGATAAACTCAGTGCATTGCTGGGGACAGTGACTTGTGGTCTGACCGGTCGTCGAGGCAGAAATCATCCAGACACACAGAAGTCAAGAGTGTTTTATTGTCATATGTCCCAGATAGGACAATGAAATTCTTACACATATGCCAGGAGATTACAGACAGTTGCAGGTCAAATAAGGTAGTTGTTGTAGGGGATTTTAATGGCGAGTTCTCACGGTGCGACCTGAAGCAAGATGTCACCCGAGTGAAGTGGTCGTGGTCCAGCACGAGTTCCGCACGATAAAGTGTTCCCACGATAAAGAGTTCCCACGGTACTCGGCAATTCTGTCATTTGTGCGACTGACTTGTCCGTCTCCCGATCTTTCCCGTTAATCGTGAATGAACATCGTGGACTGTAGTGTAGTTAATCACGTGGCACAAATGATGTCACTTTTTTTTCACACGCTATATAAATATCCTCCGTTCGTAGAATTGTCTCATTTGCAGACATGCCTATACAAAGTTGGTTCGAGTACAGGCTGGTTGTTATTTTCATTGACGTGCTGTATGCATTAGCGCAACATGTGCATCGAAAACGCTTGCGTGAAGGCAGAAGGGTGAGATTAATTAAAAAGATAATTAAGAGGAAGTCTCACTGGATTAAGCCCATGTTTCAACGGAGACCTCAATTAGGACAATATGAGCAACTGCTTAATGTGCTGTGCGAAGAGGATAAAAGTGCATTCAAAAACTTTGTCAGAATTTCACCCGAGCTCTTTAATGAGTTAAAGAATAATTTGGGACCTCATGCATAATTTATTTTATGGCTCTAAAAGAGATGATTCCCACTTCAAACGAAGAGGGTGTAAAAGCTGTCTGCCACTACTTTTACATTGCAGCTGCAGGGAACAGACAGACTTATAAGATAAATTAAAGGTGACTGCAAAAACAGCACTTTTACATCTGTAGCATTGTATGTTTTAAAATCATGGATAACATTAAATTGTTCTCCTGTACATAAACTAATATATTGTTATAGTTACTCACATGAGCACCGGGGATACTCAGCAGCCTTCGTCTCCAGCAGGTTGCGCTTTCTCTCCCTATTTCTATAATCCTCTCTGGATTTGTCATAGAGAATCTCATTGAATTGGTACCACTCCACCAGTTCACCCTCTTGTTCCCTGTTGAAGTTATATGGCTTTACCTTCTGCCATCTAACCTTTATGTTCTCGTCTGCTGAGAATATTGTGGAGGCAACAGCTACTGGGGAGGCAATCTCAAATACACCCTGATCACCCTCTCCCTGCTCCAAGGAGCCCACAGGCAGTGGTATCTCTGGCATCTCCTCTTGCCTCTCCACCTGTCTCGCTTGCTGAGTTTCCTCCTCATTTACCTGCATGGCTAAAAACTTTCCGACTTTCTTTGACCCCTTTCTTTGCGATTTTCTGAGAGGCATCTCTGCAAGTCTTACTGTGAAAAAGATTCTCAAACAATGACAATTAGGTGGGACGTCCTCGATGGACACATGGTCCATTGGCGATATTGAGACCACCTCTTTTACTCACCTTATGTCCCTTCTGTCAAGCTTCCGGGTTTACCGTTCGCAGGAGTTCCCACGGTATTCGCAAGTGTCATTACGGATATCGCACGGATATCGCACTGGCATCTGCGTCCATACAATGTTGCAACGCTGCTCAAGACACTCTTGGAGAAATTCAAAAATGTTTGAATTTTCTCCCGACCTTACCAAGTCACACGACTACCTGCCGTTAGCGCCACGGAGGTCCTCGGTGGTCCACGAATGCCGTACTGCTATCGCAGAAGGTTCCCACGATGTTAAATCTTGTTAGGTCTTGCTTCAGGTCGCACAATGAGAAAGCCCTTTAACTTTCCCAATATTGACTGGGAAAATCGTGGTGTCAACGGTTCAAATGGGGTGCAATTCCTCATATGTGTTCAGGAGGGTTTTCTCAAGCAGTATGTAGAGGCCCTCACATGTGAGAGGGCAACACTGGTTCTAGTATTGGGATGGGCAAGTTAATGAAGTGTTCGTGGAGGAGCCATGTGGGACAAGTGGCAACTGTTCGATTAGGTTTAAGATACTTATGGATAGGGACAGAGAGGACCCACATGTTGAAATGCTCAACTGGGGTAATAGGTATGAGAGAAGGTCTCACTCACGTTGGCTGGAGTAGGTTATTTGAGGGGAAAGGAACATCAGCCAAGGGATATTTTTAAAAGTGTGCTGACAAAATCTCAGGGTATGTACGTCCCTGTTGGAGTGAAGGGCAAAGCAGGCAAACGTAAGGAAGCTTGGCTAGCGAGGGAAATTAAGGCATTAGTCAAAAACAAGAAGGATGCATGGGACAGGTATAGGCAGCTAGGATCATGTGCATCCTTGGAGGAGTTTAAGGAGTACACTAAAAAGTAAATTGGAAGGGTAAAAGGGGTCAGGAGATAGCTCTGGTGGGTAGCATTAAGGCCAATCCCAAAAGATTTTCTAAACACATAAGGGGGAAAAAGGTAACTCGAGAGAGAGTGGGACCTCCCAGGAATCAAAGTGGTCACCTCTGTGTGGAGCCACAGAAGATGGGCAAGGTCCTCAATGAGTATTTCTCCTCTATATTTACCGAGGAGAAAGATAATAGAATGGAGGAACTTGGAGCAGTCTACGGAAGTGTTACTGTCGAAGACGTACTGAAGGTGCTATCATGTATGAAGGTAGACAAATCTCCAGGGCCTGATCAGGTATATCCGAGGACATTGTGGGAAACTTGAGAGGAAATTGCGGGAGCCCTGGTTGAAATTTACAAGTCGTTCTTAAATACAAGAGAGGTGCCGGAAGAATGGAGGGTGGCAAATGTTGTGCCTCTTTTCGAGAAGGGCTGCAGGGAAAATGCTGGGAACTATAGGCTGGTGGGTTTAGCATCTGTAGTTGGAAAGTTACTAGTTGGAGAATATTCTGAGGGATAGGTTATACAGGCATTTGGATGGACAAGGATAGTCAGCATGACTTAAGGACTGTCATCATGGTTTTGTACGTGGGAGGACGTGTCTCACAAATCTTTTCTTTTTTTTAAATAATTTTATTTATTAGAAGTACAGTACAATAGTACAAGCCAAATATGTGTTATTACATTTATTGTACCACTTCATTTTTTAAGCTTTAAAAAGAGAGAGAAATAAAGAAAATAAAGAAAGTGAGAGAAAGTCGTGATATTGTGAAAGAGTGATCAAAAAGAAAGACCCATTAAGCAAAGAGTTAGGGAAAAAAGTTAAGAAATAGGCCATAGAAAAGAAAAAAGAAAAAGAAACAAAAACTCTATTATGAAGACCGCGCAAAAAGGGATATACCAACTTCGTATTTTACCAGATCCTGACACCATGTCTCAGCAATTGTGTGTACCTTCGATATTCCAGCATCTGCAGTTCCCTTTTGAACACCATGTCTCACAAATCTGATTTGAGTTTTTTGAAGATGTGACCAAAAGGTCGATGAGGGCAGAGTTGTACATGGATTTCAGTAAGCAATTCGACTAGGTTCTGCATGGCAGGCTGCTCTGGAAGGTTAGATTGCATGGGATCCAAGGAGAGATAGCTGAATGGATAGCAAATTGGCTTCATGGAAGGAAGCAGAGGGTGATGGTGGAAGGTTGCTTCTTGGACTGGAGGCCTGTGACTCGTGGTGTGCCTCAGGGTTTGGTGCTGGGCCTGTTATTGTTTGTCATCTACATTAATGATTTGGCTGAGAACATACAGGGCAAGATTAGCAAGTTTGCTGATGATACAAAAGTGGGTGGTTTTGCAGATAGTGAAGATGGTTGTGAAAAATTGCAGCAGGATCTTGATCGATTGGCAAGGTGGGGTGAGGAATGGTTGATGGAATTTAATACAGAGAAATGTGAGATGGTGCATTTTGGGATGTCTAACAAGGGCAGGACCTACACAGTGAATGGAAGGCCTCAGGGGAGTGTTGTAGAGCAGAGGGATCTAGGAGTGCAGGTGCATGGTTCCTTGAAAGTCGAGTCGCAGGTAGATAAGGTGGTCAAAAAGGCTATTGGCCAATTGGCCTTCATCAGTTGGAATATTGAGTATGGAAGTTAGTTGTATAAGACGTTGGAGAGACCGCATTTCGAATATTATGTTCCGTTCTGGGCACCATGGCACCAGGTTCAGAGAAGATTTACGAGGATGTTGCCAGGACTAGAGGGTCTGAGCTATAGGGACAGGTTGAGTGGGCTGGGTCTCTATTCCTTGGAGCGCAGGAGGATGAGGGGTGATCTTATAGAAGTGTATAAAATCATGAGAGGAATAGATCGGGTAGATGCACAGTCTCTTGCCCAGAGTCGGGGAATTGAGGATCAGAGGACATAGGTTCAAGGTGAAGGGGAAACGATTGAATGGGTATCTGAGGGGTAACCTTTTCACACAAAGGGTGGTGGGTGTATGGAACGCGCTGCCAGACGAGGTAGTTGAGGCAGGTACTATTGCAATGTTTAAGAAACATTTAGGCAGGTACATGGATAGGACACGTTTGGAGGGATATGGACCAAATGCAGGCAGATGGGACTAGTGTAACTGGGACATGTTGGCCGATGTAGGCAAGTTGGGCCAAAGGGTCTGTTTCCACACTATCACTCTATGACATTGAACAGTGTGAGTGTGCTTTGGATTGGCGTAGCCTGTGGTCCACGGGACAAGGAATGAGCAGTGGCTAGCACGGACACAGTGGGACAAATATCCTCCTTTGCTCTTTTTTTCAACAGTTGCTGTCAGCATTTAAAATGCTGTCAATTTGAACAGTTCTTCAACATTATGGGCAAACGATGAGAAGGTTTTGAAGCTATTTGTGGTTGGAAGGAGTGAAGCGGTGAGGTTGGTGAAGCACTGGAAGGTTGTCAGCTTTGGGAGCGAAGGGAGGGGGAGCCATGAGATGGAGCTTTGATGCTGATGATATGTGTGCTGCAGGTTTACAAAGGTCTGGACATCATCACGAACAAGGTGACAACTGAGGAGCAGCGACTCTGCGCTCATCACATGATCAGTTTCCTCGATCCCCTGGTGTCGTACTCAGTGGTGGATTTCAGGAATAATGCACTGCCCATAATATCCTTCGACCTGTGCCGTCTTAGAGTTGTGATATTTTTTGTGTGGGGAATACCATGCTGGGATCTCAGTTGGCATGCTGTGGGGGAGATTAGGCAATGGAGGGGGTGTGAAGAGGTATGTGTAGGTGTCTTCTCAGAAAGCCAATGTCCATTCAAATATGGTCTTGCTGTGGGTTTTGGCTGAGCTTATTTGGGTCATATAACTTCTAATATTTACATTGATTCCATTCATCAAACTGAAATAGTTGGAACTCTCCATTAACTATCCACATCGAAGATATAATTGACCGAGAAAAGATTCCGATTATCGTTGGAGGAACTAATTACTACATTGAATCGCTACTGTGGAAAGTGCTGGTGGACACAAAGGTATGATAAATAGAGGTACAGAGAGAGATATAGCTTTAGGTTTATAATTGTCATGCACACTGACATACAGCTTTGCTCTGCATGCTATCCAATCAAATAATACAAGTCAAGTCAAGTCAAGGTTATTCGTCACATACACATACGAGATGTGCAGTGAAATGAAAAGTGGCAATGCTCGCGGACTTTGTGCAAAAAGAAACTAACAAACAACCAGACAAACTACAAACAGAATCACATATTCTTTTACATATTAAATATTGTGGGCGGAAGGAAAAAGGTTCAGTAAAGTTAGTTCCTGTTGAGATAGGAGTTTACAGTCCGAATGGCCTCTGGGAAGAAACTCCTTCTCAACCTCTCCATTCTCACAGCTTGGCAACGGAGGCGTTCTCACAGCATGGCAACGGAGGCTATACATAAATATTATCAATTCCAATTCAAGTACAAGAGATAGAGCAAAGGGAAAGATACTGAATGTGCAATATAATTGTCAGCATTGTAGCCCCTCAGGTATAGGTAAATGTCAATGTGAAATCAAGCCAGGCCATGTGTGGGGGGAAAAAACAAGTAGAATAAGTTGAGACAAAGCAGCACGGTAGAACAGTGGTAGAGTTGCTGCCGTACAGCACTTACAGTGACAGAGACCCGGGTTCGATCCCGACCACGGGTGCTGTCTGTCCGGAGTTTGTACGTTCTCCCCGTGACGATGTCGTTTTTTTCTGAGATCTTAGGTTTCCTCCCACACTCCAAAGACGTACAGGTATGTAGGTACTCCTACATGTACTCCTCTTGTACACGCAGTGGGAGGCGATGTGAGTGAAGCCAGAGGTGATTTATGGAAGTGACAGAACCCATGAAAGTTCTAAAACTCGACAATTCCTGGCATTATGACTCTTGATTGATGCTCTCTCTTTGTGACCCTCCCTCTCACTGGCACCGTACTGTAGTTTAACCTCTGACATTTACCCACTGGTAGGTTTAATGTGTACTTCTGTCTGTGCTGCAGGACGGGACTACTGTTTGCTCTGCCCAAGATGCAGCAGTTGTGACTCAAACACCAGTGACCGACAGGAAAGAAGAACTGGAAAAACTGGACTTCCTAGAGCTGTACACACGACTGGTTGGAGTTGATCCTGAAATGGCAGAAAAATTACACCCACACGACAAACGAAAAGTGGCAAGGTTGGCTTAAAATGAGTGGTTGTTATTTCCCAAAATACCACTTACTCATCAGATGGAATTTACCAACCAACACGTAATTTGACCTAGTACACATCTTATTTTCCTGCTTTCATTGAACTGCAAGATATGTCCGTGGATTGGATCTGAAATGGAAGGCATAAAATATAATACCAGATGGAAGTATCAGGAATGCTTCGAGTTTAGAGAGTTGCATTTGAGCTCTTCTCCAGGAACTTGGGGACGCAATCCTGGTTGCCACTTCAGTGGAGTATTCAGGAGGATACCTAATAGATGTATCATCATTTGAATATGATATTATGTTAGGTAGATATAAAAGAAATGAGGAGTTGCCACTGTGACCAGATCAGTACTAAACTAGTTGCTTTGTTATTAGTGGGACCTTTATTTGACAACCTGGATGAAAAGTATGTATTTTGATGTAATCTGTTTTGCAATGTACTGAGGTCACGAATGATGTTAATCGAATGCCCATCTTGGCACAATTAAATTAAGGAAACTGTTTATTAGGCATCATGTGGGCAATATTCTTTGATCAGTGGACCAACCTTTGAGAATTGTTAGCTCTTTCAAATAGGAATTAAGGTGTTCTTGGAATAGTGCTTCTTGCTCTGCACTCTGGATCTTCCAGGCTAACATTAAATGAAGTATCATTGATTATAGAAAAATCAGTAAAGGTATATCCCTGGTAGGCAATAAGTGAACAAGCTGTTGTTGGAAATGTGGGCTGTAGGTCAGGAGATCCTCGTGGCTCCTCAAAGGGAAGCAGCAGTAACCTTCATGGGGATAGACCAAGATAGCTGCAGTGCTGGTCATAAGATTGTACGCATTTAAAATTGTTTGATTGCATGAAGCCCATATAGTACACAGTATACACGATAATGGTAGATACAATAAATGCAACGAAAAATGCGATAGCAAAATGGTGCAAAGGTTGTAGGACAATCTGAAGTAGTTTAAAAAAAACAAACTATAGTGCACTAACATTAATGAGTGCAGTAGTGTTAAGAGCAAGAGGACATGGCAGCATCTCCAGGAAGGGGATGAGAAAGGTGATTTTTTTAATTCTCGCAGAGCTCTGATAGCAATGGATAAGATGTTGGTCTTAGGTCTGGAGGTCCAAGCTTCTGAGTTTTCAAACATCTCTATTTTCAACCAGAAAAGGGAATGTCCAGGGTGACCGGCATTCTTGAGGATACTTCCAGCCTTCCTGATGCAACGCACCTTGAAGATGGACTGGATGGAGGAGGTGATAAGTCCATAATGGACTGGGCTGTGTTCACCACTCTCTGTGGGTTCAGAGGGTCAAGAGCAGAGAAGTTGATGTACCAGAGTGAAATGCATCCCATCAGAATACCTTCTATAGTGTATTTAGAAATTTGAGGGAATCCTCGTGGATGTGCCGAATCTGCTCAGACGCCTAAGGAAGTGAATACACTGATGTGTCGTCCTGATCACTACATCAGTGTGAAGGGATTAGGTTAGGTTGCTGGATGCCTAAAAGGAACTTGAAGCTGTTGGCCACTCTGCAACAGCTCTTTTGTCGAATGTTGGGTTGTGTTCACCAAACCCCACCCCAGCTTTTGAGATCAGCAACTGACTCTTTTATCTTGCTGGCATTCAGGGCTAGGTTGTTGCCCTTTCACCGTAACAAAGTTTCCAATCTCTTTCCTATACTCCATCTCACGATTGTCGTTCATCTGGCCGACAAACATTGTACCATTGGTGAACTTAAAGATCGAGTTGACCATGAGGCGTGAGTGTAAAGAAAGGAGAGCAGGGGACTGAGCGCACAACCCTGAGGAGTGCCAGTGTTGAGGGTCAAGATGGAGGAAATGTTATGGCCAATTCTAATTGACACGTCTGCCAGTCATGAAGTTACGAAGCCCACTGTAGATAGAGGCGCCAAGGACCAGGAGATGAGCTTATTCAGTATTATGTGTTGAAGGCTGAGCTGTAGTCAATGAATAGCATCCTGACGTTGGTGATTCAGAGCTGAATGTTGTGTAAGGGAGATGGTGTCGTCTGTGGACCTATTTTCCTTATATTTCCTGTATATGCTACCGATTTCCAGTGAACACAAAGTCGGTGAACGCTATTTGGCTTGTGAAGCCCAGTTATCAGTCTGGAATTTGAAAACTGAAGGAAGTGCTGAATTTGTTGTGGGGAATCTGGCATTTGGTCCCTTAGACTGTGCTGGTGTAAAACCTCTGATGTGCCCTTTTACCCCAATCAACATATCTATCTGTTTCATTTGATTTGTGCTTGTCAAATGGTGTACGCCTGGGGGTGATGGAGAGATCCACACTTTAATCGCGTAAGTAATGGGATTTTTCTCGAATTGTGCATTGTACTTTAGTAACGCATAGCTTTGGATTTCATTGCTGCAAAGCTATTTTAACAGAGGTGCCTCCAGGTCTGTGGACAGACAGGCTGCACTTTTGTCATTGTGGTCGGAGTGTCTGCCCGTCGGTAACCCTGGCTTTCTCCGACAGGAGTCTGCAGGTTTACGAGGAGACGGGAATTCCCCACAGCAAGCATCTGCAGCAGCAGCAGGAAGAAGAGGGTGGAGGACCCCTAGGCGGGGCGCTGCGCTTTCCACGGTCCTGTATTTTGTGGCTGCACGCCGACCTTGCAGGTAAGAGGAAGTGGGAATAAGCAAATTTGTTTGTATCAGTAATAAGAATCGAAAGATTAGTATCACCTGCCAATCTCTCGAGAATTAAAGATCAGGAATCACCCTTCTCCATTATTTTTAATAATGGTAGGCTTCAGTTGTGGAAGTGAGCTTTAAATCAATTTAAAGCTAGATTTTAAATCAAATAATTAATTTACTTGTTCGTAGGACATCTCTGGTGAGGCTTGCAATTACCGTCCATCGCTAATTGCAGTTAAGATGTTTCATGGGTTTGGAGTTGCACAGATGGCAACAATGGCAGATTTCATTGCCTGAAGGTTGTTGTTGATTCTTGGTTAACCTGCAAAGCTTCCATTGAACATATAGAGGTTTCATGATCACCATTATTGATACCAGTCTCTCAAGTCCCTTCCAAATCTTTCCCCTCTCACTTTAAACCTATGCCTTCTAGTTTTTGACTCTCCTATCCTGGGGAAATAGCTGTGGCTGTTCACCTTTTCTATGACCCTCGTGATTTGATAAACCTTTATAAGGTCACCCCTTGGTACCCAATGCTCCATGGTAGAAAGACCCAGCCTATCCAGCCTCTGTTGCTCAAATGTGCTAAACACCCAGTATAACTTTCCCAATGCTAAAGGGCCACAGCTTAGATGGGGTGGAATTAGTCAAATGTGTTCAAGAACGTTTTTTCAGGCAATATATAGAGGGCCCTTCAAGGGAGTGGGCAAATCTTAACCTACTCTTCAAGAATTAGGTGGGGCAAGTGACTGAGGTATTGGTGGGTGAGCCTTTGGGATCAGCGACTACAGTTCTATTACCTTTAAAAATAGTTATGGATATAAACAGGTCTTAACCACAAGTTAAAGTTCTGAATTGGGGCAAGGTCAACTTTAATGGTATTAGACTGGAACTTGCACAATTGGAGTATTTTGTTTGCGGGCAAAAGGACAAAAAGTGGGATGATTTTAAAAGTCTGATAGTGAGAATTCATAGTGTGCATGTCCCTTTCAGAGTGAAGGGCTAGGTAGGTGGAAGGAACCCTGGATGACGAGAAATGTAGGCTCTGGTGAGAAAAAATCATACACCAATTGGTGTGGTGAAATTCACTGGCTAGGTCAGTCATACAATTTAAAAAGCAACAGACTCAGAAAACACATTTTAACATAAACATCCATCACAGTGACTCCTCAATAGGCGAAAATAAAGTTCCAAGTCCTTCCCTTGTTGTTCTTGTATATATATATAAATCATTGTCAGACACAGGTGAGGTGTTGCATGACTGGAGGGTGGCTAATGTTGCACCTCTATTTAAGAAGGGCTGCAATGAAAAACCTGAACATTATAGACCAGTAAGCTTGATATCCATGGTAGGAAGTTATTGGGAAGGTTTCTTAGGAATAAGATATATTACATCTCATACCTCAGATCAGTGATGAGCAGGGAAGGAAGCAGATGAACGTTGGAAGGTGTAATTGAGCGTAACTTGTTCTTAGTAAAAGGATTACATGGAGTTAGGAAGAAATGGGAGTGTTTGAAATCAGATTTCTTGATGTCGTAGAATTTGATGTGATGTTGATGTATTTACCTAGTCCGTAGATGGCTGTGACTAAAATGAGCCGAGAAATGAACCATTTTATATATCAATCAATATCATTGCAAGATTCATTTAAAGTGTTGGTAAACATATAACTCTTAAATGTCTCTTCTCTAGTCCTCGATGAGCGCTTGGATAGGCGCGTTGACGAAATGCTTTCCACTGGTCTTCTAGAAGAGCTGACTAGTTTTCACAACCAGTACAACCAACAGAAAGTAGCCAAGAACAGGTCAGATGTAGTCCCGTTAAGGATATAATCAGTCAAAAAATGTAAACTTTCAGGACATCACATGTGGTTTTTGGAGTTATAGAGAATCATACAGCATAGAAACAGCCCATCATGTTCATGCCCACCATCAAATACCTCTATATGCTAATCTTGTTTAATAACAATGCCTTTGATGCATTGGAAATTTAAATCCTTTTATATAAAACATAGAAAGTACAACAGAGGAACAGGCCCTTCTGCCCACAATGTCTGTGCCGAACATAAAATGCCAAAATAAACTGACATCTGCCTACACATGATCCATACGCCTCCATTCCCTGCTTATCCACGTGCCTATCTAATAACCTGTTAAACAGCACTAACGCATCTGCTTCCCCCACCACCCTGACAATGCACTATTGCTCTGTGCGTGTCTCTTTTAAACTTCATCCTCTCACTTCAAACTATGCCCTCTGGGGGTAAAGGTTTTGACTGTCTACCTTATCTATTTCTACATTCAACCAGGGAACAGACCATACCACACCTTGTTATGAGAAATGAGTCTGGCCAGGTGATTGGAATTTCAGTGGGAGAACATTTGTTAATTTATCTTATTTTTTTCCATTGAGACACAGCCAGGACTATCAGCATGGCATTTTCCAATCCATTGGATTCAAGGAATTCCACGAATATCTGATCTCCAAAACTAGCTCCAGTGAAATGAGGGACAAACTGTTGACCCAAGGTACCATACTATCTCATGTGTTGTAATAGTAGTGTTCAGCTGGGCTAGGCAATGTGCAAGAAGTCCCTTTAGTGTACGAGGATAGCAGTGAATATGGGAACCATGCTCCAAGGAGACCGGTGTATGTATCACGAGAGCATGTTAGCATTTATTACCCATTCTAAATTGCTGTTTAGTCGACGGCTGTGAGGCTCTGAACCACAGCCGTGCTCTGGTGAAGATACTCCCACTGCGTTGATCACTAGCATGTTTCATGGTAAAAACTGATTAAAATGTAGTCCCCACTCTGAACATGAAGAGGAGCTGGAGAAGACCATCTGCGAGGAGCTGGAGAAGACCATCTGCTCTCTCCCTCTCTGGTCCCTCTGCTCTTCGGTCCCACGGTTCCGTATACATTTCAAGACCCTCCTCTATGTCTACAAAGCCCTCAATGGGCTTTCCCCCTCCTACATTAAAAGTCTTCTCACCCACCACTCCACCTCCAGGTCCCTCAGATCGGCCGATTTGGAAATGTTGGATTAAAATTACTTTTCCAGAGCAGTTTTCTGCCCTAATGATTTTATTTTTGCAACATAAGCATTATACTTGTCCACCATCATAGCTTTCATTGTGTATTTCCTGTCAACCAGAGCCAGCAGTCCTCTGTCTTTAGTTTGGGTTTAAGACCCAAGTTTTGCATTGAACAATGTCATTTTTAACTCTGTCAACTTCCATCATGGTATGGTCACGCTTCTCCAAAGCCCATTGGACAAGTTTATCAGTTGATTATTTCTCAGTACAAAAAACAAGGTCCAAAATTTCCTTTTTGCTCGATAATCTTCCATGAATTCATCTTCCACCTTGCTACAGTGGTTTTGCTTGATTAGGTTAGAATTAAATTTTTTTTAACATGAAATACTAATGTCTTTTATGCCATATTCAGCATACAACAACTATTTAATAGTCTTTGGATAATTTCTTGTAGTGTTTTCTGCCCTTTGCTGTGTCTACGATAAACTTAAATCGATTATAATTCTACATCTTGATCAAGCCAAGATCAAGTCTCACTAATGCACTGATCACATTATTAATAATGCTACACCATAGGTTTCCCTGTTTGCCAGTTTGCTTGTTAGCTTTGATCACATCACAGGCAGATTTTTATGATAACTAGAACATACTTATTTACTTGTATTATATCATTAAATCTGTCGCCTTATTGTGAATGCTGCAAACATTCAGATACGTCACCTTTAATTTTGTCATTTTAACATTTTTCTTTATGTTGACCTCCTTTCTGCTTGACATAATTTTTGCTTAATACTTCTCTGATTTTTTTTTTTTTTTTAATTCTTGCTTTGTATGTCAGTAGGTGGGGCCCTTGAGACAGAGTGAGACAGAAATTGGTGGGTTCTGAACCCAAGGGTTAGAATGATAGCATCTGAGTCCAATTGTGACTGTCAACCATCACTGGGCAGTGGCTGCAACTTGTGTTTCAGTGGCTGCAACTCGTATACTTGTGTCGTTTTGAAATTTGTGCAAGTACATTCCTCTTACTCTGAGTAGAGAATTCCAAATGTATGAATCAGTGCGTTACTGTATCAAACAAATCATGTTTTCAGAGCATTCACAAACAATTCTTCTGACACATCTATGTCCTCCGAATGGTGAATGTATGTTTATTAAAATTTACATGCTGTTCTACTCTCGGCAGGTATCACTGCGCTGAAACAAGTCACCAAGCGTTATGCGCGGAAACAAAACAAATGGGTTCGCAATCGTTTCTTGAAAAGTAAGTAGCAGAATATTTGAGGAGCAAACCCATGAACGCAGTGTGCTGTATTAAAGAGCAAGTATGTCTTCAGGACTTCTATGGAGTTCTGTAATCATAATTGTTTCATTATGTTCTAGCTTTTTCTGGACGATACATAATGGACGATTAAAGCAGTCTTGCTTACTGGAACTTTATTGTCTTTGTGCAGTCATCATCCGAACTGTGTCACGAGCCCGGTGTCACCTCTAAAACAGTCCCCCGTACAACAGTACTTAAATAAACAATCCTATTGTTACATCTTTCTTTTTCTTTTTTCAAGTCAGTCTCTTTCCCTTAGGTATTCTAGTGCAACAAACTTGTACCATATGCTCTGCTCATTTACAACAGATCTAACAACATAAGCAATAATAAATCAACAGTTCTAAACATCCGTTTTCCAACAAGTGCATCAACAACACATTTTTTTTTTTCATTTTTTTTCATAGTCCATACTCTAATCACTGAGTATAGTCTGTCAGGTAGCGGGGTCTGACAACTTGTCGACCTGACCTGGTGACCGTGTCTTGGTTCTCTGCTGGGCCCTCCAGGGCCTGCATGAGCTTTCTTTGGAACACTTCAGGTGCTGGGCTTATTCCCATCGGCATCCTTAGCCAACGGAAGCGACCAAATGGGTTGGCGAATGTGGTAAGGAAGCTCGACTCTTCCTCCAGTTTGACGTGCCAGAAGCCTTGCTTCATGGTGTTATTGTGTGCTATTATTCCTACATTATTGCTATTATTCCTACATGAACATGTTTAAAATATGTGCAACCACCGAGGCATTGACCAAAATTCACTACTTCACGGGGTTTTGGAAGTCGATTAAATAGTAACTTGGTATAAGAAATATGATATTTACTTAAAATAGGAATGATTTGTGAGACCATGTGAAGCAAGAAAGGATTAGGAGCACAGGAGATTATAAGAATTTGCAGATGCTGGAATCATGAGTAAAATACGGTGCTGAAGAAGCTCAGCAGGTTAGGCAGCGTCTACGGAGGGAATGGACAGGCATTTCCCATCGCGATCATTCTTCACACTCTGCAGACGATGTTTCAATAGACAATAGGTGCAGGAGTCGGCTATGTGGCCCTTCGAGCCGGCACTGTTAAGCTAGGACCTTTCTTCAGACAAAAAATTACTGTTTAAAGAAGAGTAGCAGTCCCATAGATGCTGCCTCACCCGCTGAGTATCTCCTGCATTTTTGTCTACCTAGTAGCAATCCAAAACATTGTCTGTCTATTCCATCCGCAGATGGTGAATGACCCGCTGAGTTCGGACAGCTTTTTGTCTTTGTCCCAAGGGTTGTGGCTAATTAGATATGTCCGGCCAAAGATCCAGCACAGGACAAAACTATGAACTCATAGAGTAGTGTCATGATATACAGGCCCCGCTACAGCAACACACTTGCTGCATGGCAGTGTGTCAGCTGCTGGTCTAACTCCATTTAGGAGGTATCTTGGCCTGCACTATTTCCAGTAAGTGGAAACATTGCCAAGAGGAAATGAGCCTGTGGTGTTTACTCGTATCACATTTACTATCAATCCTTTCTTATAGACCTCAGTCTCCTAGCTCATTCTAGCATGCACTCTCCTTTCTCCACTCTCATCTCCTCTCTCATAATTCCTTCATTAATTGGCGGCACAATTACACGACTTACAGTTCATAACCTGAATTATATTTTTCATGGACAAATCCGTTACATTAAAACAGTGGTGTTGTTGGTGCACCAGACACGGCCAGATGCCAGGAGCAGCAACGTGGAGGGAGATTGATAGCCGCTGTTGTAGACAGGCCAGCAGCAATGCACAGAACTTGGGGATCAACTGAGAAGGGTAGCAAGCTTTTGGAACTTAGTGGAAGGAGCGGCTGGGAGGGATGTATTAGGAGGGGTGTTAAAAATACAGGAGAGAGGGTGAGAAACAGAAAAATCAGGGCAAACTGTTGGGTGACGAGGCCAAGCTGGGAAGTGACATCCTGAGGGAACACCGTATGGGACATTTAAAATAGTCTAATGCTAGTTGTGATTAACCACCGCTTGTCCTTTATTATTTGGAAGTTTTAACGTGTCTTTCTTTTTAAAACAGCATTTGTTTTAAATGGTTAAATGGAGGAAGTGGTATTGGAAAATATAACGGGAGAATTTGAAGGAGGTGTGTGGTGGGATACTGGGTAGAAAGGATCATGTGAAGCTAACAAAGTAAACTAGCAGTGAAAATTCCTGTAAACATATGCAGGCTTATGGAATCCATCCTCTATCTCCCAGTGAACTATCAGTGGGTACTTTCTGACTGCTTTCCTGGATGATTTTATTTCTAAAGGACCAGGAGCGAACATTCCACCAGTGTATGGCCTGGATGTGACTTTTGTCAACCAATGGGAGGAGACGGTGTTGCAACCTGCTCTGCAGATTGTCGAGAGCTTCTTAAAGGTACAGAACGCTGGGCCAAACGTGGTGTATGTTTATACGTCTCCTGGAGTCCTGATGCATGCACGTGGTGCATTCAGCCGTTTACACTCCGACCATAAACGTTCATGATCAGTGGCACTCAGCAGGTTTTTTTTCTGGTTTAAATGCTGTCTGCTCGTACTGGTTATAGCAATACTGATACATAGCTATAAATCCACATTAAATCCATGTGTAATGCAAGATGACGCTGCTTTCTAAGGTAACTGCAACGGATCTAGTGACACGATTCAGATAAAACAAGGTATCACAGTGTCCTGGTCAAACTATGTTTCAACTAACATTGCTAATCTGGTCAGGTGTTATGTTATAATATAAGTTATGTGCATATTGTTTTGTGAACATTTGCTGGCTCTTGCCTACGTTGTTGTGACTGCTATGTGATTGCTGTAGAACATCTTGGGTCACTCTGAAATGAAGATAGCCCATGTCATTTCTTTCAACTCTAACTAGGATTGGGTGGGCAAGTGGGATAGCATCAAATTTGTGTGAACGGGTGATTAATGGTCAGCATGGACTTGGTGGGCCGAAAGGCCTGTTTCCCTGCTGCATTTCTAAAACTAAAATTAAACTAACCCACACCTATGAAAATGGTGGCAAAGATATTAAGCATGCTTTGAAGGATTGAAATTATAACTCTTTCAAAATATATTGACATTTATGGTGAATAAAAGATGATTATTTTATTCAGATTGGTGATTTCAATCTCTTTTAGTTTTACTGGTGTTATGATTCGTGTTTGTACTGTGAATCTTAATTGGTAACTGCGCCCATGTTTACAGGGAGAGCAACCTGCAGCGTTGCCACTAACCGTGGCTCATGATCAGATTGATGGGAAGAGAAACCGGCGAGTCTGTGAATTGTGTGATAAAATCATTCTTGGTGATCAGGAATGGAAAGGTAAGAAGAATTAGGCCATTTAAGGAAAATAACCCAGGTTGCATGAGTGAGATGAAGTGAAGGAGTGTTGAGGCAGCTGGGGGTGAAGACATTAGCTGGGTGCCAGATTGAGAATGATCGCTGAATGAACTCTGACTGCTTACCTTGCAGCTCACCTGAAATCCAAGAATCATCAGTACCACTGGAAGAGGAGGAAGAGGGCTGAGGCACAGTTAAGCACAGACACTTCCCCTGACACTGTAAACACTCCACAAGAAGTGTAGAGGCTCCCTCCAGTCTGCATTAATATCACAGGAACTTGCCCCAAGATGTGAACCAACTGGTATGGATGGTCCTTGACAATAGCTGGCCTGAAGCTCTTGCCTATTGGAGACGATGCAGAATAGCTATACTCTGCCTCCATTCTTCTCTTTGTTCCTACAATCAACAGAGAATTTGTTGCTGTTATTCTAGTTCGTGTCCTGGGAGCGTCCTGTTGGATCATTTGGAGGATAAAAATGTTGCATCTTTTCTTTTGAAAGGTGGAATCAATTGACATAGGTTACTAAACGTGGTTGGATGTAGTCCTGGAAAAGAAGCCGCACCTCTTGCCTCCAACCTCCACATTCAGTCGCGTTATCTGTGTTCACTATCTCCAATATTTTAACTTGGAAGAGTGTTGAAGTAGAATTAAAAGATGCATATTTTTTTAATGACCAGTGAATGTTTCTGCATGGTTTGCTTACTGGGGTATCCTGAAGATTTGGTAACTCTGAAGAATTAGCAATCATGACCTGAAATCAGTCATCGGTCAACGGAGCAAATATGATTTGAGGGAAGAGATATTTGGAATTGTGGTTTGTCCAGGGCAACACTTCACATGCCTGCACCAACAAATTCTGTACGATGGCCAGTAATTCAACTGGAAGTTGGTGCTCATTCCTTAAAGATGACTTCTCCCAAGGGATGGTATGCTGTATGCTCCATGTAGAGCATGATAGCTGTCACAAGGAATAGATTGTTTGATGATAGTAACATGAAGGAAATTCTGTAAAATGGGTGTAAGCACACAGTCGAAATCTAGGACATGGTTTTCCATTGAATGTTTCTGCTTTAATTTTCCATTTATGTTCTGCATGTCTTAAACTTTTGATGAATGTTCTTTACGAGATCTCACCATCTATAGGTAAAAAAATCCCAGTGTTGGAGAAGCTTGTCAGCTACAGTCAAACTGCTGCAGAATCACAATATTTTAGTACCGATTTAAAATTCCCACCACCCTAATATACGTATCCTTGGAAATTAATTTTCATGTTTCATTCTGGAATATTAGCCCTGTACGTCCTCCAAATTCTTTTCATGGGTGTGATCATAGTATTCAAGGTGTGGTCTTACCAAGGCTTTTGGAGCTGTACCATAATTTCCAACCAGGAGACACAAGGAACTGCTGATGCTGGAATGTTGAGTAAAACACAAAGTGCTGGAGTAACTCAGCGAGTCAAGAAGTGTCTATGGACGGAATGGATAGGCGACATTTTGGGTTGCTACACTTAATTTCTAACCATTTGTAGTTCCACTTTCTCGACTTGTCCTAAATATTTTACATATTACATATAGATTTCTTTGTCTTTTTACATATCTTTCTGGATTTTTGCAATTCAGATAGCAGCCAGCTTTATCCTTTGTAGATCCCGCCTCCGGTTTATCAAGGCTTTCTCCTTTTCCTTAACCAAGGTAACATTTTTAATTTTAGACTTGTGCTTTGCAGTACAACTTAGTTTGTGCCATTGGTAAACATGGTACAAAACTGTTATGATTTATTCTCCAACCCTTTGTCTTTAAGCTATTCCTCACAGGTTGGAGTATTACAAATAGATTTTCAGATTTGAAATTTGCACTAAATTTAAATCATGGGAAAACCATCTTGCCCCAAATTTACATTATTTAATGTGTTGAGTTGTTTGTGAGGCTGGGACTTCTCTGAGGGTCGCCACCTTGTAGTGGAGACAAATGCGTGTGCCTTAGATCCTGTAAACTGGCCTCATGGCAGGAAGGTCGAGGGGGAGGTCCCTGACAAAGCCGCAGCCCAAGAAGACGACCTCAGCGGTGGAACAGGCCGAGGATGGTGTTTGACCAGCGGCTGAGAAGGTGGAAGAAGGCTGCTGCAGGGAGAGACTCCCAACCGTGGTGGAGCCCATATCATTGGACCCGGGAGTGTCTTTGTCAAGGCCCATGTGGTGGCTGTCCATGTACCAGTGAATGTTGTTCGAAAAGTGTTACCAATCGCTTTTGTTGGAGATGGTCATTACCTGATAATAGAATTACAGTCATCCAGCACAGAAGAACCATCCCTTCACGTCCTTTTTACCCATCCGCACTAATCGCATTTGCTCAAATTAGGTCCTTATCCTTCCCTGCCCTGTCTATTTAAATACTTTAGAGAATACAGCGTGGAAACAGGCCCTTTGGCCCACCGGGTCTGTGCTGACCAGTGATCCCGGCACATTAACACTATCGTACCCACACTAGGGACAATTTTTACATTTACCAAGCCAATTAACCTGCAAACCTGAACATCTTTGGAGTGTGTGAGGAAACCGAAGATCTCGGAGAAAACCCACGCAGGTCACGGGGAGAACGTACAAACTCCGTACAGACAGCACCCGTGGTCAGGATCGAACCCAGGTCTCCGACGTTGTAAGGCAGCAACTACTGCTGCGCCATCGTGCTGCACCCTACTTGTCCAGCTGATCTTGAATTATTGTATCTGATTCTGTCTCCTCTGGCAACGTTCCAGATATCAAACAATCTGTATATAAAAAACTTTCTTCCCAATCCCCTTGGAAATCACTTTTAACCTCTGGCCTTTTTTAATAGCCTCAACGCTATATTTTATATATCTGGAAACTCAAATCATTGTCTTTCTGGACACAACAAGCCCAGCCTCTTAATCACTTCCCGTTACTAAAGTCTGCCAGTCCAGACAACGCCCCAGTGAATGTTCTCTGTAAACTGTCCAGTGTAATCCCATCTGTCCTGTAGGGTGGCCACCAGAACAGCACACAATGCTACAAGTATGGCTTGACCAGGTTTTGTGAAGTGGCAACATAAACTACCCACTTATATAACCTATGATAGCAAATGTGGCATTTCCTTTATTTACCACCCTATCTACCCATGTTGCCACTTTCAGGGACCTGTATACTTGTTCCCCAAGACCCCTCTGTTGATCAACATTCCTTCATGCCCTGCCATTTACTGTATGTCCCAAAGACGTCCCAAAATGCATTCACCTTGCACTCATTGGGTATAAATTCCATCTGTCAATGTTCTGCCCAACTTTTCATCTGATTGAAATCCTGCCGTAGGTTCAGACAACCTTCCATGCACAGCGCCATCTATTGTGTCACGTACAAACTCACCAATCAATCCTCCTAGGTACACACAATTGCTGGGGAAACTCAGCGGGTGCAGCAGCATCTATGGAGCGAAGGAAATAGGCGACGTTTCGGGCCGAAACCCTTCTTCAGACTGATGGGGGGTGGGGAAAGAAAGAAGGAAAAGGGGAGGAGGAGGAGGAGCCCGAGGGCGGGCGGATGGGAGGGTGGGAGGAGACAGCTAGAGGGTTAAGGAAGGGGAGGAGACAGCACGGGCTAGCCAAATTGGGAGAATTCAATGTTGATGCCGTAAGGACGCAAGGACCCCAGACGGAATATGAGGTGCTGTTCCTCCAATTTCCGCTGTTGCTCACTCTGGCAATGGAGGAGACCCAGGACAGAGAGGTCGGATTGGGAATGGGAGGGGGAGTTGAAGTGCTGAGCCACCGGGAGGTCAGGTAGGTTATTGCGGACTGAGCGGAGGTGTTCGGCGAAACGATCGCCCAACCTACGCTTGGTCTCACCGATGTAAATGAGCTGACATCTAGAGCAGCGGATGCAGTAGATGAGGTTGGAGGAGATACAGGTGAACCTTTGTCGCACCTGGAACGACTGCTTGGGACCTTGAATGGAGTCGAAGGGGGAGGTGAAGGGACAGGTGTTGCATTTCTTGCGGTTGCAACGGAAAGTGCCCGGGGAGGGGGTGGTGCGGGAGGGAAGGGAAGAATTGACGAGGGAGTTGCGGAGGGAGCGGTCTTTGCGGAAGGCAGACATTGGGGGAGATGGGAAGATGTGGCGAGTGGTGGGGTCACGTTGGAGGTGGCGGAAATGGCGGAGGATTATGTGTTGTATTTGCCGGCTGGTGGGGTGAAAGGTGAGGACCAGAGGGACTCTGCCCTTGTTGCGTGTGCGAGAATGGGGAGAGAGAGCAGTGTTACGGGGTATGGATGAGACCCTGGTGTGAGCCTCATCTATGGTGGCGGAGGGGAATCCCCGTTCCCTGAAGAACGAGGACATTTCCGATGCCCTGGTATGAAATGTCTCGTCCTGGGAACAGATGCGGCGTAGGCGGAGGAATTGGGAGTAGGGGATGGAGTCTTTACAGGGGGCAGGGTGGGAAGACGTGTATTCCAGATAGCCATGTGAGTCAGTGGGTTTGTAATGTATGTCGGTCAGGAGTCTGTCCCCTGCGATGGAGATGGTGAGGTCAAGGAATGGTAGGGAAGTGTCGGAAATCGTCCAGGTGTATTGGAGTGCCGGATGGAAGTTGGTGGTGAAGTGGATGAAGTCAGTCAGTTGTGTGTGGGTGCAGGAGGTGGCACCAAAGCAGTCGTCAATGCTTTGGTGCCACCTCCTGCACCCACACACAACTGACTGACTTCATCCACTTCACCACCAACTTCCATCCGGCACTCCAATACACCTGGACGATTTCCGACACTTCCCTACCATTCCTTGACCTCACCATCTCCATCGCAGGGGACAGACTCCTGACCGACATACATTACAAACCCACTGACTCACATGGCTATCTGGACTACACGTCTTCCCACCCTGCCCCCTGTAAAGACTCCATCCCCTACTCCCAATTCCTCCGCCTACGCCGCATCTGTTCCCAGGGCGAGACATTTCATACCAGGGCATCGGAAATGTCCTCGTTCTTCAGGGAACGGGGATTCCCCTCCGCCACCATAGATGAGGCTCACACCAGGGTCTCATCCATACCCCGTAACACTGCTCTCTCTCCCCATCCTCGCACACGCAACAAGGGCAGAGTCCCTCTGGTCCTCACCTTTCACCCCACCAGCCGGCAAATACAACACATAATCCTCCGCCATTTCCGCCACCTCCAACGTGACCCCACCACTCGCCACATCTTCCCATCTCCCCCAATGTCTGCCTTCCGCAAAGCCCGCTCCCTCCGCAACTCCCTCGTCAATTCTTCCCTTCCCTCCCGCACCACCCCCTCCCCGGGCACTTTCCGTTGCAACCGCAAGAAATGCAACACCTGTCCCTTCACCTCCCCCCTCGACTCCATTCAAGGTCCCAAGCAGTCGTTCCAGGTGCGACAAAGGTTCACCTGTATCTCCTCCAACCTCATCTACTGCATCCGCTGCTCTAGATGTCAGCTCATTTACATCGGTGAGACCAAGCGTAGGTTGGGCGATCGTTTCGCCGAACACCTCCGCTCAGTCCGCAATAACCTACCTGACCTCCCGGTGGCTCAGCACTTCAACTCCCCCTCCCATTCCCAATCCGACCTCTCTGTCCTGGGTCTCCTCCATTGCCAGAGTGAGCAACAGCGGAAATTGGAGGAACAGCACCTCATATTCCGTCTGGGGTCCTTGCGTCCTTACGGCATCAACGTTGAATTCTCCCAATTTGGCTAGCCCGTGCTGTCTCCTCCCCTTCCTTAACCCTCTAGCTGTCTCCTCCCACCCTCCCATCCGCCCGCCCTCGGGCTCCTCCTCCTCCTCCCCTTTTCCTTCTTTCTTTCCCCACCCCCCATCAGTCTGAAGAAGGGTTTCGGCCCGAAACGTCGCCTATTTCCTTCGCTCCATAGATGCTGCTGCACCCGCTGAGTTTCCCCAGCAATTGTGTGTACCTTCGATATTCCAGCATCTGCAGTTCCCTTTTGAACAATCAATCCTCCTATATTGTAATATAAATATTACTTACTAATTAGCAGCCATTTCTGAATGTTGACCAAATCGTGAACTGCTGTGTGTATTAATTGGTTAGAATTAAACTACACTTAACAATGACCAGCATTTCCCATATTCATGACAACAAATACATTGGGTCAAGAGTTCCAACATAAGGAGTGATCTGGAATTAAGATTATTGTCCCGGAACAAAAGGAACCATCAACACTTTCCAATGTATGGCACCAGCCAAGTGTTATTTCTGCCTAGTTCCCAATGACATCAAATTGAGCTGAATTGGTTTGCTAACACACTCAGTCTAAGACTGGTGTCATCTTCATCATCCTTACTTTTAACCTTTGATCAAATTACAGCATATTTGGTCGTCCAAGGTTCCCTTATCTTTCCTCCTAACTGCAACATGCTTATCCTGGGCTCTGATCAGATGGTCTTTAAATGACTCACGTCAGATGTGGATTTACCCCAAAAACAATTGCTCTCAATTTACTCTCCTTAGTTCCTGCCCAATAATGTTATAATTTCCATTACTCCAGTTTAGTGCATTCCCCAAGGTCCTGACCTACATTTATTCAAAACAATCTTAAAACTTATGGGGTTGAGATCACTATCTCCACGGTGCTACACCTTACACCAGTCAATGGAGTTCTCCCCAGATCCCCACGGATTCACATTCACCGGGGTTGTTTCGTCGTCTCTCAGGCTAAAGTGACCTTACTGTCAGCAGATCAGTCCACACTGGGCTGTGCCATGAGTTGATTGAGAGATAGGCACAGATAGTGCACTGAGTTTTAACTGGAGTCCACACACACACACACAGTCATTCACACACAAGATCTTTGTTGTTTTGATGCTTGTTTATTAAGCTGATGAAACTGCAATGTTACAGTTCAATCACAATCACTAGAAGCACAGAACACATTGTGAGCTTTCCAACATTTGGTGTAATGAACAATGTGAAATCAAGAGGTTAAATACAGAGAGAGACAGTAATAATTCCAATCAGCACAATCTAAATCAAGACAGGATCAGCCTCCACCACAGGGACTTTCCCACAGTCCGTGTCTGCCCGTCACCACCACCCCGTGCCCCTGACGCTTTCTTGTCTACATGTGTGTGTCAGAGAGATGGCACCCAATGCCCTGGACACTGCTCTGTACTGCTGCACCTTTTAACTGGGATGCCCAAATGTTCCCGGTGGGATTTGAGAAAGGGCACCAGCAGAATGGACGAGGAGGGGAGTCTGGTTAAAGAGGGCGGACTTGTCTGTTTTGAGCAGTCCCTGGACTCAGTAAGTTGTTCCTTACGTCGACGTAAACAGCCCTTTATTCTGGAATAACACCACTAATTCCGCTGATCTGGTTTAGAGAGGAAAGATCGCAAAGCAAGGTCATATTCAGCAAGAGTAGTTGAGGACATTGGGTTTCCCTCTGCGCATTTTATTGGTTTTTGTAGCCAGAAAATTCAAAACGTGCAATCATTATTATCTATAATTCTTACGTACCCTCGTGCTGTAAATATTGTTAATCTCCAGTCAATGATGTTCCCTCCTTTACTGAAACAACCCTGACTAATCATCTCTATGTCATTGGGTTTGAGAACATGATCCCACAGGTGAACATCAGAGATCTCTCCGACAAACGACTGCTTGGAATCAAAACCTCCACCAACTGAGTCTTGTTCCTGACCTAGAATAAACTGACCAGACCCTTTCACAATATAACCTCGACCAATCTTCCGTATACTGCGTCTCCCATTAACCCAGACTGTTATCTCACCCACTTGAGACTCCCAGGTCACACAGATGTGTCTCAGTATAGCATCCATTTCTGTGATGTAAAACTTTGTTATAAATGTTCCTAAATACAACCAGAGTTGTGTTTCAGATTCTTCCCAAATCAGCAGTTCGTTGTCGGAAAAGCTCGTTGCGTAGGAGAGCAAGCTGTAAGAGTGACCGGCTTCAGAGGCTGCCCTGAAACAGGCAGTAAAGGCGGTCAAATTGTTGAAGTGAGCCGCATGCAACCTGACGAAGCTGTCGGATGTTTTGCTTGAGAATATCACTGATTTCGCATCCAATCCTGTAAAATGTGAAGAGTTAAGATTGTCATATGTCAGTTTAAAGTTGCAGCTTTACCATCTGAGATGGAGCACAGAATAACTAGCGAGCAGTTTTCTGCAAAGGGATGTTTTATTTAAATCTGAGAGACAGAGTGGGAGATGTTTCTGTAGTGTGTTCTGCAGAACCTGCTTTAAAGTCTGCTTCCAGCTCGTAAAGAATGGAGCTTTGCTGAAATTATTCTGATGAATCAGCCAGAGCTGATGCAGCAAGCCGTGGAGCAATGTGAAACCAGAGATCACTGCATCCTAAGAAGCCTGTCCCACTGTACGAGCTAATTCAAGAGCTCTCCCGAGTTTAAAACCAAATCAAACTCTTGGTAAGCACGTAGAATGTACGTAGCGGTTACGTCGGAGCTCGGGGCGTCTCTTAGCGGCTCGTAAGGTACTCGGGAAAGCGGTAAGCTCGTGAAGACCTGTGAAGATTTTTCAACATGTTGAAAAATGTCCACGAGGGCCCAGAGTACCACCGAGCGGAAATTACCGTAATTCTCCGAGTTCGAATCAGGGGAAACTCGGGAGAACTCTTAAATTAGCTCGTACAGTGGGACAGCCCTTTAACTTTCCCACGAAGGTAGGAAATGAAAGGCCAGGTCTGCGGATGGTCTGAGGAAGATCTTGACCAACTTCATAAGTTTGGGCTTCCAGCACATTCTCCCCAACTTTCTTTAGAATCCTGCAAAGGAAAATTGAAGTGATGAGGAACACTGTTCAGATGCGGGGATTAGAAGGGGTGGAGAAAATACTGAGACAGATCGGGAGCAGCAGATACAAATCTGCATTCAAATGCATCTGCAGGGCGTTCGAGAGGGACTAGGAAAACGAGCTGGTCGAGTCGAAATGGGTTATAGGATCACTGTCCATGCTGTGTCCTGCAGCGCAGATAAATGCACTTTGCAAGCATAATTGGAATACATCTCTGTTCTGAAGTCGCAATGTTCCCACCCACCGGGTATTGTTAATGGGTGTGTCCCATTCCTGCCATATCTAATAGGCTAGGCTTTTCCTGATAGTGAGTTTCAGAACCACATGGAGAGACCTGCAGCCTCGGCACAGACCGGGAATGGAGGCCGGGCTCCTGCTGCCCTGCATGCTCCTCAGTCCCTCTGTCCTCAGATGCATCATCACTGATGCTTGCACTCAGCAACTCCTCAGATCAGAATAAGTACTGGCCTGCACTGTCCGATCCCGGCAAGTAAATGCCAATCACAAGCACAATTGTAACGAAGGGCTTCATCCTGTCTCCGACCTGTTGAAACAAAGAATCCCCAATTCATTTCATTTCACTTGGTGTCGATCCATTGAAACTCAGAACCAGCAGCCAACCCCGTGTGTCAGTAACACACAAACAGCCCCTCTGGTACTCACTGTGTTCGTCTCCAACAAGCCGGTTTCACCTCAGGGGGGTCCAATACCCTGGGCACAAGATGCTGCAATTTATATCCTGCAGAACCCAGTCACTGCCAATCGCAGGAAGGAGCTGAGGGGGTGGAGATTGGCACCTCATCCCACTGATTCACTCCCGGGAATAACCTGCAAGTATAGTCCATCTCCTTCCTTCCCGTGGACTTTGATCAGATCATCTCTCGAGTGTCTCCTGTGAGAGTTCAAGTGTTCACATTTGCTTTGATACTGGGAAGGAGTGTTCAGGTTGCTCTCTGTAATGGCCGACCACTTCATGTGGGGAGTGCAGAGAGTGTATGTACATGTGTCTGAAGAAGGTTCTCAACCCGAAACGTTGCCTAGTATTTCCTTCGCTCCATAGATGCTGCCTCACCTGCTGAGTTTCTCCAGCATTTTTGTCTACCTTCGTACATTAAAGTTACTGCCTCTGCTTGGGCGACATCTCCCCATCCCCACCACCAACCCCCCTTCCCCTCCACGGGACATACATGGTCTTTTAGCTCTGATCTGTGACAGTGCACGATGTTGATACAGAGGGGAGAGGTAAATGTTTAATTAAAGGATTCTTGGCATGAGGAGGCGGGCATGGCCTTTGACAGCTAATTTAAAACATGACATTTGGATTCACACTGGGAAAGATGTGTATTTTGTGGCGTCTGTGGGACCTGAAGTCCCTTGTCCCAGGCTCTCCGCACCTTGGAGCCCAGTCAATATCTTCCCCTCTCTCTTCCCGCCTGTCTGAATGAGAGAACCAGTTCCCGGGTTGAGCCTGAAGCCGTGCGGTCGGGGGGGGGGGGGGGGGGGGGGGACTGGACGCGGCTCTCGCATGCAGCACAGCACGGAACTGTCTCCAACGGCGGTTCAGAGCCAGTGAATGCCACAGATAAAGTGATATCAGTACCGGCCCTCCCTGTGGTACTGGATACCACAAGGAATTGCTGAACTCTGTATGATATCAACTATTACAACATAAACGGGCACAATATCTGTATTTCATTTTTTTCAATTTTACAAATATTAAATATCTGAATAGGGAAAAACTGTGACAGGTTGACAAAGTGAAGCAATATAAAAACAACTCAAGATTGTTTAATTGTCATATGTACAACAGAACAATTACATTCTTGCAGCTGCATAAAAGGGATGTAAGCACAATACTCATAGATAGAAAATAATTAAGGGGGAAAATCAACAAACGAATAACCTCAGGAACTGGTACAAAATAGCCCAAAATACTTAGTACACCCCAATAAAACTTGACTTGACTTGACCTGAGACAGTTCATAGTTTAGTTATAGTTTCATGGTATTCAAGAGGCTGGCGGTTGTTGGGAAGAATAATAATAATAATAATATAATAATATATCTTTTATTGTCATTGCACGTCAGTGCAACGAGATTTAGTGTGCAGCTCCACTGATGTCCAGGAAAGGTAAATAAATACAATACATAAATAAACAAGCTGAATTGATTGACGTGACCATCTGAGGGAGACTGTCCAAAGGGGGTGGGTGGGGGGGCACTCATTAGGGCCGGTTCAGAGCCGCTATAGCTCTTGGGATGAAACTGTTCCTGAGTCTGGAGGTTCGGGCGTAGAAGGCCTTGTAACGTCTGCCGGAGGGAAGTAGTTGAAACAGACCGTGGCAGGGGTGTGATGAGTCCTTATGGATGCTGAGGGCCTTCCTGAGGCACCGCGTGTGGTAGATGCCCTCCAAGGCTGGTAGCTCTGTCCCGATGATCCGCTGCGCTCTGTTGACGACGCGTTGAAGAGCTCTCCTCTCCGCCTCCGTGCAGCTGAGATACCACACAGAGATGCCATACGTTAGTATGCTCTCTGTGGTGCAGCGGTAGAACATTGTCAGCAGCTGTTGGGGCAGACCAGTCTTTTTTAATGTCCTCAGGAAGAACAGTCGTTGCTGTGCCTTCTTGACCAGCGCGGCGGTGTTTGTGGACCATGTGAGGTCTTCTGAAATGTGAGTGCCCAGAAACTTAAAGCTGGACACTCTCTCCACACTTTCTAATGAAGCTAATGAACATGGTAATCATAGTTTTCAGACGCCCGTACCTTGTTCCTGATGGTAATGAGCTGAGAGCATGGCCAGGATGGTGTGTGTTGTTGATGGTGCTGGCTGCCTTTTAGAGGTAGTGCCTCCTGTAGCTCCCTTCAATGGTGTGGAGGTCAGTATCCGTGATGGAGCAGGCAGTGTCCACCACTTTTTGTAATCTCCATTCTTGGGCATTCGAGTTGCTGAACCAGGCCGTGATGCAACCCGTCCATATGGTCTACCGTACACCTGTAGAAGTTTAAGCGAGTGTTCGTCGACATGCCAAACCTCCTCAATCTTCTCAGGATGTAGGGGCGTCTCTGGCCGTTCTTTATGATTGCATCATCCAATTCCTTTAATCCCGCCAGGCACAGTGAATGGACCCTAGAGAGGGGATACTACAACAGCGGAGCGGTCATTGTGAGAATGCTGAGGCTTTGGCGAGGAATCTGAGCGGTGGTAACATGAGGCACGGCCTTTTCCTTTCCGCTGTGGTCTTTGCGGCTGAGAGATGGCGGTCAGAGACTCCTCCTGCAGGAGAAACTGCCAGTGTCCCTGGAGACCACAGTGCGGGAAGTACATCCAACTGTAGCTGCTGAGCCGACCACATAGTGTGGCTGGAATTACGTTTAACTCCCTGAGGAATAGTGGTGATGATGAGGATAGCGTAGACAGGAGCTTTAGGCAGGTGGGCACGAAGGGGCAGTTGGGCGGCCACCAGGAAAGGCAGAGGGAGTAGGCAGAGAGAGCAGGACTCCAATGTGGCTATTCCCATCACTCACAAGTGACACGATTTGGTTTCTGTTGCGGGTGGGTGGCCTTTCACAAGAGAGCAGCAGCAGCAGCAGCAGCAGCAGTTCTGTAGCACAACAACAGGCCCTGATGTACAGTACCTAGAAATAAGCAGAGCCGTGGTGACTGGAACCGTGATAGTCAGGGGACAGACAGGAGATGCTGGTGCAGTGAAGGAAACTTCAGGATGATGTGTTGCCTGCCAGGTGCCAGGGGTTTCTCCAGTTGGTTTCAGTACATTCTGCAGGGCAGCACAGTGGCAGAGCTGGTAGAGATACTGCCTCATAAACCCAGACGCCCGGGTATGATCCTATCCTTCGGTGCTGTGTGTGTGGAGTTTGCACGTTCTCCCTGCGACTGCATCCACTTCCTCCGTGTGCTCCAGTTTCCTCCCCCATCCCAAAGATGTGTGGGTTTGTAGGTTAATGAACTCTCTGTAAATTGTAACTAGTGTGTGGGGATTTGATGAGAAAGTGGGATAATATAGAACTAGTGTACATGGTCGGCTGGACCAAAGGGCCTGTTTCCATGCTGTATGTCTGAACTCTAAAATTCTCAATGGGAGGGTGAGCAGCCAGAGCTTGGTGCATACATCAGGACCAATGCCATGGGATGAGGTTCAGCAGTGAGAATGTGGGAAGGTTAGGCAGAATGCTAAACAGCAGGCTGTAATCTCTGGATTTCCCCAATGTGCCCATGTTAGTGAGGATGTGAAACATAGAAACATAGAAACATAGAAATTAGGTGCAGGAGTAGGCCATTCGGCCCTTCGAGCCTGCACCGCCATTCAATATGATCATGGCTGATCATCCAACTCAGTATCCCGTACCTGCCTTCTCTCCATACCCTCTGATCCCCTTAGCCACAAGGGCCACATCTAACTCCCTCTTAAATATAGCCAATGAACTGGCCTCGACTACCCTCTGTGGCAGGGAGTTCCAGAGATTCACCACTCTCTGTGTGAAAAAAGTTCTTCTCATCTCGGTTTTAAAGGATTTCCCCCTTATCCTTAAGCTGTGACCCCTTGTCCTGGACTTCCCCAACATCGGGAGCAATCTTCCTGCATCTAGCCTGTCCAACCCCTTAAGAATTTTGTAAGTTTCTATAAGATCCCCTCTCAATCTCCTAAATTCTAGCGAGTATAAACCAAGTCTATCCAGTCTTTCTTCATAAGACAGTCCTGACATCCCAGGAATCAGTCTGGTGAACCTTCTCTGCACTCCCTCTATGGCAATAATGTCCTTCCTCAGATTTGGAGACCAAAACTGTACACAATACTCCAGGTGTGGTCTCACCAAGACCCTGTACAACTGCAGTAGAACCTCCCTGCTCCTATACTCAAATCCTTTTGCTATGAAAGCTAACATACCATTCGCTTTCTTCACTGCCTGCTGCACCTGCATGCCCACTTTCAATGACTGGTGTACCATGACACCCAGGTCTCGCTGCATCTCCCCTTTTCCTAGTCGGCCACCATTTAGATAATAGTCTGCTTTCCTGTTTTTGCCACCAAAATGGATAACCTCACATTTATCCACATTATACTGCATCTGCCAAACATTTGCCCACTCACCCAGCCTATCCAAGTCACCTTGCAGTCTCCTAGCATCCTCCTCACAGCTAACACTGCCCCCCAGCTTCGTGTCATCCGCAAACTTGGAGATATTGCCTTCAATTCCCTCATCCAGATCATTAATATATATTGTAAATAGCTGGGGTCCCAGCACTGAGCCTTGCGGTACCCCACTAGTCACTGCCTGCCATTGTGAAAAGGACCCGTTTACTCCTACTCTTTGCTTCCTGTTTGCCAGCCAGTTCTCTATCCACATCAATACTGAACCCCCAATGCCGTGTGTTTTAAGTTTGTAAACTAATCTCTTATGTGGGACCTTGTCGAAAGCCTTCTGGAAGTCCAGATACACCACATCCACTGGTTCTCCCCTATCCACGCTACTAGTTACATCCTCGAAAAATTCTATAAGATTCGTCAGACATGATTTACCTTTTGTAAATCCATGCTGACTTTGTCCAATGATTTCACCACTTTCCAAATGTGCTGCTATCCCATCTTTAATAACTGACTCTAGCAGTTTCCCCACTACCGATGTTAGACTAACTGGTCTGTAATTCCCCGTTTTCTCTCTCCCTCCCTTCTTAAAAAGGAGGGAGGGGGAGATGAATGTGTGGCTGAGGAGCTGGTGCAGGAGGAAAGGGATCAGGTTTTTGGTCTAGTGGCACCTCTTCTGCTGGACAGGTGATCTGTACAAGAGGGCCTGGTTGTACCACAACTGGCTGGGAACAAATATCCTGATGACGACAGACAATAGGTGCAGGATCCACAATCAGTAACCCGTTCTGCCTTCTCCCCATATCCCCTGACTCCGCTATCTTTAAGTGCTCTATCTAACTCTCTCTTGAAAGCATCCAGAAACTTGGCCTCCACTGCCTTCTGAGGCAGAGAATTCCACAGATTCACAACCCTCTGTGTGAAAAAGTTTTTCCTCATCTCTGTTCTACATGGCTTACCCCTTATTCTTAAACTGTGACCGCTGGTTCTGGTCTCCCCCCAACATCGGGAACATGTTTCCTGCCTCTAGTGTGTCCAAACCCTTAATAATCTTATATGTTTCAATAAGATCCCCTCGCATCCTTCTAAACTCCAGAGTGTACAAGCCTAGCCGCTCCATGCTATCAACATTTGCAGGCGCTGCTCGGAAGGGTTTAAACTGGGAGCGAGGAGCCAAGCGATGTGACAGATGGGCATGGTGAGGCGAATATAAATGGTAAAGCAACTGAGGTCAGTAGACAGAACAGGCAGGGGCTAAACAGGGAGTGATGAAGGTCTAAGGGCCTGAACTGCATTGATTTTACTTTGGAGTCACGTGAGTGACTACGTGAAGAGCCCGCTCAGCATGCATGTGCGGCATTACGTTCAGCAGTGCAACAGGGGCGCATCGGGAGTCAGGCGCTCCCGCTACGGGGTGAAAGAACGGACCGTCAGGTAAGCTCTGAGGTTGGGTTTTCTTTCACAGGGAGCCTTCTGCTTTCAGGCAGAGAAGAAAGGCTCTTAGACAAACCTGTCCCCCGCTCGACTCCACGGAGGAGCGTTCCATCTGGAGGGGGGCAGCAACAAGGCGGTAGGACCGCTTACCCGGCGCTCCGCTATCCCGACACCGTGCCGAGCCCAGCCCCGCTAGCGCCTGAGCAGCGGGCTGGAAGTAAAGCCACGGAAGAGGCGTCCGGCCGGTTGCTCCGACTTGTCGGACGGGGACATCTCTCCACCCGCACGGGGAGGGGAGACAGCCGCATGAGCCGCTTGGAGCGGCTCTTGGAGCAGGAGCTCCAGCGAGACGCGCTTCGTGAGGGGCGCTCTCGCAGGGGGAGTTCAGGCACTCCCTCCACAGTGCCTTGTGCACTGTCCATTGCTTCCTCCTTACCCGAGGGTAGCTTTGGTAACCAGGACTGGGCTGGTCAAGAACAGGGGACAATGGCTGAAGATCTCGGGAGTATGCAAGGGGTGCAGGAACAGGAAGAGCTGCTAGGTGTGGTGGACAGCTACGTGGCAACCCCACGTGCAGGAGGCCGTTAAAAGCCTGACGTCAGCCATCACATCGTTTTCCTCGTTCCGTGGACAAATACGGAGATGACCACAACCTTCGTAAACAAATCATAAGACCTGCCATAAAAATCCAACATTTGCGGGGTTGTGCATACCCCAGCCACTGAGCCAGACCCACTGCTCTTTGGCAAAAACCTCACAAAGCATATGAAGGACATGGAAGTTTAAAAAAACTTTCGGTCTCATGAGGGCAGGGCCGGGACGAGCAAACCAAAAACAGTAATTCCTACGCAGCAGCACCCCATCGCGTCCATCAGTCCACGTCTACCATATGGGACTGATGAAAGCTCAGGGTCCGCATTCTATCACCGAAAGTCTTCTTTAGACCAGGGCCCAGAGCGGACCCCATGGAAAATGTGCCACCCCCCAACGTCACCGCCACGTCAGACGACGTGCAACACTCGTTGGACCGGCAGGAAACAGAATACCCATAACCATGGAGGTAGGTGGGTCTGGTTCCTACCAGCATATAGAGTAATACTAACACACGGGAGTCTATCACGAGTATATACTCAATGGCATTAGTGGATACAAATACAATTCACACTAGAAAAATTGCCACCAGGTCAACATTCACCCCAGAGGATATTTTCCCCTCTCCGTTAAAGAAACGAGATGGACAAGCTGAACTGGTGAGACAAATTTCAAAGGGTATCATGGGAAAACCTGAACCCTTGCTATTCGTATCAAATATATTCACTAAACCCAAAAAAGATGGTGGATGTCGCGTCATCATTGACTTAACTTCACTAAATATGTTTGTTAAGTATATACATTTCAAAATGGAAACGGTTGTTACTGCCAAACAACTAAATTCCAAAGGATACTTCATGGCAAGCATTGATCTTAAAGATGTTTACTATTTAGTACCATTCACAAGGATCATCGCAGATACCTGAAATTTACCTGGATGGGGCAGCTATAGCAGTTTAAAGCGTTACCCAATGGGTTCACATCAGCCCAAGATTGTTCACCAAGACACTAAAACCAGCTCTGGCAATATTCAGAAGACAAAAACATATTGTCATGGCATATCTTGATGATATCTTAAATGGTAGGCAAGACCATGGAATTGACTATGTTAGCTGTTCAGCTACCAAACAGTTATTCGAAACCCTGGGATTGTCTTACATCCAGATAAATCTAAGTTGAAGCCATCCACAATCATGGACTACTTGGGCTTCACAATTAATTCAGTCTACGTGACTGTAACATTGCCAAGAGACAAAATAGTTGAATTGGCACACTCATGCAACAATTTAATGGTCAACAAACTACCAACTACTCGACAAGTAACAGAGTAATTGGGAAAATGGTAGCAGCATTTCCGGCTACATAATTCGGACCTTTGCACCGAAAACGACATACAGGTCATTATGATCGTGTCATGAAGTTACCCACTGAAGCAATATCAGAACTACAGTGGTGGGCAAAAAATGTTTGGCATAGTTTACAGCCCTATTATCATCATTAACCCTATGTTAGTTATCCAAACAGATGCCAGTGCTCAAGGCTAGGGAGCAACTAACTCTATATCCAGCGCAAGTAGTAGATGGACTAACCCGGAGTCATCATTACCACTTACACTGGGCATTAATTATCTAGAGATGGGTGACTTTTATGGTTTAAAGCATATGCACAAATATGCATCACTTGCATTTACGGTTACAAATAGATAAATACTACGGTGGTGGCCTACATTAACCATATGGACGGCATAAAATCGGTATCATGCGACAAGTTGGTCAACACAATTTGGCAATGGTGTGTTGAAAGACATATTTGGCTATCAGCAACTTACCTGCCATGTAAGCTAAATACAGTGGCAGACACCAGGTCACGTAAATTTAATGACAACATCGAATGGATGTTAAAACCCCCCCAAAAAATTTTCGCAAAAGTTATCAAGCAATATGGCACGCCAGATATCAATGTATTTGCATCAAGGCTAAATCACCAAGTACCTATGTATGTCGCTTGGGAACCAGACCCTGAGGCAGCAGCGGTAGATGCGTTCGCGCTGGATTGGGGAAATTCTTCTTCTATGCATTTCCTCCCTTCTGCCTCATCAGTCGGGGACTACGCACAATACAAATGGACTCTGCTTCAGGTATTTTGATAGTACCCGATTGGCCTACGCAGCCATGGTTCCCAATACTCCATGACATGGTTGTTGAAACTCCGATGGTATTCCCCAGTGACCCAGAGTCATTAACACCCAGTGTCGGGCACAAGCCATACGTGCCATGAAAAAAAAAGAAGAAAAAAAAAATCAAACTCCTGGGTTGAAGATTCTGCACAAACCACTTCTGGGACTGGGATTATCAGAACAAACCGTCGACACCATGTCAGCATCCCTCCGAACATCCACTAAAAAACAGCACTTGTCCAGCATCAAAAAATGGGAGAAGTACTGCTTGGATACAGGGACCACCTACTCAACCGCTACAGTTACCAACGTACTGGAATTCCTGGCGAACCTTCACCACGATGAAGGACTCAGCTACAGAGCCATCAACACAGCTAGAAGTGCCCTGCCTATTTAAAACTAGCTCCAGGACAACAGGCCATGGGGTCCCACCCGCTGGTGGTCAAACTAATGAAGGGTATTTACAACTCTAACCCCCTAGACCAAGGTAAACCCATATATGGGATGTCAGTGTGGTCCTGACATACCTCAGGGGATGGCCACCAGCCAGATCCCTCAACCTGGAACAATCTATGCTCAAAACACACATGTTGATGGCACTTGTATCTGCACAGAGGGTCCAGTCACTGCACCTATTGCGACTGGACAGCATGCTCACAGTTCCAGACCAAATCTCTGTCGTTATCCAGGGACTGATCAAAGAGAGCAGACCAGGAACACCTAATCCCGTCGTGGAATTCCGGGCTTACCCGCCAGAACCACGGTTATGTGCCATGACCCACCTACTATCCTACATAGACACAACCAAAATATTCGAGTGGGATGAAAAGCCTTGTGGGTCAGTCATAAAAAACCTTATGGTCGGGTGACAAGCCAAACCATTTCGAGATGGCTCAAGCAGGTGCTAAAAGCTGCTGGGATAAACACTAACATGTACAAATTTTATTCCACCAGGGCAGCATCCACGTCGACGGCTAAAAGAATGGACGTGCCTATAGACCACATCCTGGCTACAGCAGGATGGTCGGGGGAAAGACCGTTCAGAAATTTTATAATAAGCCGTTGGCAAAACCTGTTTTATTTGCAGAAAAGATTTTACAGACTGCAAATATTTAATTTAAGCCCAGGGGATCAATTTAATTTCTTTGTTGTTATTGTTAAAAAATACCATTGTGTTTTTCTACAAACAGATTCATTGGTTGATTACGATAACACACTTCCTCCCTCAAGGACTTCGGCAGTGATGTAGTAATAACTGTTACACGGTTTGAAATCACAGAGCTTTGAAGTCTTCATGTAGTCACTCACGTGACTCCGAAGTAAAATAGTAAGATTAAACGAGAATTTACCAGTTTGAAGTTTGATCTGTATTTTATGAGGAGTTACGATGAGGGATTACGTGCCCTCCGCTCCCACCCTCAATAATATGGGTCAAACTGATAAACTGATGTCTCCTTGTCTTTACTATGTTACTTCAATAACTGTGTCTATCTGTGATTCCACACCGCTGCTTTGAAGTATGCCGCGCATGCGTGCTGAGGCTCTTCACGTAATCCCTCATCGTAACTCCTCATAAAATACAGATCAAACTTCAAACTGGTAAGTTCTCGTTTAATCTTACTATTTTAATGCAAGATTCCTTACAAGGCAGATAAACTCAGCATCTATTGGTACAAGAGATAGGAATATTATGTTAGTGGCGCTACAATTGTTTGATGGAGGTTAGGAGACGTGGAAGACAGGATACGAGTGATTAGCATTTGTTTGAGTGTTGAAGTAATAATCTGTAGTTTCTTTTACTTAGTCGATATTTACATAGTTACAATACTGAGCAGTGCATACTGGTAGCATAGTTGGTGAGAACAGGTATTAAGGGGGGTGGTTCTGGGAAGCCAGAAGTAACTGTTGAGCCTTCCCAAGGTGTTGTAGGCCTAACTCAACAAAACACCAGTGAAGAGAGGACCCACTTGATAAGTTGTATAAAGGCATCTTAGATTTTCATGTGTCCTTGGGATTGGGGTTCTTATGGTTAAACGCTTGGCTTGTGTGTTTATAAGCTCAATAAGCTCATGTAGATAGCTTATTACTGAATATGGAGTTGATTATTGTCCCATAGCATAAGCAATTTAGATACTACTTTGGCATTGGGCATGGTTTTCTTGGTTGAGTGCTTCTCCTGGTGTAATAGCACGTATTTTGTGCTTCAACTGTAATTTAATTTAGCTATTACGGAATTATAGCTATTGCGGAATTATAGCTGTTACAGAAACAAGACTGCACAGTGGCGCAGCTGGTAGAGGTTGATGCCTCAGAGCGCCAGAGGCACAGGTTCGATCCTGACCTTGGGTTCTGCCTGTGTGGAGTTTGCAAGTTTTCCCTGTGACCGTGTGGGTTTCCTCTTGGTTTTCTGGTATCCTCCTAGATCCCAAAGACGTACAGGTTTGCAGGTTAATTGACCTCTATAAATTGACCCTATGTGGAGAGTTGATGAGAACGTGAGATAACAGAGAACTAGTGTGAGCAGGTGATCGATGGTCAGTGTGGACTCAGAGGACCGATCTTGTTTTCTAAATTAATTAAAGTAGAGGTTTATAGAAGGGCAGGACTAGCAGCTCAATATTCCGGGATTCTCATGTCACCACTTTGATAGAGGTGGAGGTAAGGGATGAGTGAGTGATGTGTGTTTGATTAGGGACTACATCATGGCAGTATTTAGAGCAGATATTCTTGGAGGATCATCCAGTATGTGGACTTAGAAATAAGAACAGATGATCAATTTGATGGGATTGTGTAATAGACCTGCCAATTGTAAATAAAATTAGGGGAGAAAACGTGTAGGGATATGAATATGAATATGATATGAATATAGTTAGCTATATGAATAATAACGCTGTCATGATAGGTGATTTCAATATGCCTCACAATGACTGCCTTTGTGCTAAGGGCTTGGATGGGGTAGAATTGGTTAACTGTCCAGGAAAGTAGATGTCTGGTCCAAGCCAGAGGATGCTGCAGGGGAAACTACCTGCCCCGCTTTTGTCATTGTACAACTATGCCGATCTCTTGCCTGTACAACCCTGTGAACTGTGTGACACGATTCCTTCTCACTCCTGGTGCCAGTCAATCAGTGTACTTTCCCCTCGAGAAAAAGCCATCCTGTTTGACATTTGGTTCATTTTGACACAAGGTCGCTTTGGATGCTGAGGTTCTGGGTACCTCAAAGGCTGATGATCAGACTTCACTCCAACAATGCTTTGGGCATTGACCTTTCCAAAAGGCTTCCAGGGATGAATCCTATCTTGGTGTAACCTGGCTGTTATTTCTCCATGAATTATAAGGTGTGTCAAGGGGCAGAGTGCGGAGGACAGAGAAGACCAGCAGGCACAAGATTCCAGTCAGCAACGTGTGGTCTGCTGATTTATTTCTGTGGCTCAGTGTGATATCCACAGAGCTGGTCAGTGTATGTACACATCTTTTCTCATCACTGCCTATTTTTCATAATTCATTCATAAAGTCATGGACCTATAAACAGGCCCTATCAGCAGATCAGCTCCACACTGTGCTGTCATGAATCAAATTAGTGATGGATACTGAGAGTGCACTGTTAACTGGAGACCTCACACACACAGATTTCACACACATGATCCATTCTGTTTTGATGCTTGTTTATTAAGCTGATGAAACTGCAATGTTACAGTTCAATCACAATCACTGGAAGCACAGAACACATTGTGAGCTTTCCAAATCTTGGTGTAACAAACAATGTGAAATCAAGAGGTTAAATACAGAGAGAGACAGTAAGAATTCCAATCAGCACAATCTAAATCAAGACAGGATCAGCCTCCACCACAGGGACTTTCCCACAGTCCGTGTCTGCCCATCACCACCACCCCGTGCCCCTGACACTTTCTTGTCTACATGTGTGTGTCAGAGAGATGGCACCAAATGCCCTGGACACCAAATGCTCTGTACTGCTGCACCTTTTAACTGGGATGCCCAACTGTTCCCGGTGGGATTTGAGGAAGGGCTCCAGCAGAATGGACGAGGAGGGGAGTCTGGTTAAAGAGGGCGGACTTGTCTGTTCTGAGCAGTCCCTGGGCTTCAGTCAAGGGTCAGTGTGTGGGGCAGTGCCCTGGGGTTTACACCCTGCTGATCCATGTAGACATCCACCATGGTTCCCCGCTCCCCATCCCTCTCTCAATGTGTGACGGAGAATGGCCGAGACTCTTGTGTACTGAGTTTGAAGCCATTACCCTGTCAGTGAGGGTGATGAGAAACTGGAAGGACAGTGAGTTGTCCCTTACCCCGACGTAAACAGCCCTTTATTCTGGAATCAACATTACTACTTCTACTACTGATCTGGTTTAGAGAGGAAAGATCGCAAAGCAAGGTTATATTCAGCAAGATTAGTTTGAGGAGATTATTTTCCCCTCTGCGCATTTTAATGCTTTTTGTAGCCAATGTATTCAACATTTGCCGTCCATGTTGTCTTTAATCATCACACTTCCTCCAGCTGTATATTTTGTTCTTCCCCAGTTGATGATGTTGCCTCCGATTCCACAACAACCGCGATTTACCAAAATAATCTCCCTGGGTTTTAGAACATAATTCCACATGTTAACGTTAGTCATCTCCCCAACAAAGGACTGACCACTGTCAAAACCTCCACCAACTGTGTCCTGCTCCTGACCAAGAATAAACTGACCACCACCTTTCACAGACAAACCCCTCGTGCCGAACTTCTGCAGACTGCGTTCCCCATTGATCCAGACTGTTACCGCACCCATTCTCGATTCCCAGGTCATACAGATATGTCTCAGCAAGGAATCCATTTTGGGGAGGGAAAACATGACAAAATAACTCCTTAAATACAGGGAGACATAACCATTAGCCATTTGCCAAATCAGCAGTTCGTTGTGGTGGCGATCTGTTGCGTAGGAGAACAAACTGTAGTCGCGTTGTTCATCTGATGCAGCCCTGAAGCAGACAGTAAAGGCAGACAATCTGCAGAAATGCCTTTGGAATAATCTGATGTAGCTGGTAGCTGTTTTTTTTGAAAAGATCAAGGACTTCCCCTCCAAGCCTGCAAAACATCAGGATGTGGATGCGGTTAATTGAATTTGAAATGTAACCGGTTGCCTTTGTCATAAGGAATAGGTGTAGAATTAGGCCATTCGGCCCATCAAGTCTACCCTGCCATTCAATCATGGCTGATCTACCTCTCCCACCTAACCGCATTCTCCTGTCTTCTCCACACAACCACTGACATCTGTACTAATCAAGAATGTATCTATCTCTGCCTTAAAAATATCCACTGACTTGGCCTCCCCAGCCTTCTGAGACAAAGAATTCCACAGGTTCACCACCCCTTTGCCTAAATAAATTTCTCCTCATCTCCTTCCTAAAATAACGTGTTTCTGAGTTGGAGCAGATGTGAAATGGGTGACCCATGTTCAGGGAATAAGAAGTTTTTTTCCTCAGAGAGGGGGGAGTTTGTGTTCAGGAGGAATCTGTGGCCTAATTGACGAGTAGCATTGAGGGATGCACAAAGTGCAGAAGTATCTCAGGAGTAACCTTTACAGATGCACCATAGAAAGCACACTGCTGGGGTTGCATCACAGCTTGGTTTGGGAACATCACTGCCCAAGACTGCAAGAAATTGCAGAGAGACTTGTAAATGTAGCCCAGTCCATCCCACACATCCACACTATCGACTCCATCTACTGAAAGCGGCCAACATTATCAAAGATATGTCCCACTCCTGCATCTCTGGAGGCAATCGAAAGCTGAAATTTCAGGTCCGGACCCCTTTTCAGACTGATTGAAGTGGGGGGGGGGGAGTGGGGGGGAGGGGGGGGGGGAGGGGGGGGGGGGGAGGGGGGGGGGGAGGGGGGGGGAGGGGGGAGGGGGGGGGGGGGGGGTGGAGGGGGGGGAGGGGGGGGAGGGGGGGAGGGGGGGGGAGGGGGGGTGGAGGGGGGGGGAGGGGGGGGAGGGGGGGAGGGGGGGGGAGGGGGGGAGGGGGGGGGAGGGGGGGGGAATCACCCCCCCCCCCCAACCTCTCCTGTATCCTCCCATCTCACCAGGCTTTGTCCACCCCCCACCTCTCTTCCAGCTTTCTGCCCCCTTCAACAATCAATCTGAAGAAGGGACCTGACCCAAAACATCACTTGTCCATTCCCTCCAAAGTTATGCAGCACTTTGTATATTATTCAAGATTCCAGATTCTGCAGTTCCTTCTACCCCCAGCATTGAGGCAATGCATTGGAACAATAGTCGTCATAATCTAATGAAGGGTAGTGCCGGGTAAAAGTATGCATTGAAATGGCCATCATGCCTCTGCATTTTATCTAAATACTGAGTTGCAACCCAAAAAGAGTCAAAACTAGATAGATCCCCGTAATCGATTCAGGCACTGAGTTTGGATGCCAAAACTCCCCCCCCCCACCCCCGCCGTGTTGACCTTGCAGTGTGCTCTTCTTGACACTTGGGCATGGGTAATATTGGGGAGGGGTGCCACTGAGGGTCATGCAATGGGCTGTCGTGGAGGCATTCACTGAATCCGACCAGGTGGAAAAAGCATCAGGAGACTGAGGAAATTCAGCATATGTCCAATGGCTGTTACAAACGTCTACTGATGCACCATGGAAAGCATCCCGCCCGGTTGCATCACAGCTTGGTTTTGGAACAGCTCTGCCCAAGGCCGCAAGAAACTGCAAAGAGTTGTGGTTATAGTCCATCACACAGACACAGACGTCACACTAGTGACTCCATCTACAGAAAGCAGCCAACATTATCAAAGACTTAAGATAGACACCAAAAGCTGGAGTAATTCGGCGGGACAGGCAGCATCTCTGGAGAGAAAGAATGGGAGACCCTTCATCATGTCTCGACCCAAAACGTCACCCATTCCTTCTCTGCAGAGATGCTGCCTGTCCCGCTGAGTTACTCCAGCTTTTTGTGTCTATCTTCGGTTTAAACCAGCATCTGCAGTTCTTTCTTACACATTATCAAAGACTTGCCCCATCCCAGTCATTTTTTCTCCCTGTCACCGTCAGGCTGAAGATACGGGTAGCTTGATAGCATGCACCACCATACTCAGGAACAGCTTCTTCCCCTCTGTTATCAGACTTGTGAGCAGTCCTTCCATAAGCTAGGGTACAATCTCAAATTCCAACTTTGGTCAAAATGGTAAAAGAAATAATCTGGTGCAGGGAAGAACAACAAACTTTGGGAGTTGATGTTTTTCATACAGTGTACTCAATGAGTTCACTGGTTCCTGGGGGGGGGCACTGGAGTCTTCTTGATGGTGACTCAGGACCACATGGAGAGACCTGCTGCCTCGGCACAGACCTGGAATGGAATCTGGGCTCCTGCTGCCCTGCATGCTCCTCAGTAGTTCTGTCCTCAGATGCACCATCACTGATTCTTGCACTCTGGAATTCCTCGCGTCAGAAGAAATACTAACCGGACTTCCGGCGGCATCATGGAGAATTAAGGCGCGGCATTGAGCTTCTCCCCCGTAAAAAAATTGTAAAAGCCGTTTTAAGTCAGCACCGATTTTTAAAAAAACTCACCGAAGTCGCCTGGTGTTGTGTAAGGGTGATATCATCAGAAGGTGACGTGAAAATCGGGGAGATTAATGGTGAAATCGGGTGTTTAAATGAGTTTAAATGAGCAGAGATAATCGTTCAAGGGCGCCAGAGAAAAATACTATCAGCCTTCAGCTCGAGGAAGTATTGGATACTCTGCAAACGACAGAAGAAGGTTCAGAAGAAGAAGATTCTTACAGCCAAGGGTCTCTGCTTGAAATGGCAACAAAAGGAGACAAGAAGGAGAAAGAGGTGAAGTAAATGCTTTTAGATATGACTGCTACAATTAACATGACACTGGAGAAGATGCAAAGTATGGAGTCTCACATGGAGAGTAACAAGCAGAGTATGGAGACTACCACGGAGAGTAACAAGCAGAGTATGGAGACTAGCATGGAGAGAATTTCTCAAAAAATTGATAATACTTGCAGTGAGTTAAAATAACTGAAAAAACAGTATAAGGAATTTGATAAGAGATTAAAATCAGAGTGTGTCAGAATTGAAAATGATTACAACAAGAAATTTAAAGGTGTAAAGGATGATATCGGAAAGCTGGATGAGATAATGGAAGAGATGGAGAATGAGATAAAAGAGATTGTCTCGGAAATAAAGAGTTTGAAACAATCACAGAAAACTGAAGAGGAAAAACTTGGAAGAATGACTGATAAATGTCTGGACCTGGAATCAAGAACTCGGAGATATAACCTGAGGATTCTCGGAGTAAAGGAAGGATGAGAGGGACATGAATCTCAAACATGTACTTTCGTTACTGACTTACTCAAAGATGTCTTTGAATTGTCAGAAGAACCAAGAATAGACGTCGCTAACCGAGTTGGAAGAGGAACAAATTATTCAAGACAGATAATTGTGAAATTCCGTGACATCTCTTCAGTGGAATTTATATTGAAAAAGATCACTTATGGGAAGAAGCTGACATACCGTGGGGATAATGTGCGAATATTTCGCGATTACTCTCCTGAGGTAGTCCAGAAAATGAGATTGTTTACACCAGCAAGACACACTTTGAGGGAAGTCCCGGGAGTAAGATATGGAATTTACTTTCCCGGAAAAATGAAGATATCTTATAACGGCGTTGAACGCTCATTTGCAGATCCCGGAAAAGCTTTAAAGTATGCAGAGGATATCGTTAAGAAAACATCGGGGCAAGCTGCCGACAAGGAAGAAGATTGAACTTTTTACAGAGTTTTGAACTGATTAAAATGGCCGAGCTACCCAGACAATTATAAAGCTTATTTCGTTGGAATGTGTTATTCAGAGAGCTTGGTTATATTCAACCTTGGATGAAAAGCTCAAAGTTTAACCCCTTGGCACCTGCTTGTACGGTAGTTAACCCTTTGGTACCAGCTTGTATGATGTATGGTAGTTATAGAATGGGATATTATGTAAGAATCCTGGGTGGATATATATGGGAAAGTTTAGATTAGATTAAGATTGGATAAATTAGAGGGACATATATATAATCGTGTATATGTTGTGTTCTATATTTGTTTTGTTTTTTTATGTCTCTTTTTTCTCTCGGCTGTCATTAGCGCTGGTTTGATAAACTCATATAAGAAAAGACAAAATATGAAACGGTATGTAACTTTTTATGAGGATTCACCAAGGGGGAGGAGCTCAATGTATAACAACATCACGGAGGTCTATACATTTTTTGCCATCGTTGATGGCTATTCGTCCTTAAGGTATCTTCCCTTAGATACCTTAATAGCACCTTTTTTTTTAAAGCACAATCAAGATTTTGATCTGTTTAATTTTTTTGAAAGTAATTGTGTATCACATTCTTTTTTTCTTTTTCTAAGGCACTTTACAAGAAGGAGATGCAATATAAATCTAATAAACCGGGATGACCACCCAAGTCCTAAAATTCTGAGGTATTTGGTTGCACCATATGATTCAGGAATATTACCTTGATTTACAATGCAAGACGATAGACAAATAAAGAATGGAGGAATTACATTTTGTAGTTGGAATATAAGGGGTGCCAACGAACCAATTAAGAGGGGTAAAATTTTTGCCCAACTAAAATCGTTGAAAAGCGACATAATGTTTTTGCAGGAGACACACATGAAACAACAAACACAAATAAGATTAAAGGCGAATTGGATAGGCCAAACATACTACTCCTCATTTACTTCTAAATCTAGGGGTACAGCTATTCTTATTAGGAAAGGTATTCCTTTTAAATTAAAGAATACCATATCAGATAAAGAGGGAAGATATATTATAGTTTCGGGTGAAATTTATGCAACCCCACTAACTTTGATAAATATTTATGCTCCGAATTTTGATAACCCCCAATTTTTTGATAAAATTATTGACATAATATCAGAGTTTAATTACCAAAATGTGATAATAGGGGGGGACTTTAACTGTGTTTTAGATTCATATCTAGATAAATCAGCAAAACAAAAGAAGAGTTATTTAAAATCTAAAACTAGCGAACTTCTAAATACATATATAAAAAATACTAATATAATAGATGTATGGAGATCTGCTAATCCAGTTGGAAGGGAATACTCGTTTTACTCTTCGGTGCATAAAACTTATTCAAGAATTTATTATTTTTTAGTGGATATGAAATTAATGCCATATACAAACAACCCAACATACCACATTAGTAGTATCTCAGATCACTCTCCGTTGACATTTTCAGTAAAATTTGAGGGAATGCCGGGTAAAAAATTTTTTTGGAGGTTTAATGCACATATTTTAAATGACGTGCAAGGCTATCAATATTTAAAACAACAAATGAAACTTTTTTTCGATACAAATGATATACCAGGTACTTTGCCTTCTTTATTATGGGAAACTTTTAAGGCATTTATGAGAGGAATTATAATTTCATATCAAAGTTTTCAAAATAAAAAGAATAAGACAGAACAATTGTTGTTAGAACAAGAAATCAGACAGTTAGAGTTGGATAATGCCAAAGATTCCACGACAGATAAACACAATAAGATAATATTACTGAAATTTAAACTTAATCGAATTTTATCGGCAAGAGTAATAAGACTATTCCAAATTACAAAACAGGAACATTTTGAGTTTGGTGACAAACCACATAAGCTTTTAGCTCGCCAATTGAAAAAACAAGAAAAGGAAAATACTATAACCAAAATTAAATCAGAGAAAGGTGAATTACTAATACTACCTAAAGATATTAATAATAGATTTGCCCAATTTTACCAAAACTTATATACATCTAAAATTAAAATAGAAGATAGTAAAATAAAAAAATTTCTAGATAACTGTAATCTCCCAATACTGGACCTTTTGGAACAAGAGGAACTAGGAGCTCAAATTACAATCAAAGAAGTAGGTGAAACAATAAAATCGCTGAAAAATGGTAAGACACCGGGACCAGATGGTTTTAATAATGAATTTTATAAAAAGTTTCAGGAGATAACAACACCTTATTTATTTAATTTATACTCCCATGCTTTTAAAGAAACCAAACTACCTGAAACATTAACAGAATCAACTATTACGCTTATTCCAAAAAAAGATAAAGATTTAGAAGATCCGGGCTCGTACAGAGCTATATCACTTTTAAATACGGATCAGAAAATTATAGCAAAGATTTTAGCAAGAAGATTAAGCAAATATATTAGTAAATTGATAAACCCTGATCAAACGGGGTTTATACCTAAAAGATACTCATTTAATAATCTGAGACGCCTGTTTAATATAATGTACTCGCATAAAGTAGAGGAAGAAGATATATCAATTATTTCTTTGGATGCAGAGAAAGCATTTGATCAGGTAGAGTGGCAATACTTATATAAAGTACTACAAAACTTTAATATGGGAGAGAATTTTATAACATGGGTAAAATTATTATATGATAAACCAATGGCAAGAATTTTAACTAATAACATGTTATCTCAAAATGTTCAACTATCAAGGGGTAATAGGCAGGGATGTGCACTATCACCCCTGCTATTTGCCCTTATGATAGAACCCCTGGCTGAAAGTATAAGAATTCATCCGAATATTCAGGGCTATAATACCAGGGACTCAAAGAATAAAATCTCATTATATGCAGACGATATACTTTTATATATTACAAAGTCACAAACGAGCATACCAAATTTATTAAACTTAATAGAGGAATTTGGGTCTTTTTCTGGATATAGAATAAACTGGAATAAAAGTGAAATCATGACATTAAAACCTCAAGAACCTACACACTTACTGAAGTTCCCCTTTAAAATAGCAACAGAAAAATTTAAATATTTGGGTATTCAGATTACTAGAAAATATAAAGCATTATTCAACGCTAATTTCATACCTTTATTAAATAAACTTAATACGTTGATTAAATTTTGGAAAACACTTCCCTTATCATTATTAGGTAGAATAAATGCAATAAAAATGATCTTCCTACCACAATTACTATACCTATTTCAATCTATACCGGTATATATACCAAAATATATATTTTTTAAATTAGACTAATATTACTAATTATATTTGGGACTATAGATCACATAGAATCACAAAAAAACACTTATGTAAACCAAAAGAGGTCGGGGGACTTTCACTTCCGAATTTTATGTATTATTACTGGGCAGTGCATATTAAGAATATGATTTATTGGTTGGATAGTTCTACCCAACAGACAGAATGGATAAAAATGGAGAAGGAGGATTGCCATCCTTGTAATATAGGAACGATCCTCTTCTCCCCAAAAAAACTGAATAACACAATATATAAGAAGAACCCAATTATATATGGTACAATAAGAATTTGGAAACAAATAAAATTATCTTTAAAATTAAGAAATCTATCACTGTTAATGCCAATAGCGAATAACCCTTTATTTAAACCATCTCTTATTGATAAGACATATAACCAATGGGAAAGTCTCGGAATTAGAAGGATCGGGGATATGTACGAAATGGGAAACCTACTATCATTCCAACAACTACAATTAAAATTTAAATTGAAAAACAACCAATATTTTAAATATCTTCAGATTTGCGATTTCGTGAAAAAATATATACAAGAATATCAAAAAGTAACTCCTGACTTATTGGAAGAAGCAATGAATATTGAAGCTGACTCACAAAAATTAATATCATATTTATATAATAGTATTCTAAATATAGACCTACCATCGACAGAGGTACTTAGAGAAGAGTGGGAACGGGAACTAATGATAAAAATTACGAAGGTTAAATGGGAAAAATACCTGATATATATTCACAAATGTTCAATTAATGTAAGACATAATCTAATTCAATTTAAAATTGTACATAGATTATATTATTCAAAAACAAGATTGAACAAATTTTATCCAAATATATCCGCCACTTGTGATAAATGTCTAGCCCAAAAGGCAACTATAACACACTCCTTAGTTTCCTGCATAAAACTTTATAGATTTTGGAATGATATTTTTGAAATATTTACAAAATTATTCAAGACAAGAATGGAACCTAATACTGAAATGATTATATTTGGCGTAATGGAAGATGGGAATAAATTGAACACATCTCAAAATCTATTCTTTAACTATGGTTTAATAATAGCAAAAAAATTAATTCTTAAATTTTGGAAGGGTACATCAATACCAACGCTTAAAATGTGGATTGCTAGTATGTTGGACACCGCTCATCTTGAGGAAATGCGATTCCTCCTAATGGATAAATCAGACCAATTCATAACAAGTTGGTCTCCATTCGTCGTTTTTTTGGAATCATATGGTGCAACACAATTGTAAAAAATAACTGTTTCAGGACTGGACGAGGGTTGGTCAAGATTATAAATAATGATCTCCTTTTCTTTTTTCTTTTATTTTATTTTCTCTATTTTCTCTCTCAACTTTCTTCATTTACTCGTTTTCTTTTTTCACACACTATATATTTCACATCTTTCTATCCTTTACTATCTAACTTCTTTTTCTTATTCTAATCTTTTTTCAATGTAACAAAAAAAAAAAAAGAAGTTGTACATAAAATGTATTATGAAAATATATATTAGGCACTTTGGTGCCATATGACTGTACTTACTTCTAATAAAATAAAATATTAAAAAAAAAAAAAAAGAAGAAATACTAACCTGCACTGGACGATCCTGACAGGTAAATGCACAGCACAAGCACAATTGGAATGATGAGCTTCATCTTGTCTCCGATCTGTTGAAACAAAGAATCCCCAATTCATTTCATTTGGTGTCAATCTATTGAAACTCAGAACCAGCAGCCAGTCCCGTGTGTCAGCAACACGCAGACAGTCCCTCTGGTACTCACTGTGTCCGTCTCCAACAAGCCGGTTTCACCTCAACAGAGTCCAATACCCTGGGCACAAGCTGCTGCAATTTATATCCTGCTGAACCCAGTCACTGCCAATCACAGGAGGGAACTGAGGGGGTGATACTCAGAGAGCCGTCACTGCTCTGTGTGTCGACATCAACGGTCTGCTCCGTTGGCATCAGATAGTGAGGAAGTTGATGTGGAACGAGACAATCTGATTCACTCTTCCTGGGAGATGAGAAACAACCCCCACCCAATTGCAGGTCTTCCCCTGCCCTCCCCCACTCTTTCAGGAGCCAATTCCAGGGATTTAGTCAGAGTAGATGTAGGAACAAGCCGGACAAATTGGGCCAAATGGCCTGATTCCCTGCTGTATAACACTATGACCCAATATGTAAGAAGGTCTATGTAAATAAATGAGCCCATTATACTCAGTGGGATTTCAATGGCTTGGATTCCTGATACAGAGTATATCAGGATAGTTTTCAATGCCTGGCATTGGCAGGTTAATGCAGTCCTGCTGCAGAGTCTCGACCTGAAGCATCGACTATCCCTCTGCCTTTACAGACACTACTGGATCCGCTGAGTTTCTCCAGTAGTTTGTTCTTTGCTCCAGATTCCAGCAGCTGCAATCTCGATCATCGTTGACTCTAGAAGATGGAATCCAAGGATTCACAAACCTGTCATAGAAACATAGAAACATAGAAATTAGGTGCAGGAGTAGGCCATTCGGCCCTTCGAGCCTGCACCGCCATTCAATATGATCATGGCTGATCATCCAACTCAGTATCCCGTACCTGCCTTCTCTCCATACCCTCTGATCCCCTTAGCCACAAGGGCCACATCTAACTCCCTCTTAAATATAGCCAATGAACTGGCCTCGACTACCCTCTGTGGCAGGGAGTTCCAGAGATTCACCACTCTCTGTGTGAAAAAAGTTCTTCTCATCTCGGTTTTAAAGGATTTCCCCCTTATCCTTAAGCTGTGACCCCTTGTCCTGGACTTCCCCAACATCGGGAGCAATCTTCCTGCATCTAGCCTGTCCAACCCCTTAAGAATTTTGTACGTTTCTATAAGATCCCCTCTCAATCTCCTAAATTCTAGAGAGTATAAACCAAGTCTATCCAATCTTTCTTCATAAGACAGTCCTGACATCCCAGGAATCAGTCTGGTGAACCTTCTCTGCACTCCCTCTATGGCAATAATGTCCTTCCTCAGATTTGGAGACCAAAACTGTACGCAATACTCCAGGTGTGGTCTCACCAAGACCCTGTACAACTGCAGTAGAACCTCCCTGCTCCTATACTCAAATCCTTTTGCTATGAAAGCTAACATACCATTCGCTTTCTTCACTGCCTGCTGCACCTGCATGCCCACTTTCAATGACTGGTGTACCATGACACCCAGGTCTCGCTGCATCTCCCCTTTTCCTAGTCGGCCACCATTTAGATAATAGTCTGCTTTCCTGTTTTTGCCACCAAAATGGATAACCTCACATTTATCCACATTATACTGCATCTGCCAAACATTTGCCCACTCACCCAGCCTATCCAAGTCACCTTGCAGTCTCCTAGCATCCTCCTCACAGCTAACACTGCCCCCCAGCTTATTGTCATCCGCAAACTTGGAGATATTGCCTTCAATTCCCTCATCCAGATCATTAATATATATTGTAAATAGCTGGGGTCCCAGCACTGAGCCTTGCGGTACCCCACTAGTCACTGCCTGCCATTGTGAAAAGGACCCGTTTACTCCTACTCTTTGCTTCCTATTTGCCAGCCAGTTCTCTATCCACATCAATACTGAACCCCCAATGCCGTGTGCTTTAAGTTTGTAAACTAATCTCTTATGTGGGACCTTGTCGAAAACCTGTCTTCATCGACAGATGGGTGTTGGAGGGAGTCCACAACTTCAAGTTCCTGGTCATGCATATCTCTGAAGATCTGTCCTGGACCCAGCACTTTGATGGAATCATAAAGGAAGTCCATCAATGCCTCGACTTGAAGGTTGAGGAGATTCGGAATATCAACAAATACTTTGTGAATTTCTACAGATGCATGGAAGAGCATATTAACTGGCTGCAGCACGGCTTGGTGTGGCAAGTTGAATGTCCAGCAACAAAGATTATGAGAAGTGGTGGACATTGTCCAGTCCATCACAGGTAATTGACCTCCCCACCATTGAAGGAATCTATAGGAGACACTGCCTCATAAAGGCAGCCAGCATCATCAAAGACTTGCACTACCTGGCCACACTCGCATCTCACCACTACCATCAGGAAGAAGGTACAGGAGAGAGAACTGTGAGCAGGTTTAAGAGTAGCCTCTTCCCAACAACCATCAGGCTCATAAACTAAACTATGGACTAGCATGTGTTACTAAAGACATACGGCCTTTTGTGCTAATATTAGGGTATTCATTAATTTTTTGTGTATTACAATCTATGTATATTGTCTTTTACAAGCTTTAGACTTTAGAGATACAACGCAGAAACAGGCCCCTCCGCTCACCGTGTCCACGCCGGCCAAGGATCACCCTGTACACTGCAACAATTTACCATTTTCACCAAAGCCAATTAACCTAAAAATCTGTTTAAGAAGGAACTGCAGATGCTGGAAAATCGAAGGTACACAAAAATGCTGGAGAAACTCAGCGGGTGCAGCAGCATCTATGGAGCGAAGGAAATAGGCAACGTTTCGGGCCGAAACCCTTCTTCAGACTGACCTAAAAATCTGTACGTCTTTGGATTGTGGGAGGAAACCTGAGCACCTGGAGAAAACACATGTGGTCAAGGGGAGCATGTAAAAACAACATACAGACAGCAACCAAAGTAAGGAGCGATCCCGGTTCTCTGGCGCTGTAATGCAACAACTCTATCACAGTGCTGGCTATTGTAAGTAAGAATTTCATTGTCCCATTGTCGGTACATATGACAATTAATCACTCTGAGCCTACGTTTTGGTCTATTTCTGGGTATGTGGACAACACACAGCTGACCGTCCCTGCTCCCAACTGTCCTCCACCCTCTTCCAGCAGATAAACCAACGCAGTATTGGACGGTGGCGTTTTCCAAGGCTCGATGAATGAGGTGGACTACTTGTGAGAGACCCTCAATCACTACCAGGAATTGCAGCCACAGATAGTGTACCGCTATTATCAAAGATGTAATTGCGGCGCGTTTTGATAGTAGTAACAGGATGGATTTACGCAGGGGAAATCATGCTTCGCAAATCTTCTGGAATTTTTTGAGGATGTAACAAGTAAAATAGACAAGGGAGAGCCAGTGGATGTAGTGTACCTGGACTTTCAGAAAGCCTTTGATAAGGTCACACACAGATTAGTGGGCAAAATTAGAGCACATGGTATTGGGGGTAGGGTATTGGCATGGATAAAAAATTAGTGGGCAGACAGGAAACAAAGAGTAGGGATTAACAGGTCCCTTTCAGAATGGTAGGCAGGGACTAGTGGGGTGCTGCAAGTCTCGATGCTGGGATCACAGCTATTTACAATATACATTAATGATTAAGATAAAGGAATTTAAAGTAACATTAGCAAATTTGCAGATGACACGAAGCTGGGTGGCACTGTGAACTGTGGAGAGGATGCTATGAGGATGCAGAGTGACTTGGACTGGTTGGGTGAGTGGGCAGATGCATAGCTGATCCAGTATAACGTGGATAAATGTGAGGTTATCCACTTTGGAGGCAAAAACGGGAAGGTAGGTTATTATCTGAACGGTAAGGTTAGGAAAAAGGGAAGTACAATTAGACCTGGGTGTCCTAGTACATCAGTCATTGAAAGTAAGCATACAGGTACAAAAGGCAGTGCAGAAAGCCTTCATAAAGAAAGGAGTTGAATATAGGAGCAAAGAAGTCCTTCTGCAGTTCTACAGGGCCCTGGTGAGACCACACCAGGAGTATTGTGTGTGGTTTTGGCCTCCTAATTTGAGGATGGACATTCTTGCTATTGAGGGAGTGCAGCGTAGGTTCACGAGGTTAATTCCCGGGATGGCGGGACTGTCATATGATGAAAGAATGGAGCGACTGGACTTTCAAGAAAGTTAGATAGAGCTCTTAGGGCTAACGGAATCAAGGGATATGGGGAAAATCAAAGGATTGGGGTACTAATTTTAGACGATCAGCCATGATCATATTGAATGGCGGTGTTAGCCCGAAGGGCCGAATGGCCTATTCCCACATCTATTTTCGATGTTTCTATGTCAGAACACCATTCCATAGCCTGAATTCCCGGCATCTAAAACCCCCAGGGAGTGGATGCTGGACCTGGCCTTCTTCCAGGGAGAGGCAAGCATTTATACATTGGATTATTCTTGCACTGAGAATGTGGTCATGTCCTCTGACAACTGACAAAGTCATAGAGCATGATAACAGGCCCTTCGGCTATCTTGTAAGTAAGTTTATTGGCCAACTATTCAAATACAAGGAATTTGCCTTGGTGCTCCGTCCACAAGTAACAACATGACAGTTACGAATGACTCAGAAAACACTAAACATTAATAATAATAAAAGATTAATGATAAAACACCAATGATCAAGCACGTGAACCAACAAAATACCAGATCAAAGGGAGGCTACAGATTTTGGCTGTTGAGTAGAGCAACTACTCGTGGATAAAAACTGTATTTATGTCTGGCTGTGGCAGCTTTGACAGTCCGGAGTCGCCTTCAGGAGGGAAGTGATTCAATGAGTTTGTGGCCAGGGTGAGAGGGGTCAGAGATGATCTTGCCTGCTCGCTTCCTGGCCCTTGCTGACCTAGATGCTCCATCCAAGCTGATCCCACTTGCCTGCATTAGAACCTCTGAACATTTCCTATCTACATACCTGTTCAAGTGTGTATGAATGCTGTTATTGTACCAGCCTCAACTACTCCCTCTGGCAGCTTTCCAACTCCCCACCACCACCTGCCGAGTGAAAATGTTACTCCTTAGATTCCTTTTAAATCTTTCCGTTATCACTTTCAAACTATGTCCTCTGGTTCGTGATTCCCCTGCCCTGGGTAAAAGACTTTGCATTCATCCAATTTACTTCCTCTGAATTGAATACAGAAACTTGGTTGCAGTCTGCCCTAACACTGGGGAAGGTGAGCATTCAGTGGTGTGTGTGGGACCTGGAGTCTCCCCCCAAGAGCAATGGTCCTGGTTCCAGGCTCCCCGCAACTTCGAGCCCAGTCAATACCTTCCCCTCTCTCTTCCCGCCTGTCTGAATGAGAGCCTGTGGACTTTGTGCAACACCCGCTGGTTTGCAGCTTTGTCAGTGGTCGTCACCAGTTCCCCGGGTTGAGCCTGAAGCCGTGCGGTCGGGGGGAAACTGGACGCGGCTCGCAATCAGCACAGCACGGAACTGTCTCCAACGGCCGTTCAACGTCAATGCCACAGATAAAGTGATATCAGTACCAGGAGCCTGATGGTGTTGGGCAGAAACTATTTCTGAACCTACTGGTCACGGATTCAGTCTCCTGTACCTTCTTCCCGAAAGTTGGAGTGAAATGAGAGCATGGCCAGAGTGGTGTGTGTGTGTTTGATGATGTTAGTTGCCTTTTAGAAACATAGAAACATAGAAATTAGGTGCAGGAGTAGGCCATTCGGCCCTTCGAGCCTGCACCGCCATTCAATATGATCATGGCTGATCATCCAACTCAGTATCCTGTACCTGCCTTCTCTCCATACCCTCTGATCCCCTTAGCCACAAGGGCCACATCTAACTCCCTCTTAAATATAGCCAATGAACTGGCCTCGACTACCCTCTGTGGCAGAGAGTTCCAGAGATTCACCACTCTCTGTGTGAAAAAAGTTCTTCTCATCTCGGTTTCAAAGGATTTCCCCCTTATCCTTAAGCTGTGACCCCTTGTCCTGGACTTCCCCAACATCGGGAGCAATCTTCCTGCATCTAGCCTGTCCAACCCCTTAAGAATTTTGTAAGTTTCCATAAGATCCCCTCTCAATCTCCTAAATTCTAGATAGATATATAGATAGATATAATTTATTGCCACACAGCCAGGCTGGTGGAAATTTGGGTTGTCTGCAGCGATACAATAATAAAGAACACACAACCATAATAAAACTGTAACACAAACATCCACCACAGCATTCATCACTGTGGTGGAAGGCACAAAATTTGGCCAGTCCTCCTCCATTTCCCCCCCGTGGTCAGGACCAGAGTCCAGAGTCAGTCCAGGATCGGCTCTTTTTCACCAGAGACCGCGGCTTCAGATTGTTGTAGGCCGCAGGCCGGCGGTTAAGATTTAAAGTCCCCGCCGCAGCCAGAAGCACCGTAGACTGCAGGGCCGGCGGTCGAAGCTCCCCTCCAGGGGTGATGGTAAGTCCATGCCGGACCCGCGGTAGAAGTTGGCCGCGGGCCGGCAGTGATGGCTTCTTCTTCCCCCGGGTCCCCAACGTGAGATCCCGGGCTGTAGACGCCGCACCAGCTGGAGCTCTGCAGACCGCGACTTCAGGCTGCGACTTCAGGCTGCCGGCTGCCCCGGGCCAGCGAAACGGAGCACTCCCCTCCAGCGAGGGTCACCCACTCCACGCCGAGAGTCCACGCTGCGCCCGCCGCTGAAGCCCCGGGCGCGTCTCCGGGAAAGGCCGCGTCGATCCTTGATGTTAGGCCACGGGGGAGGCGACCTGGAAAAACTCGCCTCTCCATGGAGGAGGCGACCAAAGCGGTTTCCCCCTTACCCCCCCACACCACCCCCCACATAAAACACACAAAGAAACATTAAATACAGACTTTAAAACATACTAAAAAAATAAAAAAAGGTTGAAAAACTGACGAGCTACATGACATGGCTGCTGCCAGAGCAGCGCCCCCTACAAAGTAGAGAGTATAAACCAAGTCTATCCAGTCTTTCTTCATAAGACAGTCCTGACATCCCAGGAATCAGTCTGGTGAACCTTCTCTGCACTCCCTCTATGGCAATAATGTCCTTCCTCAGATTTGGAGACCAAAACTGTACGCAATACTCCAGGTGTGGTCTCACCAAGACCCTGTACAACTGCAGTAGAACCTCCCTGCTCCTATACTCAAATCCTTTTGCTATGAAAGCTAACATACCATTCGCTTTCTTCACTGCCTGCTGCACCTGCATGCCCACTTTCAATGACTGGTGTACCATGACACCCAGGTCTCGCTGCATCTCCCCTTTTCCTAGTCGGCCACCATTTAGATAATAGTCTGCTTTCCTGTTTTTGCCACCAAAATGGATAACCTCACATTTATCCACATTATACTGCATCTGCCAAACATTTGCCCACTCACCCAGCCTATCCAAGTCACCTTGCAGTCTCCTAGCATCCTCCTCACAGCTAACACTGCCCCCCAGCTTAGTGTCATCCGCAAACTTGGAGATATTGCCTTCAATCCCCTCATCCAGATCATTAATATATATTGTAAATAGCTGGGGTCCCAGCACTGAGCCTTGCGGTACCCCACTAGTCACTGCCTGCCATTGTGAAAAGGACCCGTTTACTCCTACTCTTTGCTTCCTGTTTGCCAGCCAGTTCTCTATCCACATCAATACTGAACCCCCAATGCCGTGTGCTTTAAGTTTGTATACTAATCTCTTATGTGGGACCTTGTCGAAAGCCTTCTGGAAGTCCAGATACACCACATCCACTGGTTCTCCCCTATCCACGCTACTAGTTACATCCTCGAAAAATTCTATAAGATTCGTCAGACATGATTTACCTTTTGTAAATCCATGCTGACTTTGTCCAATGATTTCACCACTTTCCAAATGTGCTGCTATCCCATCTTTAATAACTGACTCTAGCAGTTTCCCCACTACCGATGTTAGACTAACTGGTCTGTAATTCCCCGTTTTCTCTCTCCCTCCCTTCTTAAAAAGTGGGATTACGTTTGCTACCCGCCAATCCTCAGGAACTACTCTAGAATCTAAAGAGTTTTGAAAGATTATTACTAATGCATCCACTATTTCTGGAGCTACTTCCTTAAGTACTCTGGGATGCAGCCTATCTGGCCCTGGGGATTTATCGGCCTTTAATCCATTCAATTTACCCAACACCACTTCCCGGCTAACCTGGATTTCACTCAATTCCTCCAAGTCCTTTGACCCGCAGTCCCCTGCTATTTCCGGCAGATTATTTATGTCTTCCTTAGTGAAGACGGAACCAAAGTAGTTATTTAATTGGTCCGCCATATCCTTGTTCCCCATGATCAACTCACCTGTTTCTGACTGCAAGGGACCTACATTTGTTTTAACTAATCTCTTTCTTTTCACAGAGGTGACCACTTCGACTTCTGAGGGGGCCTATCCTCTCTCTAGTCACCCTCTTTCCCCTAATTGACATAAAATTTATTTGGATTTCCCTTAACTTTATCTAGCAGAAATATCTCCTGCCCCCTTTTATGCCCTCCAGATCTCCTTCTTAATTATGCTTCTCAGTTCCTGAATCTCCTCCAGGGATACACCTGATCCCAGCTACCTTCCTCTTCCACCAGCACCTCAATTTCTCTTCTGAATTGCTTCAAGCTTCTTCTGAATTGAATACAGAAACTTGGTTGCAGTCTGCCCTAACACTGGGGAAGGTGAGCATTCAGTGGTGTGTGTGGGACCTGGAGTCTCCCCCCAAGAGCAATGGTCCTGGTTCCAGGCTCCCCGCACCTTGGAGCTCAGTCAATACCTTCCCCTCTCTCTGTCTGAATGAAAGCCTGTGGACTTTGTGCAACACCCGCTGGTTTGCAGCTTTGTCAGTGGTCGTCACCAGTTCCCCGGGTTGAGCCTGAAGCCGTGCGGTCGGGGGGTAACTGGGCGCGGCTCGCAATCAGCACAGCACAGCACGGAACTGTCTCCAACGGCTGTTCAACGTCAATGCCACAGATAAAGTGATATCAGATCCGGCCCTCCCTGTGGTACCGGACACCACAAGGAACTGCTAAACTTTATACGATATCAACTATTACAACATAAACAAGCATGAGATCTGTATTTCTTTTATTCAATGATATAAATATTAAAGGTTTCAATAGGGAAAAAATGGGATAGGTTGACAAAATGTTTAGTTCAGTTGAGAGATACAGCGTGGAAACTGGCCCTTCGGCCCACAGAGTTCACACCGACCAGCGATCCCCGCACACTAACACTTCCCTACACACACCAGGGACAATGTTTATAAATTTGCCAAAGCGATTAACCTACAAACCTGTAAGACTTTAGAGGAAACTGGAGCACCTGGAGAAAACCCACGCAGGTCACAGGAAGAACATACAAACTCCACACAGACAGCATCCAGAGTCAGGATGGAAGCCGGGTCTCTGGTGCTGTAAGGCAGCAACTCTACCGCTGCGACGCCGTGCCACCCAGGTGAAGCTAAATGAAAGAATCAGGAGTGTTTAATTGTCCAGTCCAACAAAACAATGACATTCTTACTTGTAGCTGCATAACAAGGATGTGAACACAATACTCACAGACAATACACAATAACCAAATAAAATCAATTAACAAATAACCTCCAGTACTAATGCATAAAAGCTCAAAGTCTTTAGTGAAAGAAGAATTGTGGTTTAAGGTGTTCAGGAGCCTGATGGTGTTGGGCAGAAACTATTTCTGAACCTACTGGTCACGGATTCAGTCTCCTGTACCTTCTTCCCGAATGTTGGCGTGAAATGAGAGCATGGCCAGAGTGGTGTGTGTGTTTGATGATGTTAGTTGCCTTTTTGAGGCATTGCCTCCTGTAGATCCCTTCAATGGTGCGGAGGTCAGTAACCCGTGATGGACTGGGCAATGTTCACCACGTTTTATAATCTGCTTAGTTCTTGGGTGTTCAAGTTGTCAAACCAGGCTGTGAGGCAACCCGACATTATGCTCTCTCCCGTATACCTGAAGAAATTCAGGAGAGCATTCGTCAACATACATGTCCTTTGACAACTGATTTCTCGCTAAAATCAATAAAGACCGTCTTCAAAATTGCCCTCATCAACCTTTTTGGTCACTTCTTCAAAAACTCACAGATTTGTGAGACACAATTTCCCACACACAAAACCATGCTGACTATCACTAATCAACCCATCTATCTAATGCAAACATATCTTATCGCTCAGAATAATCTCGGGTAATGTAATGTTAGGCTCACCAGTCTATAGTTCCCAGGCTTTTCCTTGCAGCCCTTGCAAAATAAGGCACAACATTAGCCACCCTCCAGTCTTCTGTCACTGCACCTGAATCTAATGATGAATCATATATCTCAGCCAGGATGCCTGCAATTTCATCTCAAGCTTCCCAATGCGACCTAGGATATACCTGATCATGTATGGGAGAATTATTTATCTTAATACACTCTAGCATGTTCAGTATCTCCTTGACCATAATACAGGCTTTCCTCAAGACAGACTGAAGAAGGGTCTTGACCTGAAACCTCACCTATTCCCTTTCTTCAGATATGCTGTCTGATCGTTGAGTTACTCCAGCATTTTATAGCAATCTTCTGATCTCATGACACATGTATTAACTGTCCCAAGTTCCACAGTCTTTATGTGTTTTTCCACAGTAAAGCCAGGGGTGAAACACTCATTGAAGACTTTGCCCATCTCCTGTGGATCCACACAGAAGTGACCACTTCGACTTCTGAGGGGCCCTATCCTCTCTCTAGTCACCCTCTTTCCCCTAATTGACATAAAATCTCTTTGGATTTCCCTTAACTTTATCTAGCAGAACTATCTGTTCGCTTCATCTATAAAAATGAGCAAGCTATGAGGGCTGATTCCATGGCTAAGAAGCTGCTAAGTAACAATGCTACAGATTTTTGGAAGGAAGTGAGAGCCCTTAGCAGTTGCAAAACATCTCTACCATGTACTGTAGATGGAATCTCCGGAACAGCTAATATAGCGGAGTTATGGCGACAACATTATAGCACTTTATTCAACTGTGTCCAAGGTGACTTGTATAGGGTGGACAATATTGAGAGTAATGACTCGATGGTGATTATGTCACATGAGGTGTATCATGCCATGAACAAGCTGTCCAACAACAAAGCAAGTGGCTTGGATCATATCTCTGCTGAACATCTTAAGTGTGCGAGTATGAGGATAGCTCCTCTCCTAGCTATTTGTTTTACTGGCTTTATGATTCATGGCTTGTTACCAGACTCAATGTTGTCTGTCCTGTTAGTGCCGGTCATTAAGGACAAAGCTGGTAAAGTAGGCAGCCTAAATAATTACAGGCCCATAGCTTTAGCCAGCATATTGTCAAAAGTCTTAGAAAGAGTTCTGCTGGATAGAATAAATGAGTTTGTTAACTCCACAGATAACCAGTTAGGCTTTAAAGCTAAACATGGCACTGACATGCATATATGCCCTAAAGGAGATTGTAAACAAATATATCGGCAAAAACTTCAGATTCTTATGTGCTTTATTGATGCTTCCAAAGCCTTCGACTGTGTTAATCACAGAAAGCTGTTTGGTAAAATGAGTCAAAGAGGGGTGCCTGAATACATTGTTAGAATTCTGGCCTACTGGTATGCCCACCAGACTATGCAAATAAAATGGGGCAATAGGGTCTCAGCCCCATTTGGGGTTAGCAATGGTGTTTGACAAGGGGAGATTTTGTCCCCAGTCCTTTTTAATCTATATATTGATGATCTGTCTAAACAAATGAAAGCCTGTAACACTGTGTGCGTGATTGGTAATATTTTAGTGAACCATATTATGTATGCAGATGATCTTGTGGTCTTTAGTCCATCTAGCGCTGGTCTCCAGCAGCTCCTTACTATATGTTCCATGTATCGTGTGGAACATGACATTAAATATAATGCTAGTAAGAGTGCTGTTATGGCCTGTAGAACCAAAGAGGATAAATGCCTAAAATATCCTGTTTTTAAATTGTCTGACAACAATCTTAGTGTCTGTAATAAGATAGAAAATATCTAGGGCATATTATTACAGAACAAATGACAGATGATGAGGATATTTATAGGCAACGACGCATGCTGTATGAACAGGCAAATATCTTCTTGCGTAAATTTGGTGCGTGTGCAGATGTGGTGAAGATGTCGCTATTTAGAGCATACTGCACACCCCTCTACACTGCGCACCTGTGGTCGAACTATTTAAAGACAAGTATGCAGAGACTAAAGGTGGCATATAACAATGCCATGAGAACACTGCTAAGGCATTGATGGTGTAGTGCCAGTAATATGTTTGTGGCTGCAGGAGTCAGTACTTTAGAAGCTATCCTAAGACACCACATGTATAAATTCATTTGCAGGATAAATGACTCTAAAAATGTGCTTATTGTGGCCTTGACAAACATAAGGGTTAGCACTACACGCTACGAATCCCAGTTGTGGAGACACTGGTATCGTTGTCTCGTTGTAGGACATTGATCATCTTTTAATCTGGATTTTTAACTTAAGTATTGTGGGTTTAAAAAATATATAAATTATGATGTTTTTATGTGATATACCATGATTTTATATATATTTATGATATTTGATATGCGATGCATTTTTAATGTAATGTTGCCCCTTGACTGGACCTTGAGTCCGTAATAAAGTTTATTGTTATTATTATTATTATCTCCTGCCCCCTTTTATGCCCTCCAGATCTCCTTCTTAATTATGCTTCTCAGTTCCTGAATCTCCTCCAGGGATACACTTGATCCCAGCTACCTTCCTCTTCCACCAGCACCTCAATTTCTCTTCTGAATTGAATACAGAAACTTGGTTGCAGTCTGCCCTAACTCTGGGGAAGGTGAGCATTCAGTGGTGTGTGTGGGACCTGGAGTCTCTCCCCAAGAGCAATGGTCCTGGTTCTATGCTCCCCGCACCTTGGAGCCCAGTCAATACCTTCCCCTCTCTCTTCCCACCTGGCTGAATGAGAGCCTGTGGACTGTGTGCAAAACCCGCTGATTTGCAGCTTGGTCAGTGGTCGTCACCAGTTCCCCGGGTTGAGCCTGAAGCCGTGCGGTCGGGGGGAAACTGGACGCGGCTCGCAATCAGCACAGCACGGAACTGTCTCCAACGGCTGTTCAGAGCCAGCCAATGCCACAGATAAAGTACTGATATCAGTACCGGCCCTCCCTATGGTACTGGATACCACAAGGAACTGCTGAACTTTATACGATATCAACTATTACAAAATACTATGACCACCGTGAGCTCTGTACTCAAACACAGCTTTAACTATTTAGTTTAGTTTAGAGAATCAGAGTCCGCACTGACCAGCAATCCCCACACATTAATAAATGGCTCGAAGGGCCGAATGGCCCACTCCTGCACCTATTATGTATTGTCTAATACCCTACACACATTAGGGATATTTTACACCAATAGGGTGATTTCACGAAAGGTCACCGGATCATAGATCCTCACCCACGTGGACGCAAAATGTAACTGTTTAAATAATCGTAAACCATAAATGTGGTTTGAAATGAATTTTACTCAGATGCAAGCTAAAGAATGGGATAATTGTCAGCTGTTAATTGGACAAAATCAGGACATTTTATTATTATTATCCAATTAACAGCTGACAATTATCCCATTCCTTAGCTTGCATCTGAGTAAAATTCATTTCAAAACGCATTTATGGTTTATGATTATTTAAATGGTAAATGTAGCATCAGAAGCATTTTCTTTTTGCATGTTAAAACCCACCTGAGAACCATGGAAGATTTTGCAATTTTAATGATGGATTTTTCACTTTTAAAACTTTTTATATAACAAATTAATAAAGATAAAACATAATGCCTTACTTTTGATGAAATGCAGTGAGCAAACGCGATAATTCCCGATATTTTCTATCTTTATATCTCCACGGCCAATGTTTGCTAACCACTTCCGCTGTTGTTGCCTCTTCAGCTCCCTCTTGTCTTTACCTTCGTTTTTCTTTATCTTCTGGACTCTAAAGTAAGATAACTGTGCCTCACGGTCACCCCGACTGGCACAGTTATTTACAGCTCAAATACGGGCTGTTTTCGCGTTTTTTAACGGGTGTGAAAGTACGCGTTTCCAGCATCAATAACATGTACCGGAAGTGACGTTTGTACCCCAGTTAAATTTTGCGTCCACGTGGGTGAGGATCTATGATCCAGTGACCTTTCGTGAAATCACCCTATACCAAGCCAATTTACCTACAAACCTGTACGGCTTTGGAGCGTGGGAGGAAATTGAAGATCTCAGAGAAAACCCACGCGGTCACGGGGAGAACGTACAAACTCCGTACAGACAGCACCCGTGGTCGGGATCGAACCCGTGTCTCCGGGTAAAGCAACAACTCTACCGCTGCGCCACCGTGCCGCCCTGTAACTGAATTCATTGTAACTGAATCTTCAATAAACATCTGCCTGTCCACAACTCCATCACCCAGAGAAACTCAATTCCATCTGTAAAGGGGATGCCTCTGTCTGAATTGCTCAGTTACTCCAGCACTTTGTGTCTATTTTTGTGACCTATGTTTGCAGTTCCTTGTTTCCGCATTTTAAAGTAAGTGGAGTAAAAAAAAAACATGAGTCAAGAGTATTTAATTGTCATATGTACTGGCAAGGAAATTCTTACTTGCAGCAGCATATCAGTTCTGTAAATATGATACTCATAGATAAAATAATAAACAAAAAAAATCAGTAAATTAATAACCCCAACACGAGTGCAAAAAAGCCCGAAGTCCTTAGTGCAACCATAACAGATCATTGTTCATAGTTGAGGTTAGTATTGTGTAGCATTCAAGAATATGATAGTTGTTGGGAAGAAGCTGTTCTTGAACCTGGTGGTCATGGTTTTTAGACTCATATATCTTCTTCCTAATGTCAGGAGTGAAATGAAAGTGTGGCCAGGGTGGTGTGTGTCTTTGATGATGCTGACTGCCATTTTGAGGCTGCACCTTTTATAGATCTCTTCAATGGTGGGGATGATCTACTCCTGGAAACACAGAACTACAGGTGCATTACCCATGAGGGACTGGGCAGTGTCTGTCATTGGGTAAGGATGGGTGACGTTTTGGGGCGTGTTCCTTCTTCAGTTTGAAAGTATGGTGTGGATGGAGGGCAGGAATGGAGGCATCACCTACCCATGTTCTCCAGATATGCTGCCAGACCCTCTGAGTTGTTCCAGCACTTTGTATCTATCTTTAGCATCTTGATTGTCTGTCTCCAGTGACTGATGTTTTTTCCAGGATCCCATGAACTGCCATCTCAAGATATGGCTGTAATCATCTGCTTTCTCTCATTTAATCTAATTTGAAGCCAGAGGTTCTTTCCATGGATCGCAAGGGTTTTTCCTTCCCTGGTTTGTCAGCCACATTGGACATTGTCAGGTCCCTAGTAAAATTCATGTTGACTACATTTAGTACACTATCCTCATTAACACTCCTCTTCTTTTCATCCCGAGCCTTTGTTTATCCATCTGTCAATTAAGTATATTAATCAACTATATACGCTTATCACTGACCAAGCTTGGGCTCATCCCACCTCTTTTCCAGCTTTTTTCCCACCACAATCAGTCTGGGGAAGGGTCCCAACCCAAAACATTACTCATCCTTTATCTGCAGAGATGCTGCAGAACACACTGAGTTACTTCAGCACTTTGTGTCTATCTTTGTTATAACCCAGCATCTGCAGTTCCTTGTTTCTGCAGTTCCTTGCTTTTATATCCCTTATCTTCTTCTTCTTGCGTATGGCGTGCACAGCCTAAAGTTGTAGGACAACTTGTTCTATTTGACCTTATTTGATTGTGCACGCCGGGTTGATTGCATTTGTCGAAACAGACGGACCACATGAAGGTTGCAATCTTCCACCCCATATCCCTAATCGATGCATGGATATGAAAATATTGATAGATCCAGTCCCTAAGAACAACTTACCCATACTCATGTCAGATTTATCAGCCTGTAGTTCCCTAACATGTCCTTGCTGCCCTTCTGAAAACAATGGTACATTAGCCAAGCTCCTTAGTTCCACCCACTAACATCACTGGATAAGAACATCCTCTCTGGGCACAGTAGTTACAGTACGTCCCCTCCTCTCTCACCTGCATCTCTATCACACTTGTAGCACCTATACCCTGGAACATTGAGCTGCCAGTTCCGCCATTCTCTCAGCCATGTTTCTGTTATGGCTAAAATATCCCAGTCCCCTGAGTCAGTCTACATTCCTTGTTAAGTCTCCAGCTTTAAAATAAATATTTTAAACCACCGGTCTTTCCTCTCTCTCTTTGCCCTTCACCTGCCTGTTCTGTCTATTAATCTTGCTCTCTTTGACTACAGTATTTGTCCGAAGTTCTCATCTGCCACCTTTCTGTTCTGGTACCCTCTCCCTGCAATCTAGTTAAGAAATCTCCCAAGTAGCACTTGCAAATCTCCCACCCGGGATATTTCACCTTCCATTTCAAGTGCAACCCATAACATGTCCTTGCCTCCCATCATTGTCTGGTGTTTGTGACGAAAACGCATCCACCGAGCCATATGGTCACGAACAAAGAGAGAGAGGAGAGAGAGAGAGAGAGAGAGAGAGAGAGAGAGAGAGAGAGAAGATGAGGATGAGACGAGAGAGAGAGAGAGAGACGAGAGATTGAGATGAGCGAAGTAGAGAGAGAGAGAGAGAGATAGAGATGGAGAGAGAAAGAGAGAGAGGAGCGTAGAGAGGAGATGAGAGAGAGAGCGAGCGAGAATAGCTCATATGCAGAGATCTCCTGCCTATCTCTCTCTCTCTCTCTCTCTCTCTCTCTCTCTCTCTCTCTCTCTCTCTCTCTCTCTCTCTCTCCTACCGCAGCCTTTTTGCCAGTTGGCAACCCATGGATATTCACCAATCCTATGCGACCTCATCTGTGGTTAAAGAGGATACAAATATTTCAGATTAGCGGCTCATACGAGTAAAAAGTTTCATCACGAGTATTTTTTTACTCGTGGACATTTTTCACAGTGTTGAAAAAAGTCACGAGTTTACCGGATTTCCTGAGTACCTACCGTTACTCGTACGAGCTGCTACGGGACATCCACGAACTCCTGCGGACCCGCTACGGACATTCTCCAAGTTCGAATCAGGGGAGAACTCGGGAGAACTCTTGAATTACCTCGTACAGTGGGACAGGCCCTTTAGGGTCAAGGGAAACGAGAGATATAGACGGTGATGTGGAGAGATAAAGAACAATGAATGAAAGATATGCAAAAAAGTAACAGGCATTTGTAAGCTGTTTGTAGGGTGAAAATGAGAAGCTAGTGTGACTTGGGTGGGGGAGGTCTACCTGAAGTGAGAGAAATCAATATTCATATCACTGGGATGTAAGCTGCCCGTGAAATATTATATAAGATGCTGTTCCTCCAATTTGCATTTCGCCTCATTCTGACAATGGAGGAGACCGAGGACAGAAGATAGGAATGGGAAGGAGAACTAAAGTGTCCAGCAACCGGGAGATCAGGTTGATTCACGCGGGCTGGGCGAAGGTGTTCAGATAACGATCGCCCAGTCTGCATTTGGTCTCGACAATGTATAAGAGTCCACATCTTGAACAACGGGTACAGTAGATGAGGTTGGAGGAGGTGCAAGTGAACCTCTGCCTAACCTTGAAAGGACTGTCAGGGTCCCAGGGCAGAATCTCCTGCGGCTGCGCGGCCCAGTTCGGATGATGACTGCACAAAGACAATAAAGTTCAAGTAAGCAAGACTGCTTTAATCGTCCATTATGTATAGTCCAGATAGAGACTATCCCCTGCGGGGAGGGGGTGGTTTGGGTGGGAAGGGGTGAGTTAACCAGGGAGTTGTGGAGGGAACGGTCTCTGCAGAAGGCGGAAAGGGGTGGAGATGGGAAAATGTGGCCAGTGATGGGACCCCATTGAATGTGGTGTAAATTTCAGAGGATTATGTGTTGTATGCGACGGCTGTTGGAGTGGAAGGTAAGGAATAGGGGGACTCTGTCTCTGTTGTGACTTGGGGGAGGGGGAGCAAGGGTGGAGCTGCGGGATACTGAGGAGACATGAGTGAGGGACTCATCTATGATGGGAGAGGGGAACCCCCGCTCCCTAAAGAATGAGGATATCTCAGATGTTCGAGTATGGAATACCTCATCTTGAGCTCAGATGCGGCGTAGACGGAGGAATTGGGAGTAGGGGATAGATTTTTTGCAGGAAGCAGGGTGGGAAGAAGTGTAGTCGAGATAGTGTGGGAGTCAGTGGGTTTGTAATAGACGTCGGTCAATAGTCTTTTTCCTGTGATGGAGACTGTGAGATCAAGAAAGGGGAGGGAGGTGTCAGAGATGGTCCAAGTAAATTTGAGTGCAGGATGAAAATTGGTGGTGAAGTTGATGAAGTCCATGAGTTCTGCATGGGTGCAGGAGGTAGCATTGATGCATTCATCAATGTAACTGTGATAGAGTTCGCGGATAGGGCCAGTGTGCGCCTGAAACAGGGATTGTTTAATGTACCCTACAAAGAGGCAGGCATTGCTGGGGTCCATGTGGGTGCACATAGCTACGCCATGGATTTGAAGTGGGAGGAGTCAAAGGGTAGGTTGTTACGGCTGAGGACCAGCTCTGCTAGGTGGAGTAGAGTGTTAGTAGAGAGAAATTGGATGGTTCTGTGGTTGAGGAAGAAACGGAGGGCTTTAAGGCCTTCCTGGTGGGGATGGGAAACGATAAGGTTGGAGGCTGTGGAGGGCAGACAGCCAGAAGTGATGAAATCAATAATGGTGTTTGACAATGGAGGTGCCTCTACAGGGTTGAGGTCAGGCAACAACTCTCAGACACCTCCTCCTACTCATCCTTGGACCATGAACCCACAGATGAGCTCCTGGCCTTAATTTCAAACGCCATTACTGATATCAGAGAACCTTTCTCTGACAGGTTTCCAAAAGCTTGATGTAAAATATGAGGAATCAATAATTCAGCTTCGCCAGAAAGAAACAGAAGTGTAATACTGTTTGGTGTGACTTCAGCTGGTCAACAGGATTGGTGTCTCACCACGGCAGTGTCTGAAATATAATGATGCAGCCCCAGAGTTATCAGACTGAGGACAAACATGGGATGTGAAATTCTAAATGAGGAGGAGCTGCGTTGTAATGCAACGCAAAGGGATCTAGGGGTATTAGTACATGAATCACTAAAAGTTAGTATGCAGGTGCAGCAAGCAATCAGGAAGGCCAATGGAGTTTTGGCCTTTATTGCTAGGGGGATTGAGTATAAAAACACGGAGGTCTTGCTGCAGCTGTACACAGTATTAGTGAGACCACATTTGGAATACTGTGTACAGTTCTGGGGTCCATACTTAAGAAAGGATGTACTAGCCCTGGAGGCAGTGCAGCGAAGGTTTACAAGATTAATTCCTGCAATGAGGGGATTGACATATGAGGAAAGGTTAAGTAGGCTGGAACTCTACTCTTTGGAGTTTAGAAGAATGAGAGGCGATCTCATTGAAACATATAAGATCGTGAGGGGCCTTGATCGGGTGGATGCACCGAGGATGTTCCCAATGATCGGGGAAACTAGAACTAGAGGACATAGTTGCAGAATAAGGGGGGGCTCTTTTAAAACTGAGATGAGGAAGAACTTCTTCACCCAGAGGGTGGTTAATTTATGGAATTCACTGCCCCAGGGAGCAGTGGAAGCAGAAACTTTAAATATATTTAAGACTAAAATAGATGTTTTTTTAGCTGCCAAGGGGATAAGGGGCTACGGGGAGAGGGCAGGGATATGGACCTAGGTATGGTTAGTATAGTAAGACCTGAGTGATCTCCTGGACAAGTGTCGATCGCCTGGATTGGGGTCGGAGAGGAATTTCCCGGATTTTTTTCCCGAATTGGACCTGGGTTTTTATCCGTTTTTTTGCCTCCCCCAGGAGATCACGAGGTTCTTGGGGTGGAGAGGGGTGATAGCGGTATAAAGGGGAGGGTAGTGTCTTGTGTTCTGTGTCTTGTGTCTACTGTTTGTGGGTAAGTGTGTCTGTTTAGTGTTCAGCCATGAGCGAATGGCGGTGCGGGCTCGACGGACCTGGTGGTCTACTCTCGCACCTACTTTCTATGTTTCTATGTAACACACGCTATGTTTTTGGCTCCAGTGGTGGAAACAGGACAAGCAAGGTAACACGGGGAAAGAGCTCCCTCTGGTGTTGTAAACTGATAATGCTCTCAGTGTTGCCTGGCAGCTGGTGAACAAGTTGATCAGTCAGATACCCGTGAAAGAGCAACACCAGGAATAGCTTTGTTCTTCATGCATTCAGAAGCGGAGACACATTCTCCCAGTGGTCTCCCACCATCATGTTGAGGCCTGTGATCGATACATCATCAGTCTTCAGAAACAGCCCGTCCAGTCTCTGTCTGGGATACGACATCCATTCATTGAACGCCCAGAGTGTACGTCACTCATTGATCTTACCCCCAGCTCTACATTTTGATACACTTCTTCTTCTTCTTGCGTATGGCGTGCACAGCCTAAAGTTGTAGGACAACTTGTTCTATTTGATCTTATTTGATTGCGCACGCCAGGTTGATTGCATTCATCGAAACAGGGCGGACCACGTGAAGGTTGCAAACTCCCACCCCATTTTGATACACTCAGTGACCCCACTGCCTTCTGTCTATTTACAACATTTGATTTTCAAATATTCTTTTTGAACCACCTACAGTTAGAAAAAAATTTCCCTTCACAAGTACGTGGTAGGTTCACTGTATTACATAGAATAGAGAGCACGGAACAGTACAGCAGGAACAGACCCTTCGGCCCACAATGTTTATGCTGAACATGATGTAAATATAAACTAATATTACCTCCTGCACATGATCCACATCCCTGCATTCCCAGCAAATCCATGTGCTTATCTAAAAGCCTATTAAACACCTCTATCATATCGGCCTCCAACACCAACCCTGTAGCATGTTCCAGGCACCCGCCACTCTGTGTAACAAAAAAAGCCTCACACATCTCCTCTAAATTAGTCACCACCGGATGTGGTTGCAGACACCAGCGACTTCCAAGTAAGTAGGCAAATCGAGTTAGCCACAGGTGAGGTCAGGCTGTTCCTGCACCAGGCAGCAGCCCTCGTTGACATGCAACGTGGCAACAGAATGGGCAGTGAGGTGTAGAGAAAGGGCCAGCAGAAGCTGGAAGACAAAAGTGCTGGAGAAACTCAGCGGGTGCAGCAGCATCTATGGAGCGAAGGAAACAGGCGACGTTTCGGGCCGAAACCCTTCTTCAGACTACAGCATCTAACATGCAGAAGCTGATTGTCCAGACAACAGAATGTCCAGACAAAGTGTGGGTGAAGGAGAGTGAAGCCATCACTGGAGCTGACTGCAAGACCACCAGGGTCGAGACCCAAACCGTTGACTCACCAAGTTAGAACAAAGAACATCGACAGGAACTGGCCCTGTGGCCCACATACAGTATCTGTGCCGTACATGATGCCAAGTTAAATTAATCCCCTCTGCTCATGATCCACATTCCTCTGTTCACTGCATTTCCATGTTCCTTCCTAAAAGCCTGAGGGCAGTGGGCAGGTGCTATAGACCTGCACGGGAATGTATACGCGTGGGAAGGCAGTCCATCTAGGAGATGGAAAACTCTGATTTAAAACCTTCACTGCCTTGTGGCCATATCCAGTCATGGAAAAGGCTCCTGGAGTAAACCTTAAGAAAATCCGGAGTCGGAGCCCCTAAGGCAGTTTGCCGTTGTCAACAACCTCGTTCTGGCAGCTCCTGCGACGGCTCTGGTGCCAAACTGTAACGACCCTGCTGTTCCTTTGGATCGATCAGCGACGTGGAGAGGGGGGGACGTGCTGCATGGGCAACAGCCTGCCCTCCATGTGACATCGCCTAGGCTTGCATCCGACCAGGATGCATTGCCCATGGTCAGTCATGACCGAGAGGGGCCTACTACTACCTAAAAGCCTCTTCAACACCACTATCATATCTGCCTACACCACCAACTCTGGCACCCACTGTGTAAAACACCGTGTGAACACCTCCTTTAAATCTTTCCCTCTGATCTTAAAGCTATGCCCTCTGTCTTTGACATTTACTCCCTGGGAGAAAGGTTCTGACTTGCAACCTTCCCTGTGCCTCTCATTATATATACATTGGTGAGGTCCCCCCTCAACCTCTGGCTTTCCGGAGAAAACAGATGTCTGTCCAGCCTATTCATAGTTAATACTCTTGGCTCTCCATCAGATTTGTCAGACATCATTTCCCACACACAAAGCCATGCTGACTATTGCTAATCCATCCTTGCCTTTCCATGTGCTGCCAGATACTGTTCCTCAGAATCCTCTCCAGTAACCTTCCTCCCACTGACGTTAGGCTCACTGGCCTGTAGTTCCCTGGCTGTAGTAGCCTTTCGGAAGCAAAGACACAACTTTACTTCACCCTCCAGTGTCCCGCTCCTTCCCTCTTGGCTATGGTTGATGCAATCATTCTCTAATGTGTCCCTTCAGTCCCACAATGTCCCAGGATACAATTGATCAGGACACAAGGTTTTATCCACCTGACAAGAGGATAACCGAGGAGAAGGTGTTGCATTTTGGGATGGCTAACAAGGCCAGGATCTGCACAATGAATGGTAGGCCTCTGGGTAGTGTTGTAGTGCAGAGGGATCTAGGAGTGCAGGTACATGGTCCCTTGAAGGTCAACTCGCAGGTAGATGAGGTGGTCAAAAAGGCTTTTGGCATATTGGCTTTCATCAGTCAAGAGTATTGAGTATAGAGGTTGGGAGGTCATGTTGCAGTTGTATAAGGCGTTGGTGAGACTGCATTTAGAGTATTGTGTTCAGCTCAGGGCACCGTGTTCTGGGAAAGGTGTTGTCAAGCTTGAACGAGTTCAGAGAAGATTTACAAGGATGTTGCCAGGCCAAGAGGGTCTGAGCTATAGGGAGAGGTTGAGTAGGCTGGGTCTCTAATGCTTGGAGCACAGAAGGATGAGGGATGATCTTATAGAGGTGTATAAAATCATGAGAGGAATAGATCGGGTAGATGCACAGAATCTCTTGCCCAAAGTAGGGGAATCGAGGACCTGCGGGCATAGGTTCAAGGTGAAGGGGAAAAGATTTAATAAGAATCTGAGGGGCAACTGATGGTGCAAAGCCGAGGTGATACAGACACACACCGCGATGAACAGGAAGGTTGGCGCTGTAATTATGACGGCTAGTACAGTGTACAATAAGTCCTTTAAAAGAAAGTATCTGTTGAGGGGGCAGAAAGGAAACATATGAGATGCAGTACGTGTATTTGGCAAAAACAGGAAAGCAGACTATTATCTAAATGGTGGCCGACTAGGAAAAGGGGAGATGCAGCGAGACCTGGGTGTCATGGTACACCAGTCATTGAAAGTGGGCATGCAGGTGCAGCAGGCAGTGAAGAAAGCGAATGGTATGTTAGCTTTCATAGCAAAAGGATTTGAGTATAGGAGCAGGGAGGTTCTACTGCAGTTGTACAGGGTCTTGGTGAGACCACACCTGGAGTATTGCGTACAGTTTTGGTCTCCAAATCTGAGGAAGGACATTATTGCCATAGAGGGAGTGCAGAGAAGGTTCACCAGACTGATTCCTGGGATGTCAGGACTGTCTTATGAAGAAAGACTGGATAGACTTGGTTTATACTCTCTAGAATTTAGGAGATTGAGAGGGGATCTTATAGAAACTTACAAAATTCTTAAGGGGTTGGACAGGCTAGATGCAGGAAGATTGCTCCCGATGTTGGGGAAGTCCAGGACAAGGGGTCACAGCTTAAGGATAAGGGGGAAATCCTTTAAAACCGAGATGAGAAGAACTTTTTTCACACAGAGAGTGGTGAATCTCTGGAACTCCCTGCCACAGAGGGTAGTCGAGGCCAGTTCATTGGCTATATTTAAGAGGGAGTTAGATGTGGCCCTTGTGGCTAAGGGGATCAGAGGGTATGGAGAGAAGGCAGGTACGGGATACTGAGTTGGATGATCAGCCATGATCATATTGAATGGCGGTGCAGGCTCGAAGGGCCGAATGGCCTACTCCTGCACCTAATTTCTATGTTTCTATGTTTCTATGATATTTGTGGTGTTACAAGCTTAATAATGGGCTCGGATTAGTGGAAGATAGGATACAGGTGTTTAGCATTTGTCCTTGGATGCCAGAACCAATTGTTGAGCCTTCCTGAGGTGTCGTGGCCCTAACTCAACGAAGCACCAATGATGGGAGTTGCCCACTTGATAACCGCAATGATATATTTGCATCCACAGGATTTGTATGTTGGTTTTAAGAGCTAATTAATATGTAGGTAGCTGGGGGTTTTTTTTGCATATGGTGTCATTTATTGTAAATTGGTGTATTTAGTTAGATCATACTTTGTTTTTGTGCTTGCTTTTCTTAGTTGAGTGCTTACCCTGGAGTACTTTGTACTTTGCACAAGTACTTTATGTTTTAATTGTAATTTAAATTGAGGGGCAACCTTTTCACACAAAGGGTGGTGGGTGTACGGAACAAGCTGCCAGAGGAGGTAGTTGAGGCTGGGACTGTCCTAACATTTAAGAAACAGTTAGACAGGTACATGGATAGCACAGGATTGGAGGAATATGGACCAAGCGCAGGTAGGTGGGACTACACCAGGGGTGCCATACGATAGCAGCCTCTGCCTACAGTCTGTCTGTTTTTTCATCTTTTTGTTATTTTTAGTCTGTTTAAAAATATGTTTTTGGAGGTTTCTTAGTCTTTTTATGTGGGGGAGGTGGGGAGGGCAAGAAGGAAACGGTTTCTCAGTCACTTCCTGGTCGAGGATGAGTCTATTCTCTGAGTCGCGTTTTCACATTTGATAACGTTCCGCATGGTAGGGTGACCCAGAGAATTAAGATGCATGGACTCCTTGGTAACTCGAGGGCCTGTCGCACTTGGGCGTCATTTGCGTCTCATTTACGTGTCATGTAGAAAATTGGTCGACGCGTGGGGGGTGTGTGGGTGACAAGCGCATAGCGCATGGTGAGGCTTGGAATCGCATGTAGTGGCGCGCGGTACCACGCGGCGCTCCAGAATTTCGTAGCGTACAGAAATCCTCGCGCGCCACCTGTGTGATGTATCACTTACGCACGCTGATGCATTGGCCTCGCACGCTGTATCGCATGGTGACGCATGGTTACGTCATCGTGCATCAACGTCCGTAAACATGCAACGCTGCGCGACGCCCATACGCAGTCGGCCCGCCTTTTACGCGTCATGTAACCTCTAACCTCGTCCACACTGACCTCTTCCTGGGTTTCTTGCTCACCTTTCTTGTTGTGCTCCTGCCTGGCTGATCTGTAAGTATGAGGGCTGCTGCTAACAGAAGTCTCTGTTACTGTAGCAGTAAAATCTGGAGTTCTTCCATGATGCAGAATAGGGAAGCAGGGTTTGCTAATGACGTCACGTTCACTAGACGGCTGTGTTGACGCATGATGACGCGTGATCTGTGCTCTACAGTCTCGCGACCGTCGCGCATCAGTCACTACCGGCCTGACGCGCAAATGACGCCCAAGTGGGACACGCCTTTCAGTCATTTGGATTCAGAACTGGCTTAATCACAGAAGGCAGAGAGTTGAGGTTGAAGGGCGTTATTCTGCCTGGAGGTCTGTGACCAGTGGAGTTCAGCAGGGATCTGTGCTGGGACCTCTGTTGTTTGTGATATACATAAAGGACATGGATATAATGTAGAAGTGTTGGTTGATAGGTTTGCAGACGTCACCAAAATTGGTAGAGATGCGGACAGTGAGGAAGGCTGTCAGAGTTTACATCGGGATATAAAGCAGCTACAGAAATAGGTGCATGTCGCCACGTTGCATGTTAACGAGGGCTGCTGCCTGGTGCAGGAACAGCCTGACCTCACCTGTGGCCAACTCGATTTGCCTACTTACTTGGAAGTCGCTGGTGTCTGCAACCACATCTGCTGGTGACTTAACTAATTAGCCTTGTCAATTTGTTAAGCAAATCTATTAAGTGCATCATCCCGCACCACCTCCCCTGCCCGCTGTCAGATTTTGAGGAATGCAAGCCCTACTTTTATACTTCGTACCGTGAGCTACATCTGCTTGCTAAATATTTGTGTTTGAAGCGTCTGGATCCTGAGATCATTGTGTGGATCAACATTGTGTAGTCACGCTTTGTCTAATTAATATTTCTGTTTTCATTCTTCCTTCCAAAGGTGGGAAACCACAAATATTCTCACATTATGTTCCATCTGCCAACTTATTGTCAACAGTTGAGGCCCCAGATCTAATCCTCGTTTGTTGTAAAACGTACTTGGTTAATAAAGTATGATTATGATTATGACTGTGACCCAACGTGAGTTACTGAGTGACCCATTTATTGGTCTCTATGCTGTTATTTACTCACTCCACTCCCTGTGCCTGTGCATCAGCACAACCACGTCTGCCCTTTGTGCTCTCCATGTAGTCGGGTGAATTGGTTTAGGTCATTAACTCACTGAAACCAATGCCCCGACAATATAATGCAGACGTGCGATTATAAAACAAAACCAACATACTGTTGGAAACATCTCAATACCTGGTGTGACTCCAATATGTTTCACCCCAGTTGGGTTTGCCTCATTGCTAGTGTTAGCCCAGCTGTGGTCTCCTCTGTTCAATCCTAGGTCCTGTCCTTGTAGAGCTCCTGTTGCTTGGTTCACTTACAGACCAACACTCTCCCTCCTCTCCTGGTTCTCTCTCAGATTTGTTAGTCATAATTTCCCAGACATGAAGCCATGCTGACTGCTTCTGTCCATCAGAATCCCCTTCATTAACCTTTCCACCACTGACGTTAGGCCTTCCTGGCCTGTAGTTCCCTGGCTTTTCTTTGCAGCCCTTCAACCTTCACCACCGTCTAGTGTCCCGCTCCCTCCCCCATGGCTAATGATGATGCAGTCTCTCTGCCGGGCCCCTGTAACTTCACCCCTCACTACCCGCAATGTCCCAGGATACACTGGCTCACACTCCAGGGATTTATCTAACCTTGCATTAAGGTAACCAGAGTAAAGATAGGATCACTCAAGCATAAAGTACAGTACATGTCCCTGGAGTCAGAGGTATTAAACGAGTACTTTGCAGCTGTATTCACCAAGGAGGGCTCGGTGGATAGTGACATCAATGTGGGGAATATTAATATGCAAGGGTAGTTTGAGATCAGGAAGGAGGTGGTGGTGGAGCTCTTGAAGAACATTAAGATGGATAGATCCCCAGGGCCTGATGGGATCTATCACGTTACGGAGAGAATCAAGAGAGGAAATAGCAAAGGCATTCATGAAGAAGGTCTTTGCATCTTCATCCAGTCACAGATGATGTCTGGGGGAATGGAGATTTGCCAATGTCATTCATGTGTTTTACAAGGTAGTTGACATTTTCCAGGGAATTATTAGCCAGGCAGCTTCATGTTGGTGGTAGGAAGTCCTGGCCCACGTGAAGGAAGATGTACCCACTCAATCAGCTGATTAAACCCCTTTGCATAAATGAATGAAGGGAGCAACCAGATATCTTTGCAAGCATTCCTGGAATCAACTGTCGGAGGTCATGACAAATTCCTAACCACAAGAATCTAGATTCTGATGTTGACACTCAGATTAATGGCAGCAGAGTTTGCTCCACACCCTCAATTCCATCCTGCGATTGGCAGTGACTGGGTTCAGCGGAATATAAATTGCGGCATCTTGTGCCCAGGGTATTGGACCCACCCTGAGGTGAAACCGGCTTGTTGGAGACGGACACAGTGAGTACCAGAGGGACTGTTTGTGTGTTGCTGTCGGGACACGGGACTGGCTGCTGGGGTGGAAGATTGCAACCTTCACGAAACCCTGTTTCGACTAATGCAATCAACTCGACGTGCACAAACGGAAGATCAAATAGAACAAGTTGTCCAACAACTTTAGGCTGTGCACGCCACATGAAAGAAGAAGGGACTGGCTGCTGGTTCTTATTTTCAATTGATTGGCACCAAGTGAAATGAAATGAATTGGGAATTCTTTCTTTTAACAGGTCGGAGACAGGATGAAGCCCTTCGTTACAATTGTGCTTGTGATGTGCATTTACCTGTCGGGATCAGACAGTGCAGGTTTGTAGAAGTTTTAATTGTGTGCTTGGACAGTGTGTGTCTGTACTGAACTTGGTGCCACCAATTCCACCTCCTTGCACATGGTCTGGACCCCTCTATTCCTGTATGTTCGTGTGGCTCTCTAAACACTATTGTATCTGTTTCTACCAACACATGGCAGTGTATTTCATAATTTTCTTAAGTCCTGAGCCGAATTAGGCAATTTGGCCCATCGAATCTACTCCACCATTCAATCATGGCTGATCTATCTTTCCCTCTCAATCCTATTCTTCTGCCTTCTTCCCATAACCTTTGTCATCTTTACTAATCAAAAATCTGTCTGTCCACTTTAAAAATACCCAATGACTTGGCCTCCACAGCAGTCTGTGGCAAACAATTCCACAGATTCACCACCCTCTGACTTTCTATGAGGCTGTCCCCTTTGGTGCTATGAGGCTGTGCCCTGCACATCCACTCTAGCCAGGCCTTTCACTATTCAGTAAGTTTCAATGAGTCCTCCCTCGCCCTTCTAAACTCCAGCGAGTACAGGCCCAGAGCCATCAAACGATCATCATACATTAACCCACTCATCCTGGGATCATTCTCAGGAATGTCCTTTGGACCCTCTCCAGCGCCAGCACTTCTTCAGATATGGGGCCCAAAATGTCTCACAATACTCCAAATGCTGTCAGACCACAGCCTAATAAAGCCTCAGCATTACATCCCTGTATTTATATTCTTGTCCCCTCTAAATAAATGTCAGCATTGTAGTTGTCTTCCTCACTACCAATTCAACGTGTAAATTAACCTTTTGGGAAACCTGCAACAGCAAGTCCCAAGTCCCGTCGCGCCACTGATTCCTAAATCCTCTCCTCATTTAGAAAATAGTCTAGGCCTTTATTCCTCCCATCGAAGTTTATAAATGCACACACCTTGCTGTGCTGAATTCTATTTCTACTTATTTGCCCACTCTCGCAACCTGTCCAAGTTCTTCTGTAGAGTCCCTGCTTCCTCTACACTACCTGCCCCTCCACCTTTGTATCAAAGGTAAATCATGTCTGACGAATCTTATAGAATTTTTCGAGGATGTAACTAGTAGAGTGGATAAGGGAGAACCAGTGGATGTGTTATATCTGGACTTTCAGAAGGCTTTCGACAAGGTCCCACATAAGAGATTAGTATGCAAACTTAAAGCACACGGTGGCCGAAGGGCCGAATGGCCTACTCCTGCACCTATTTTCTATGTCTAGGTTTCTATCTGCAAATTTGCCCATAAACTCCCTCATCCAACTCATTGATAAACAACGTGAGGAGTAGCGGCCCCAGCACCGACTCCTGCGAACACCACTGGACACTGGCGGCCAACCAGAAGAAAAACCTTTTTATCCCACTTTGCCATCTGCCATCCAGCCAACCTATCCATGAAAGTTTCTTCCCTTCCATACCATGGGCTCTCATTTACTTTAGCAGTCTCACGTGTGGCATGTTATCAAAGGCCTTCTTAAAGCACATCCACTGATTCTCCGTTGTCTATCCTGCACTTGACTTCCTCAAAGAATTCCAACAGATTTGTCAGGCAAGATCTCCCCTTCACAAAACCATGCTGAGTCACGTTGGCTTATTTTATCGTATTCGGAAACATCATCTTTAAGAATTGACTCTAAAATATCACCAACCATTGAAGTCGGGCTAACCAGCCTATAGTGTCTCTCTTTTGCTTTGCAGCCTTTTGAACAGGGGAGTAAAATTTGCAATTTTCCAGTCCTCTGGGTCCACTCCAGTCTCTAGTGATTCTTGAAAGAACATCATTAATGTCTCCACAATCTCTAAAGATACATCTTTCAGAAACCTTGGTAGACACAAAATGCCGGAGTAATTCAACAGGTCAGGCAGCATCTCTGGAGAGAAGGAATGGGTGACGTTTCAGGTCGAGACCCTTCCTCAGACTGATGTCAGGGGAGGGGGCGGGACAAAGACAGAATGTAGTCGGAGACAGTGACCCTGGGGTGTAGACCATCTAATCCAGGTGACAGCTTCCAAAATGCGTTCTCCTTAGTAATAACAACTCCACTAACGTTTGCCCCCTGAATCTCTTGAATTCCAGGCACGTTGCTGGTGTCTTCCCTGTGAAGACTGCATGAAAAACGTATACCATTCATCAGCCATTTCTGTATTCCCCATTATGACTCCTCCAGCATCATTTTCTTTTTTTTTTTTTTAATAATATTTTTATTAGAAGTAGATACATTATAAAGTATAGTTGCATATTATAGTAAAAAAACTTTTCATATACATCAGTCATACATTATTAAAATTTTCAATTGTCGATTACTTCTACTTCTAGTGTTTTTTTCTTAATATAGAAAAAGAGAGAAAGAGAGAGAAAGGTTACAAATATCAAAAAAAAAAAAAAAAAGGTGGAATGGATTACTTATAATACGTCATTGGAGATAGGTTCGTAGATTATAAAGTATGACTTTTCATCTAATCCTGAGTTCAGGTTTCAGTTGGGTTTTCGTGCCGGGCCAATCTATCCCGTCAGATAATTAATGAATGGAGCCCATATTTTATCAAAAAGTTCTTGTTTGTCCATTAAGACAAGCCTAATTCTTTCTAGATGTAGGGTCTCCGACATTTCCACAATCCACATTTTAATTGTGGGGGTCGTAGGGCCTTTCCAAAATTTTAATATTAATTTTTTCCCGGTTATTATACTGTAGTCGAGGAAATTTCTTTGGCTTGTTGTGAGTGTTAAACTTTGCTCTGATATTCCAAGTATTATTAATATTAAGTTTGGATCCAGTTTTGTATTAATAACTTCTGAAATTATTTCAAAAATATCAGTCCAGAAATGTTTAACTTTTATACAATTTGCAAATGTATGTGTTAAATTAGCATCTAGATGTAGACATTTATCACAAATAGGAGAGATTTGTGGGAAGATTCTATTTAGTTTTATTTTAGTGTAATCTATGTAATATTTTAAATTGTATTAAAGCATGTCTGGCATTTAACGAACATTGATGTATATGTTGTAAACTTTCGTCCCACAAATCTTTCGTTATAGGATGACCTAATACATTTTCCCATGTATGTCCATATGGTTCCGTCGGTGGTACCTCGTTGTTTAGGAGGGTGATATAAATATAAGCTATTAATTTTTCAGTGTTAGGATGCTTGTTCAAACATTCATCAAGGATTTCTGGTTCCCTAGTCCTGTAGACTTGTGTGTTAGATTTAACATAATCTCTAATTTGTAGATATCTGAAGAGATTATTTGAGTGCAGTCCATGATTCTGTTGTAGCTCCTTAAATGAAAGAAAAGTGCCTTCCCCATAAAGATGTCCAATCTTTTTAATTCCATAATTTTTCCATTGTGTGAAACCCTTATCCAAAAAGGATGGTTTGAATAAGGGATTATTTACAATGGGAAGGTATAGTGGTATATTATTCAATTTTAAAACTTTTTTAAATTGTTTCCAAATTCGTATTCCACTATGTATTATGGGGTTTTCTTTATAGGTTTTTTTGTGCAGTTTTGTGGGGGCAAATATGATCGGTCCAATTTCAAAAGGTAAACAGTCTTCCTTTTCCATCCTTAACCAATCTGGTTGTTGATCCAATTCTTCCAGCCAGAAATTCATGTTTTTAATATGGACTGCCCAAAAATAAAACAAGAAATTTGGCAAAGCCAAACCTCCATTTATCTTTGACTTACATAAATTTTTTTTACTTATTCTATGATTCTTATAATCCCAGATAAAACTTGTAACAATGGAGTCGACTTTTTTGAAAAAGGTTTTTGGGATATATATCGGGATTAATTGAAATAGGTACAGTAGTTGCGGTAAGAAGATCATTTTTATAGCATTAATTCTACCAAGCATTGAAATGGGAAGTGTTTTCCAGTATTGAATATTCTTGTGTAGTTTATTCAGTAAGGGTGGAAAATTTAGTTTAAATAAAGAGGTATATTCCTAAGTATTTAAATTTATCTTTAACTATTTTAAAAGGGGATTGTTGTATTGTATGTAGATTGAGTTTTGTTATTGGCATGATTTCACTTTTATTCCAATTAATTCTATATCCTGAGAACTGATAAAACACAATGAAATTGCAGTACTGAAATATAAATTGAACAAGATATACTCAGACCAAGTAATAAAACTTTATCAACATACAAAACAATTACATTTTGAATTTGGTGATAAACCACAAAAACTATTAGCGCGACAACTTCGTAAACTGGACGGGGAAAAAACAATTTACAAAATTAGAACAGACAAGGGAGAAACACTAACACTGCCTAAAGATATTAATGATAGATTTTTGCAATACTATCAAAAATTGTACTCATCTAAAATGACAGAACAATCAGCAGGAATGGAAACATTTCTACAGAAATGTAATCTTGTGGGTTTAGATCAGAGAGAGAGAGAGAATCACTAGGTGCTGAAATTACGATAAAAGACATCGAAGAGTCAATTAAATCTTTAAAAAAATGGAAAGGCTGCAGGTCCTGATGGTCTAAGTTCTGAATTTTATTAAAAATTTTATGATCTGGTTTCTCCACGCCTACAGACACTGTACAAATATGCTTACACTCAACAGAAACTCCCAGAAACTCTAAATGAATCTAAAATCATACTCATACCAAAAACGGACAAGGATCTTGAAGACCCAGGTTCATATAGAGCAATAGCCCTCTTAAATACTGATCAGAAAATACTAACTAAAATTCTATCTCATAGATTGAGCTTAGTGATTAACAAATTAATACACCCCAAACAGGTTTTATTCCAAAACGTTACTCATTTTATAATCTGAGAAGACTATTCAATATTATATACTCCAAAAGAATTCCTAATGCAGATCTAGCAATTATTTCGTTAGATGCTGAAAAAGCATTTGACCAGGTTGAATGGCCATATTTATTTTCGGTGATGGAAAAATTTCAATTGGGAGAGAAGTACTGTACATGGGTTAAATTGTTATACTCTAATCCAACAGCTAGAATATTAACAAACCAAATGTTATCAACTAAATTTAACCTCTCTAGAGGTTGTAGACAAGGATGTTCACTATCCCCACTATTATTTGCTCTTGCAATCGAACCCTTAGCAGAAAGCGTTAGAACCCATACAGGAATATACGGATATAACACTAGAGAAACAAGGAATAAAATTTCCTTATATGCAGATGATGTACTAATATATATTACAAAGTTAGAAACTAGTATTCCAAATCTATTAAATTTAATAACTCCAGCATCATTTTCCAGTGGTCCAATGTCCATTCTTGCCTCTGATACTCCAGGCAACTTCCATTCTGTAAACAAAACAAAAAACTTGCCTTTTACATCTCTTTTAACTTTCACCCTCGCTGTTTAAACTTGTACCCTCTGGTGCTTGTCTCTATACCTTGTGGAAGATTGTCTCTATACCTTGTGCTCCATCTCAGATGACAATGTTACCATTTCAAACAGAGATTCAACAATCTAATTCTTTATATTCCACAGGAATGTACGGGAAATCAGTGGTATTTCCAGCCAAGACAGCCAACAGCTTTGTCATGTTGCGTACACCTGGTTTCTATGGTTTGTCTGCTTTTACTCTCTGCTTCAGGGCAGCCTCTGAAGAGACTCGCTCTTACGGTTTGTTCTCCTACGCAACAGACTCTAACGCCAATGAACTGCTGCTTTGGCAAGAATCTAAAACACAACTCCGGGTGGAATTCAGAAGCCAAAAATCTGTGTTTATTCTCCCAGAAATGAATTCTTTACTGAGACACATCTGTGTGACCTGGGAGTCTCAAGAGGGTGAGATAACAGTCTGGGTCAATGGGAGACGCAGTGTACGGAAGTTTGTTGGAAAGGGTCGGGTTGTGAAAGGGTTTGGTCAGTTTATTCTAGGTCAGGAACAAGACTCAGTCGGTGGAGGGTTTGACGCCAGTCAGTCCTTTGTCGGAGAGATCTCTGATGTTCACCTGTGGGATCATGTTCTCCAACCCAATGAGATTAAGACGGTCAGTCAGGGTTGTCTCAGGTATGGAGGGAACATCATTGACTGGGGATCAACACATTATACATTTGATGGGATTGTGGCAATTAAAGACAATAAGGATTGCCCAAATTAGATACAGTAAACATTTAAATGTGCAGAGGGGAACACAATCTCCTCGAACTACTCTAGCTGAATATGACCTTGCTTTGCGATTTTTCCTCTTTAAACCAGATCAGTAGTAGAAGTACTGATGTTGATTCCAGAATAAAGGGCTGTTTATGTCGGGGTAAGGGACAACTCACTGAGTCCGTCCAGTTTATCTTCAATCTCAAAATACAAGAGTCTCGGCCATTCTCCGTCACACATTGAGAGAGGGATGGGAGCGGGGAACCATGGTGATGTCTACATGGATCAGCAGGGTGTAAACCCCAGGGCACTGCCCCACACACTGACCCTTGACTGAAGCCCAGGGACTGCTCAGAACAGACAAGTCCGCCCTCTTTAACCAGACTCCCCTCCTCGTCCATTCTGCTGGAGCCCTTCCTCAATTCCCACCGGGAACAGTTGGGCATCCCAGTTAAAAGGTGCAGCAGTACAGAGCAGTGTCCAGGGCATTTGGTGCCATCTCCCTGACAACACACATGTAGACAAGAAAGCGTCAGGGGCATGGGGGTGGTGGTGGTAGGCAGACAAGGACTGTGGGAAAGTCCCTGTGGTGGAGGCTGATCCTGTCTTGATTTAAATTGTACTGATTGGAATTATTACTGTCTCTCTCTGTTTTACCCTCTTGATTTCACATTGTTTGTTACACCAAGGTTTGGAAAGCTCACAATGTGTTCTGTGCTTCCAGTGATTGTGATTAAACTGTAACATTGCAGTTTCATCAGCTTAATAAACATGCATCAAAACAACAAAGATCTTGTGTGTGAATGACTCGTGTGTGTGTGTGTGTGTGTGTGCGTGTGCGTGTGTGTGTGGTTTTGATAGGCAGATGGTTGGACAAAAGCCAGAGATAAAAAGACAGAAGATGGGAGAGAAAGGGATTGAAGAGTTGTGAATGATGAAACTAAACAAAGGAATGGAGGGGGAGGAAGAAATAGGTGAAGCTCCAGTTAGGGCACAAGTAAGAAATTGTGGGGGGGGGGGGGGGGGGGGGAGAGATGTGGGTGGGCGGGGGTGACATTCCAAATACGTACAGGTTTGTAGGTTAATTGTCTTGGTAAATGTAAATTGTCCCTCGTGGGTGTAGGATAGTGTTAATGTGAAGGGATCGCTGGTCAACGTGGAACCAGTGGGCCGAAGGGCCCGTTTTCCTGCTGTATCTTTAAAATAAACAAAACTAAACAATACAAATAGGCTGCACAGACCCTTGATAATACTTGCCGGTGTTAGGAAGTAGCGCTATAACTTTAGCTGGTGAGTGGAAAAGCTGCCAGTGTCCTCAGCTCATCATGACTATCAGATATTCACTGGTGGACTACACATTCCCCTCTACCAAGTGCATAGTGGTTAGTTGTCAAGGCTACACTGGTACCACATCTAAAACCTGTGACCTCCACTGTCAAGGAGAACAAAGGCGCATGCATCACAGGGACACTGGTAGCAGAAGATCGCCGTCAAAGTCAAAGTCAAAGTATCCTTTATTGTCATTCAGACCTTTCGTCTGAACGAAATTTTGGTCCCTTGCAGTCATACATATAATAAAATAACAAAACACACAATAAACACAAATTTAACATCCACCACAATGAGTTCACCAGACACCTCCTCACTGTGATGGAAGGCAAAAGTATTAAAGTCTTTGTCTCTTCCCTCCTTGCTCTCCCTCTGCGCTGAGGCGATCCGGGCCTCCGATGTTGTGATCCTACCGGGTGATGGTAAGTAAGTGCCGCGGCTCAACCGTGCTCTGCGAACGGGCCGGTTCAAACTCCGTGGCCCGGGGTGGTCGAAGCTGCCGAAGCTGCCACCCTCCAGTCCAGCGGACCATTCAAATTCACAGGTCTCCCCACCCAAGATATTTATGGAGTTTCTTCATCCAAAGACTAAAATGGTTCAAGAATATAGCTTTACCATCATTAGGTTTGGGAAATAAAAGCTGACCTTGCCAGTAATGGGCATATGTGAAAGATGAGTTAAAAATAAAACTGCTTGTCTTTGGGCGTTCATTATTGGAATTTAGTTCAGAGGTTTTTCCTCTAAATCTAACACAGACTCTCACAATCAAAGCCACCAGACAAAGAATGGCCACTGAGGTGAGGAGAGTCTAAAGACAGCTGGGATGGATTAAATATCTTCATTTTGGTTAGGACATGGGAAAAGTGGGGGAGAATAGAAAGATTAAACGAGAACTTACCGTTTGGAGTTTGATCTTTATTTTATGAGAAGTTGAAGTGAGGGATTACGTGAAGAGCCCACCAGCCCGCATGCGCGTTAAACTTTAAAGCAGCTGTATGAAACCACAGAATAGTTGCTGACCCAAGCTATAGGAAGATTAACGAACTAGAACTACCGAATGATCTTTATGAGAATAGGGTTGGGAGTGGAGGGCACGTAATCCCTCACCAACTTCTCATGAAATAAAGATCAAACTTCAAACGGTAAGTACTCGTTTAATCTTTCTATTTTATTTTGAAGTCACGTGAGTGACTACGTAAAGATTTCAAAGCTCTGTGGTTTCATGCAGTGAACCAGAGTCCATGCAAACATACTGTTCCAGTTGATCAGACATGGCTGAATAAACATACTGCATTAAAACATGATATTGACTTAAACACGTCCATGCTTTTAATGGAAATAATAATAACGGTCCCTTGCATCAGGGATAAACAATAGATTAATTAACATAACTTAAAAATTTTACTAGCAAACAAACCAGGCCTGGTAATAGGCTTATTATAAAACGCTTGAAAGGTTCGCTCATTCGCCCATCCTGCTGTCGCTAGGATGCGGTCCAGCGGAACTTCCATGACTCTTGCTGCCGACGTGGCTGCAGCCCTGGTAGAGTAAGATTTAAATACATCAGCGTCCACTCCTGCGAATGCTAATACATGTCTCAACCATCTAGAAATGGTCTGCACCGATACCCTTCAGTGTAGTTTTCTGTGACTGATGAAAACAACCGGTTCGGTGCCTCGAAGGTCCTTTGTAACCTTTCTATGCAGTTTAATATATGTAACAACACATAACCTATGATCTGGTGGATATGCCAAAAACTCCAGCTTAAGTCCTAGCACACCAGGTCTACTTTGCTTAACTAACTCATTTATGTAAAAGGTTACCCTATTATTAGACATAACTGCCTTACCCAGCCTTAATTTCTGTAATAACTGGACACGTTGCGCTGAAACGAGCGCCATGAGCATTATTAATTTATAGGTGAGCTGGGCCAAAGATAAAGATGCAGCTGGTGCCCAACTGCGAAGCAGCGTTAATACTACATTAATGTCGCATACCTCCGTGTATCTGGGCCTGGCAGGGTTTTTGTTAAAAATACCCCTCATAAATTTGGATACCAATGGGTGAGAGCCGACAGGATGGTGCCCCGATCCCAGCAGCAAGTATGACGATAAAGCACTTCGAGCAGTGTTAATAGCACTATAAATTAATTTTTTGTCAAAATATAAAGTTGAAAGGAATTCCAACACATCGGCTATATCCGCCGTAACGTAACTTATATGTGAATTGAGACAAAAAACTGTTTAATGTAGGAAATATACTGCTTCTTAGTGCCGTCCCGCCAAGCTGCAGTGATTACGTCCACCATTCGGTCGGATAATCCGAGTTCCAGAAAAGGTCTTCTTAGACTCTGCAAATTAATAGTTTGATTCTGTCATGCAGAGGATGAGATTCCCGAGAGATGGGATGAATAAGTAAGTATTTATGTTTATGAACAACCATATGCGGTTCCGTTAGCATTCCTAACAGTAATGGGGACCATGGTTGCGTAGGCCAGTTAGGCTCTACTATAATACCCGAAGCCGAGTCTTGCATGATTTTTTACGAGCACCGACTGATGAGGCAAAATGGAGGGAAGGCATAGAAGAACATTCCCCCCAGTCTAATAAGAATGCATCTATAGCTTCCGCCCCTGGGTCTGGCTCCCATGCTACATATCTTGGCAATTGGTGATTAAGCCTGGATGCAAACAAATCAATATCAGGTGTTCCATAATGAGCAATAATGTCGTTAAACACTTTGTGATCTAACATCCACTCCGTGTGATCATTAAATTTACGAGATCTAGTATCTACCACCGTGTTAAGTCTACCCGGTAAGTAAGCAGCTGAGATCCAAATCCTCCTGTTTATAAATGGAACATGCTTTTAATGGAATCCAATTCCAAATGAGATTAGCTAAATCATCACAGGATACTGATTTGATTCCACCCATATGATTAATATATGCCACCGCCGTAGTGTTATCGATTCGGTCTAACCTATACATCATGAAGCTTTCCACAGTAAGCCTTTAAACCACAGAATGCCACTAGCATTTCCAGGTAATTGATACCATATTGACGGATGAATGGAAACTCGTGCATGTTCCATCTACCGCCGTAACTAGAGATGGTGTTAGTAGCTCCCCATCCCAGTGCACTTGCATCACACTGCAGTATAATTAAAGGTTTACTAAACTAAATGCCGCCGGAGCAATGTTTAATATTGATCGTCCACCATTGTAACTGTGCATTAGATTTAGATGACAACTGCATAGGTAGTCGAAATGACCTAAATGGAATTTAAGTGCCTGACCCTTTGCACGCTGCAGATTTCGATAATGCAAAGGTCCAAATCGAGCGGAAGAAAGACAGCCACTATTTTGCCACTTACTCTAGCCACCTGGCGAATAGATGGCTCTTCTGTAATCAGAAGGTTATTACAGGCTTCCATTAAATCTAGTCTTTTTCCCTCGGGCAGGGTCACAGACATTTCCATTGAGTTAATAGTAAACCCTAAATAATCAATATACCTTGTTGGTATCAACCTGGATTTGGCTGGATGGATGATAAACCCCAATCCCTCAAATATGAGCTTCGTAGCTGAAACAGCTAGTTTTTCCAAATGTAATGTTCTCCCGATGATCAGAATATCATCCAAATAGCCCATAACAATATGCTTTTTAGCTCTGAGCAGGCCGAGCACTGGCCTCAGCAGTTTGGTAAATAACCGAGGAGCTGAGCTTAAACCATCAGGTAATACTTTAAACTGCCACAGTTGTCCCATCCAACTAAACGTCAGATATCTCCGGTGATCCTTGTGAATCGGAACCGAATAATACGCATCCTTGAGATCGATGCATGCCACAAAGCAGCCCTCAGAAATCAGTTGCTTAACAGTAAAGAAATTCTCCATTTTAACTGCACATATGAGTTGAATTTTGCCAAATCAAGGATGATACGGCATCCACCATCTTTCCTCTCTCTGGAGAATATATTAGAGATTGAATTGATGTTTTTCATAAATGTATCTCTCAATTACTCCTTATTTGTGCAATGCGTGTATTTCCGCTTGCATATCCAAAGCCTCTTGTTTGGAACAAGTATACGACCGACTTGGCTTATCTTGTGTGGGTGGAAATGAGTTAGGCAAAAACTCAATTTTGAAACCCTTTATACTATGCAATATAAATGGATCTGAGGTTATCTGCCGCCATTCATGCAAAAACAAACTTAAGCTACCACCAACTTGTAATTGCTCCTCACACCCCGTGCGACTGATAGAACCAGACCCACCTACCTCAAAGGTTACAGGTGGACCCTAATTCTGGTTTTGTTTTCTCCCCCTCACTCCAAAAGGTTGAGCTGCTGGGCTTGTGACCGGGTAGGACAAATCTGAAGCTCCCACTGGCTTCAGAAAACCGCTTCTTGCTAGTAGAGGCGTAGGGGTGCTGACGCCGGAAGAGCGGAGACTTGCTCATAGGAAATGCTTTAATCAATCCTGCTGCTCTAGATTCGTTGTGCAAGTCCTTGACCTGTTTACTCAGGTCTTCTCTGAAGAGGAGATTGGGAGGCTGAACATTACTGGCCCTGCACAGATGTGCAAACTTCGGGTTCAGTACTGGCCTGATAGCGTCTTACCGGAAACAATTTATTTTGAAATGGGCGTTGCACATCAGAGCCATAGTATCTTGCTGAACATCAGATAATGGACCGCCATCGATCGACCTGGGAAAAGCCGTGATGCCTGCAGACAATAACTTCAGGATGCGTTGGAGCTTCTTCTCTTTGGCTTTGATGTTGGGCCCAATATAACCCCAAATAGAGGCGTTGACTAAAGGCACATTTAAAGTTGCACAATTCTCTAGAGTGGGGTATTTTGCAGTCATTCCCACCATAGTTTCCTCTTTTAGTTGGTGGGAAGTAAGGAAGCTGATGCTTGAGTCAGCTGTATAACGATCTCCGAAACTCCCCTCATCCGAGTGGGAGTAAATAAGTAGCCCTGTACCAGGAGCTGCGGCAGGCGTTAGAATAGGGCTGCCTGGATATGCCTCCATACCACGGAGCATACTGTGTGTCAGCATCCTCTCCATGAGGTGCTCCATCTGTGATAAACGGCCGAGCACATCAGTCATTGATGTGGGAGCAGTATCCTCCTGGCCTGAATCATCAGAGAGTACATGCCTGATAGATTTCTGTTTGGACTTACCCCCCTTCGGGGTTGCCAAGCTGCTCCCTGCAGGAACTAAATCCGAGGTAGCTGAGCAAACTGCCAGCGACTCTGAGGATGAAATAGACGTTCGCCGACTTCCCGCGATCCCGCGGTCTTCTGCAGCCGGTTTTACCGCGGCCCGTCTAGGTTTATTGGTCCGAGATTTTTCCATAACTGATATATAACTATTAAATGAAAATTATACAAGAGGAATATTTATAAAAAAAACATCAATGCTTTCTGCAATATTAAGTGTTCAACATTCCAGGACCAACTTCACCAGCATCCCGCTAAGTTGCATTAAAACCTCCCTACTTTTACACGTCATAACTTTCAAAATTAAGACCAACATAATGTGATCTTCCAATTACTTGCTACATCTGCCTGCTAAATATTTGTGTTTGATGCGTTTGGATCACATGATCGCTCTGTGGATCACCATTTTTTAGTCTCACTCAGTTTAATTAATATTTGTGTTTACATTCGTCATTCTAAAAATGGGAAACCTCACATTTTCTCACATTATGCTCCATCTGCCAACTTATTGTCCACTCAGTTAACCTGTCCATATCTCTTTCCAGGCTCCTTGTGTCCTCCTTACAACTTGTTCATCCACCAGTCTTTGTTCACCATAAATCTGTCTACAGTTCACTCAGTTGCTTCATCTATCACTAATGTGGAATGTTGTGGCCCCATATCCTCGTGAACTCCCACAAGTTACTGAGTGACCCATTTATTGGTCTCTATGCTGTTATTTACTCACTCCACTCTCTGTGCCTGTGCATCAGCACAACCCTCTGCCCTTTGTGCTCTCCATGTAGTCGGGTGAATTGGTTTAGGTCATTAACTCACTGAAACCAATGCCCCGACAATATAATGCAGACGTGCGATTATGAAACAAAACCAACATACTGTTGGAAACATCTCAATACCTGGAGTGATTCCAATATGTTTCTCTCCAGTCAGGATTGCCTCATTGCTAGTGTTGGCCCAGCTGCCATCTCCTCTGTTCAAACCTAGGTCCTGTCCTTGCAGAGCCCCAGTTGCTTGGTTCACTTCCAGACCAACACTCTCCCTCCTCTCCTGGTTCTCTCTCAGATTTGTTAGTCACAATTTCCCAGACATGAAGCCATGCTGACTGCTTCTGTCCTTCAGAATCCCCTTCATTAACCTTTCCACCATTGACGTTAGGCCTTCCTGGCCTGTAGTTCCCTGGCTTATCTCTGCAGCCCTTCAACTTTTGCCACCCTCCAGTATCCCGCTCCCTCCTCCGTGGCTAACGATGATGCAGTCTCTCTGCCGGGCCCCTGTAATTTCTCCCCTCACTTCCTACAATGTCTCATGATACACTGGATCACGCTCCAGGGATTTATCTAACTTTACATGAAGGTAACCAGTGTAAAGATTGGACCACTCAAGGATAAAGTACAGTACATGTCCCTGGGAATTATTAGCCAGTCAGCCTCACGCCTGTGGTAGGAAGTCCAGGTCCATGAGAAGGAAGTTGTACCCACTGAAGCAACTGATTGAACACGTTTGCACAAAGGAATGAAGGCAACAACAAAGTGTCTTTGCAAGCATTCCTGGAATCAGCTGTCAGAGATTGATAAAATTCTGGACTGATGTTGACAAAAATCTGGACTCTGATGTTGACTGATGTTGACACACAGATCAATGGCGACTCTCGGAGTGTCTGTTGGTCGCCAGGTTTTCCACCCCCTCTGTTCCTTCTGCGATTGGCTGTGGCTGGGTTCAGCAGGATATAAATTGCAGCATCTTGTGCCCAGGGTATTGGACCCCCCTGAGGTGAAACCAGCTTGTTGGAGATGGACACAGTGAGTACCAGAGGGACTGTTTGTGTGTTGCTGACACACGGGACTGGCTGCTGGTTCTCTGTTTCAATCGATTGGCACCAAGTGAAATGAAATGAATTGGAGATTCTTTGTTTCAACAGGTTGGACACAGAATGAAGCCCTTCGTTACAATTGTGCTTGTGATATGCATTTACCTGCCAGGATCGGACAGTATAGGTATGTATGAGGTTTAATTGTGTGTTTGGACAGTGTGTGTCTGTACTGAACTTGGTGCCACCAATTCCACCTCCTTGCACATGGTCTGGACCCTTCTATTCCTGTATGTTCGTGTGTCTCTCGAAACACTTAACCACTACTATTGTATCTGTTTCCACCAACCCATGGCAGTGTGTTTCATAAGTCTCATAAGTCCTGAGCCGAATTAGGCAATTTGGCCCATCAAATCTACTCCACCATTCAATCATGGCTGATCTATCTTTCCCTCTCAATCCTATTCTCCTGCCTCCCCCCATAACCTTTATCACGTTTACTAATCAAAAATCTGTTTCGCCACTTTAAAAATACCCAATGACTTGGTTTCCACAGCAGTCTGTGGCAATCAATTCCACAGATTCACCAGCCTTTAACTAAATAAATCTCTCCCAATGGGGCCCTAAATATGTCACAATACTCCAAATGCTGTCTGACCACAGCCTAATAAAGGTAGACATAAATATAGAAACATAGAAACATAGAAAATAGGTGCAGGAGTAGGCCATTCGGCCCTTCGAGCCTGCACCGCCATTCAATATGATCATGGCTGATCATCCAACTCAGTATCCTGTACCAGCCTTCTCTCCATACCCCCTGATCCCTTTAGCCACAAGGGCCACATCTAACTCCCTCTTAAATATAGCCAATGAACAGGCCTCAACTACCTTCTGCGGCAGAGAATTCCAGAGATTCACCACTCTCTGTGTGAAAAAAGTTTTCCTCATCTCGGTCCTAAAAGATTTCCCCCTTATCCTTAAACTGTGACCCCTTGTTCTGGACTTCCCCAACATCAGGAACAATCTTCCTGCATCTAGCCTGTCCAACTCCTTAAGAATTTTGTAAGTTTCTATAAGATCCCCCCTCAATCTTCTAAATTCTAGCGAGTACAAACCGAGTCTATCCAGTCTTTCTTCATATGAAAGTCCTGACATCCCAGGAATCAGTCCGGTGAACCTTCTCTGTACTCCCTCTATGGCAAGAATGTCTTTCCTCAGATTAGGAGACCAAAACTGTACGCAATACTCCAGGTGTGGTCTCACCAAGACCCTGTACAACTGCAGTAGAACCTCCCTGCTCCTATACTCAAATCCTTTTGCTATGAATGCTAACATACCATTCGCCTTCTTCACTGCCTGCTGCACCTGCATGCCTACTTTTAATGACTGGTGTACAATGACACCCAGGTCTCGTTGCATCTTTCCTAATCTGCCACCATTCAGATAATAGTCTACTTTCCTGTTTTTGACACCAAAGTGGATAACCTCACATTTATCCACTTTATACTGCATCTGCCATGCATTTGCCCACTCACCCAGCCTATCCAAGTCATCTTGCAGCCTCCTAGCATCCTCCTCACAGCTAACACTGCCCCCCAGCTTCGTGTCATCCGCAAACTTGGAGATGTTGCATTCAATTCCCTCGTCCAAATCATTAATATATATCGTAAATAGCTGGGGTCCCAGAACTGAGCCTTGCGGTACCCCACTAGTCACTGCCTGCCATTGTGAAAATGACCCGTTTACTCCTACTCTTTGCTTCCTGTCTGCCAGCCAGTTCTCTATCCACATCAATACTGAACCCCCAATACCGTGTGCTTTAAGTTTGTATACTAATCTCTTATGTGGGACCTTGTCGAAAGCCTTCTGAAAGTCCAGATATAACACATCCACTGGTTCTCCCTTATCCACTCTACTAGTTACATCCTCGAAAAATTCTATAAGATTTGTCAGACATGATTTACCTTTCATAAATCCATGCTGACTTTGTCCAATGATTTCACCACTTTCCAAATGTGCTGCTATCCCATCTTTAATAACTGATTCTAGCAGTTTCCCCACTACCGACGTTAGACTAACTGGTCTGTAATTCCCCGTTTTCTCTCTCCCTCCCATTTTAAAAAGTGGGGTTACATTAGCTACCCTCCAATCCTCAGGAACTACTCCAGAATCTAAAGAGTTTTGAAAAATTATCACTAATGCATCCACTATTTCTGGGGCTACTTCCTTAAGTACTCTGGGATGCAGCCTATCTGGCCCTGGGGATTTATCGACCTTTAATCCATTCAATTTACCTAACACCTCTTCCTGGCTAACCTGGATTTCACTCAGTTCCTCCATCTCATTTGACCCCCGGTCCCCTGCTATTTCCGGCAGATTATTTATGTCTTCCTTAGTGAAGACAGAACCAAAGTAGTTATTCAATTGGTCTGCCATGTCCTTGTTCCCCATGATCAATTCTCCTGTTTCTGACTGCAAGGGACCTACATTTGTTTTAACTAATCTTTTTCTCTTCACATATCTATAAAAGCTTTTGCAGTCAGTTTTTATATTCCCTGCCAGTTTTCTTTCATAATCTATTTTCCCTTTCCTAATTAAGCCCTTTGTCCTCCTCTGCTGGTCTCTGAATTTCTCCCAGTCCTCTGGTAGGCTGCTTTTTATGGCTAATTTGTACGCTTCATCTTTTGTTTTGATGGAGAATGCTGGAGAAACTCAGCGGGTGAGGCAGCATCGATGGAGTGAAGTAATAGGTGACGTTTCGGGTCGAGACCCTTCTTCAGACTGATGTGGGGCTCTTGACCCAAAACGTCACCTATTCCTTCACTCCATCGATGCTGCGTCACCCGTTGAGTTTCTCCAGCATTTTTGTCCACCTTTGATTTTTCCAGCATCTGCCATTCTTTCTTAAACACAACAGCCTAATAAAGCCTCAGCATTACATCCCTGTATTTATATTCTAGTCCCTTCTAAATAAATGTCAGCATTGTAGTTGTCTTCCTCGCTACCAATTCAACATGCAAATGAACCTTTTGGGAAACCTGCAACAGCAAGTCCCAAGTTCCGTCGCGCCACTGATTTCTGAATCCTCTCATTTAGAAAATAGTCTACGCCTTTATTCCTCCCATCAAATTGCATGAGTGCACACACCTTGCGGTGATGTATTCCATTTCCACTTATTTGGCCACTCTCGCAACCTGTCCAAGTTATTCTGTAGAGTCCCTGCTTCCTCTACACTACCTGCTCCTCCATCTTTGTATCATCCGCAAATTTGCCCATAAATTCCCTCATCCAACTCATTGATAAACAACGTGAGGAGTAGCGGCCCCAGCACCAACTCCTGCGAACACCACTGGACACTGGCGGCTAACCAGAAGAAAAACCTTTTTACCCCACTCTTTGCCTTCTGCCATCCAGCCAACCTTTCCATGAAAGTTTCTTACCACTCATACCATGGGCTCTAATTTCCTTTAGCAGCATCATGTGTGGCAGGTTATCAAAGGCCTTCTCAAAATCCAGGTAAACCACGTACACTGACCCTCCTTTGTTTAATCTGCACTTGACTTCCTCAAAGAATCCCAACACATTTATCAGGCAAGATCTCCCCTTCACAAAACCATGCTGACTTCAGCCTATTTTATCGTATTCGGAAACCTCATCCTTAATAATGGACTCTGAAATATTACCAACCATTGAAGTCAGGCTAACCAGCCTATAGTGTCTCTCTTTTGCTTTGCAGCCTGCTTGAACAGTGAAGTAAAATTTGCAATTTTCCAGTCCTCTGGGTCCACTCCAGACTCTAGTGATTCTTGTAAGAACACCATTAATGGCTTCACAATCTCTAAAGATACACCTTTCAGAAACCTAGGTAGACACAAAATGCTGGGGTAACTCAGTGGGTCAGGCAGCATCTCTGGAGTAGGTGACGTTTCAGGTCGAGACTTTTCTTCCGACTCTTCTTCCTCTTGTCCGGCCATCTTCTATATCACGTCTTTCCGGTCGGTCAGTGACGGTTGACGGTCGGTTATTGCAGAATTGGCTACTTCAGTCAGTCACCGTGGTACCGTTTCTGTCGTCAGCATTCCCGGGATGCACCACCTGGAGGCTTCTGATTGCATCCCTTCCTCAGACTGATGTCAGGGAGGGGGCGGGACGAAGATAGAATGTAGTCGGTGACCCTGGGGTGTAGACCATCTAATCCAGGTGACATCCACCTTCGGACCTTTCAGCTTCCGAAACACCTTCTCCTTAGTAATAACAACTCCACTAACCTTTGCCCTCTGACTCTCTTGAATTCCAGGCACATTGCTGGTGTCTTCCCTGTGAAGACTGCATGAAAAACGTATACAATTCATCAGCCATTTCTGTATTCCCCATTATGACTCCTCCAGCATCATTTGCATTGGTCCAATGTCCATTCTTGCCTCTGGTACTCCAGGCACCTACCATTCCGTAAACAATACAAAAAAACTTAGCTTTTACATATCGTTTTAACTTTCTCCCTCTCTGTTTAAACCTGTACCCTCTTGTACTTGTAATTCCTATCTTGGGGGGGGGGGGAGAGATTGTCTCTATACCTTGTGCTCCATCCCAGATGACAATGTTACCATTTCAAACAGAGATTCAACAATCCAATTCTTTATATTCTACAGGAATGTACGGGAAATCAGTGCGTTTCCCAGCCAAGACAGCCAACAGCTTTGTCAGGTTGCATGCACCAGATTTCCCCAGTTTGACTGCTTTTACTGTCTGCTTCAGGGCAGCCTCTGAAGAGACTCACCCTTACAGTTTGTTCTCCTACGCAACAAGCATTTCCGACAATGAACTGCTGATTTGGCAAGAATCTAAAACAGAACTCTGGTTGGAATTTCATGACCAGGATACTAAGTTTGATCTCCCAGAAATGAATGCTTTACTGAGACACATTTGTGTGACCTGGGAGTCTCAAGAGGGTGAGATAACAGTCTGGGTCAATGGGAGACGCAGTGTACGGAAGTTTGGTGGAAAGGGTCGGGTTGTGAAAGGGCCTGGTGCGTTTATTCTAGGTCAGGAACAAGACTCAGTTGGTGGAGGTTTTGACATCAATCAGTCCTTTGCCGGGGAGATCTCTGATGTTCACATGTGGGATCATGTTCTACAGCCCAATGATATTAAGACGGTCAGTCAGGGTTGTCTCAGGTATGGAGGGAACATCATTGACTGGGGATCAACACATTATACATTTCAAGGGATTGTGGCAATTGGAGGCAATAAGGATTGCCCACTTTGAATACAGTAAACATTAAAATGTGCAGAGAGGAACTCAATTACCTCAAACTGCTCTAGCTGAATATGACCTTGCTTTGCAATCTTTCCTCTCTAAACCAGATCAGTAGTAGAAGTAGTGATGTTGATTCATAAATAAAGGGCTGTTAACATCAGGGTAAGGGACAACTCACTGAATCCTTCCAGTTTATCTTCAAACTCAGTACACAAGAGTCGCGGCCATTCTCCGTCACACGTTGAGAAAGGGATGGGGAGCGGGGAACCATGGTGGATGTCTACAGGGATCAGTAGGGTGTAAACCCCAGGGCACTGCCTCACACACTGACCCAGTTAAAAGGTGCAGCAGTACAGAGCGGTGTCCAGGGCATTTGGTGCCATCTCTCTGACACACACATGTAGACAAGAAAGCGTCAGGGGCACGGGGTGGTGGTGATGGGCAGACACGGACTGTGGGAAAGTCCCTGTGGTGGAGGCTGATCCTGTCTTGATTTAGATTGTACTGATTGGAATTATTACTGTCTCTCTCTGTATTACCCTCGTGATTTCACATTGTTTGTTACACCAAGGTTTGGAAAGCTCCCCGGCAAAGCTCACTGCTGTGCTTCCAGTGATTGTGATTGAACAGTAACATTGCAGTTTCATCAGCTTAATAAACAAGCATCAAAACAACAAAGATCGTGTGTGTGCGTGCGTGCGTGTGTGCATGCGTGCGTGTGTGTGTGTGCGTGTGTGTGTGCGTGTGTGTGTGCGTGTGTGTGTGCGTGTGTGTGTGCATGCGTGCGTGTGTGTGTGCGTGTGTGTGTGGCTGTGCGGCTGTGCCGCTGTGCCTGCCATTCCGGAGGCTTCTACTTCTTCTTCTTTGGAGTTTTACGGCAGCCGGCATCCGCAATGTTGCATTGCTGCCACCTTCTGGCTTCATTCCACAGTACTCATGTCTTTACATTAGATCCTTTTTATAAGCCCAGAGGCCCTTAAGAAATCAAACAACAACTTTACTCCTTTTCCTTTCCCTCCACACTCTAGAATGTTCTTTACTGATATTTCTGTAAAGAACATTCTGTCAATCCAATTTTCCTCATTTCAATGATGATAAATAGTAAGATTAAACGAGAACTTTCCAATTTGAAGTTTGATCTGTATTTTATGAGGAGTTACGATGAGGGATTACGTGAAGAACCCCGCCAGGACGCATGCGTGTCATTCTTCAAAGCAGCGGTGTGAAATCACAGATAACTGTAATGACTAAACATAGTAAGATTAGAGAAGAGATACCAGTTAAGTATATGATCAAGGGTGGGAGCGGAGGGCACGTAATCCCTCATCGTAACTCCTCATAAAATACAGATCAAACTTCAAACTGGTAAGTTCTCGTTTAATCTTACTATTTTACTTCGGAGTCACGTGAGTGACTACATGAAGATTTTAATGCTCTGTGATTTCATGGCGTGGAAACGAGTCCATGCATCACGTCTGCCTTGATTACTGTAGGAGGAATTGTGTTAACATAATTTGGACATGAAATCGACATTGAAATCATAAAATTTATGAACACAAATTTATAACCCCTTTTATGGGTTTAAATTAATTTACAGAACTTAAATTTGTTTCTGCAAACGTTCCAGGTTTCATTACTGGTTTATTGTAAAATAATTGGAATGTTTTTCCCCCCCAGACCATCCTGCTGCCTTGAGGATTTGGTCCATTGGTACATCCAACTGTATCGCTGCCGATGTAGCTGCAGCCCTGGTGGAATGAGATTTTAAAATATTAGTATCCACCCCAGCCTGTGTTAGCACCTGTTCCAGCCATCCTGAGATGGTCTGGACCGTCACTCTTTTGTGTGGTTGCTAGTGGCTGACCAAAAAGTGCCTTCTCATTGCCTCTTAGGATTTTCGTTTTCTCCATGTATAACGACAGATGTCTTATTATACACAGACGGTCATCTGTTTGGGTATGACCTAAATTGTATATTGAGGCCTGCTGATCCCTGTCTGTTCTGCTTACTAACTCATAGATATGAAACGTAATATTTACTGTTGAGGAAGTCATGTTGTCCAGTCTTAGTTTATGCAGTGACTGTACCCTCTGTGCCGTGACCAATGCCATTAGCATGACTGTTTTTAATGTCAGTCTGTGTAGGGACAGAGCTGTTGCTGGAGACCAATTCCTGAGCATCTTCAGGATAATACTTACATCCCATATTAGGGAGTACCTGGTTCTTGGGGGATTAGTATTAACAATTCCCCTCATAAGTTTTGTTACCAGTGGGTGAGTCCCAACAGAGTAACGCTCTGTCCCCTGCCATAGGTAAGTCGATAGGGCACTTCTGGCGCAGTTGATGGCACTGTAACTGAGCCCCTCATCATAGTGGAGGCCTGCCAGATATTCCGGAACAGACGGGATGTTCATGTCTCTGTAGGTGATGTTGTTTTTATGGCAGTGCATCGCCCACTTCCTGATATAGACCAGATACTGTTTTTTGGTTGACTGTCTTTGGGCCGCCGAGATCATGTTCACTGTTCGGTCTGTCAGTCCCAGTTGTAGTAGAGGTGTTTTTAAAACTCTACAAATTAATAAGTTCAAATGTTTATGGCATGGGTGGCTATCCCTTGTTACGGGATGTAGCAATAAATCTGGTCTATGTGGGATGGTGATACATGGTTCTAATACCATGTTTAATACCACTGGGAACCATGGTTGAGTAGGCCAATCGGGTACTACCAATACCAGATGCAGAGTCTTGTTGTATTTTCCTTAATACCCGACTGATGAGGCAGGAAGGAGGGAATGCGTAAATAAACAATTTCCCCCTCCAATGCAGCGAAAATGCATCTGTCGCCGCTGCCCTAGGGTCTGGTTCCCATGAAACATAATTTGATAAATGGTGGTTAAGTCTGGATGCGAATAGATCGATATCTGGTGTTCCATATTTTGCTGTAATATCAGCAAATACTTTTTTATTCAACATCCATTCGGTGTTTTCATTAAATTTGCGTGACCTGGTGTCTGCCACTAAATTTAGTCTTCCTGGTAGGTAAGTGGCTGATATCCAAATATCTCTCTGGATACACTATTGCCAAATTGTATTAGCCAGATTGTCACATGATGTTGATTTGTTTCCACCTATGTGGTTAATGTATGCTACCACGGTGGTATTGTCTATCTGTAGTCTAACATGCTGGTGATATGAACCAGTGCAATATGACTTTAGGCCATGGAATGCACCCAACATTTCCAGGTAGTTTATGCCCAGTGTGAGTAATAATGATGCCTCCTGAGCAGTCCATCTACCTCCACAGCTGGTGATGGTATTGGTGGCTCCCCACCCAAGTGCACTGGCATCAGTTTGTAGTACCATGGAAAGGTTACTGACAATGATTGGATTGGAACAAAGCCAGATGTTATCTATCCACCATTTTATTCCATTTTAGCTTGATTGGTAGTTTCATATGTCTGTCATAGTGACCTGCATTAATTTAGAGTGCTTGTATTTTGCTCTCTGTAAGTTTTTGTAATGTAGAGGTCTTAATTGTGTGGCTGGAAAGGCAGCCACCATTTGCCAATTACTTTTGCTACCAATCTGATGGATGGTTTGCTGATGTCAATGAGGTTATTGCAAGCCTCTATTAAATCTCTAGCCTTTCCCTTAGGCAGAGTCACCGACATGTGAACTGAGTCAATGGTGAAACCCCCAAACAGCCCATAGTAGTGGAAGGCGTTAGTTTAGATTTAACTGGATGGACAATAAATCCCAGTTTTTCAAATAACTGTTTTGTGGCTGTTATAGTTTGTTTGGCCAATTCCAAAGTTTTGCCCACAATGAGTATGTCATCTAAATATGCCATACCATGTGTTTACGTTTACGTAGAAACGCTAGGGCTGGTTTCAAATTTTTTGTGAAACCGCCTGGGGCTGATGACCCATTTGGCAGTGCTTATACTGCCAGAGTTACCCATCCAGTTGAATTTTAAGTAACATCTGTGGTCACCTCGTATAGGCACTGAATAGTAAGCATCTTTTAAATCGATGCTGGCCATGAAGTAACCTTTGGAAATTAATTGTTTAGCAGTAACAAAGGTATCCATTTTGTCAGATCTATGGTGATGCGACAACCAACATCTTTTTTGTTTTTGATAAATATATTGGACACGAATTCTAATGGTTCGTGTTGAGTTTTCTCAATTACACCTTTTATGTAAAGCCGCTCCAGTTCAGTTTGCGCTTTTGATTTTTCTTTATCAGAAGGCACGAACATTCGGTTCAGTATATGTTGAACTGGAGGGCTGTACTTGTGTATAAACTCTATTGTATATCCCTGGATACTGCTTAAGATGTAAGTCTCGGTTGTTAACATGCTCCATGCCTTCAGAAAAGAGTGTAATCTCCACCCAACCTCCATGCTCCCTGTATTTTGTAGGGAACCAGACCCACCTACCTCCATAGTTACCAGTGGCAGATTTACTTCTTTTTGTAGGTTCTTCGCTGCTGTTGTTGCGCTGGTGTCTGGATTTTCGGTTTGGTTGGCGTTGGAGGTCCCCGCATCTTCCAAGAAGGCCGGCCTAGGCCATGGCCTAAAAAAGACTAATGTTTTGAGTACCGGCCTTCGAGCTTTCACCAGTTCTGCTGGTGGGTGCGTGGGGGTGCTATCTTTGGCTGTAGTGGTTCCAGTAGGTTCTCGGCCGCCCGCGGTTGTTCAAAGTCGGACTCCTCTGAGTCCACGACCTTGTTTGTTTTTGTGCCTAGCCTTACCGCCCGGCCGCGTGGATCTGGCCGGTGCGGAGGCGACATCGGGCACAGCTGATCCCACTATCGGTGATCCGAGTGCCGCTGGCTGCTGCTGGCTGCCCGCTGCTCCGCGGTCCTCCCTCACCAGCTTTGTCCTTACTGCCCTTCCGTGGAGTGGATCTGGCCGGTGCAGAGGCGACATCGGGCACAGCTGATCCCATTATAGGTGATTCAAGTGCCACTGGCCGCTGCTGGCCCACCAGCTTTGTCGCAGCCCGTTGGTTTCTCCACCTGTAATCAGCATGGTAAAAACACAAAAAAGACCGCAGCTCTTACCTGCAGGTCCAGGTTAAAATTGTCGCTACGGGGGAACGTCGTTCCACCCCGCCTCCTGCCGTTTTTGACTTGTCAAAAAAGTCGACGGCCCCATTCTGAATAGTCTCCCGCCCGGCCGTGGTGTTCTGGCCGGCGCGGGACCAAAAGTCGGCACAGCTGATCCCTTACGGGCTTGTGCCTTCAGCTGCTGCTGGCTCCCGCAACTTTGCGGTCCTCCCCAGCCAGCTTCACTCGCAGCACTTGTGGACACTATTTTGTCCAGCTTCCCCCCCTGTGAAAAAACAGCGCGGCGAACAAAACTACCGCAGAGTAAATTTCTTACCTGCAGGTCGCGGTTTCAAACTTACCGCTGCGGGGGAACGCTTCCCCCCGCCTGACGTTTCGCAAGCGTGAAGCGATATGACACGCATGCGTCGTGGCGGGGTTCTTCACGTAGTCACTCACGCAATCCTCTTTCCGTCTCATATCTCCTACATGCAACTAGGGCATGCTGAACTGTTTCTGGTTGATGGCATTCCTCACGCAGCCCAGTAGGGTGTTTTCCCAATATTTTTAATGTGCTGTTCAGGTGAGTGTGTATTCCGGAGGCTTTGGTGGTGTGGGGTTAAAATGCAGGCGAGGTTTATATTTGTTGTGGAGAAGAATTTGCTCCACAGATCCTTGGAAGTGCAGGACAAAGAAAGAGGTATGTAGTTTATTTAACCCTTCCCCCCGCCGAACCTCGCCGCTGCACCTGGGGGCCTATTATCCACCTCGCACCGCACTGGGGGCCTATTATCCACCTCGCACCGCACTGGGGGCCTATTATCCACCTCGCATCCACACCTGGCCGACCCACCTCACACTGGGCCCACCCAACAATGCTGCTGCACAGGGCCCATCCAACATCGCCACCGTAACGGGACTCTCCGAACCAAAGATACTAGAGGAGCCTCTAGTATCTTTGCTCCGAACATGGCTGCCGCACCACGCCCTACTCACCTCGTCGCCTCACTGGGCTGACCATCCGCTCACCGGGATCTCCCACACATCGCCCCCGCTGACCCCAACTCTACTGCCCGCGGACATCTACCATCGGGTCCGCCGACCCTCGCCACTCCACTGCCCTCCAGCAACCCGCAGCCGTCGCCTTACCTGGAGCCTGGACTCTGCACTGGGCCTGAAGCCTCCACGCTGCTAACTCCCACTGGGTCCTAGTGCCAGTCTTCCCAACCCTGGTAACCTCATTGGCTGGTCCACTGGGTCTTCCCCATCCCCCTCAAACTATGTGACCCCAGCTCTTCCCCACCCACACTACAGTCCTCATACCCTCCCACCCCCTGAGCACCCACCCCCCCCCCCCCCCCCGACCCCCATCAGATATCGCCTCGGCCTCAGTTCTGCCTTGCTCCGGCCCCAACCCCCATCCCTGCCGGGTGTTCACCATCCCCCCTGACCTCCCCCTCTCCAACACCGAATGGTCGGTCCTCAGCCGAGGCATTAACTTTGTCCCCCTCCGTCCCCACCTCAATGGGTTCCGCGCCCACCACGACTTGGAGCTCTTCTACCGTTGCTTCCGCCTCACAGCGTTCTTCCATGGCCTCCTCATGGCCATCTTCCGGCTTTAGGCCTTTTTATCCAAAACTGCCGGCGGGGCATCAACCACCTCAACTTCTCCACTCCCCTGTCTCACTCCAATCTCTACCCCCACTGAACGTACTGCTATCAACTCACTCCGCAACAATCCATCTGGGTGATCAAACACACCGACAAGGGAGGCGTACCAGGGTCCCATCCCCGACTTCTACCTCCGTTACATCGACGACTGCTTTGGTGCCACCTCCTGCACCCACACACAACTGACTGACTTCAACCACTTCACCACTAACTTCCATCCTGCACTCCAATACACCTGGACCATTTCCGACATTTCCCTACCATTTCTTGACCTCACTATCTCCATCGTAGGTGATAGACTTCTGACCGACATCCACTATAAACCCACTGACTCCCATGGCTATCTGGACTACTGTTCTTCCCAGCCTGCTTCCTGTAAGGACTCCATCTCCAATTCCTCCGTCTACGCCGCATCTGCTCCCAGGATGAGGTGTTTCACACCAGGGCATCGGAAATGTCCTCCTTCTTCAAGGAACGGGAGTTTCCCTCCCCTACTATAGATGAGGCTCTCACCAGGGTCTCTTCCATACCCCATAACACTGCTCTCTCTCCCCATCCCCCCACTCGCAAAAAGGGCAGAGTCCCCCTAGTCCTCACCTTTCACCCCACTAACCGTCACATACACCAAATAGTCCTCCGTCAGTTTCGCCGCCTCCAACGTGACCCCACCACTTGCCACATCTTCCCATCTCCCCCCCTCCTGTCTGCTTTCTGCAAAGACCGCTCCCTCCGCTATTCCCTGGTCAATTCTTCCCTTCCCTCCCGCACCACCCAAAGTCCACAGGCTGAGCAGGGCGGAGATTTATGCTGGCGGCATTTGGCAAAGGGATCCCAGGGCTCCACGATGTTTAAATCAGCGCAGCCCGAGGCTGGGAGCTCCGCAAACCACAGCTCCATGATGTTGAAGCAGCAGGCCCAACACCCCAGAGTTTTAAACGGCGATCCAGGTAATGCATCGCCACGCTCCGTGGTGAATCCAATATGTATTTTAAAACCAACTGTTTAATGACAACATACAGTAGGATCTAAAAGTGTCACACTGTCACTGTCAGGTAGTCATGGTCCTCTAGTCGTGGAGGTGGGGGATTGTGATGGGGGGGGGGGGGTGGACCTCACAAGTGAAAGAGCTTAGGGCCTCTCTTCATCTAAATCCGGCCCTGATACTGTTGTGTTGTAAGATACGCAAGCAGAATATGTGGCGCTGTTCCTCCATCTTGTGTGTGGCCTCACTCAGGCAATAGAACAGAAGGTCCGGTATGTAAATGGGAAGAGGAGTTAAAATGATTAACAACCAGGAGATCTAATAATAATAATGGATGGGATTTATATAGCGCCTTTCTAGATACTCAAGGCGCTTTACATCGCATTATTCATTCACTCCTCAGTCACACTCGGTGGTGGTAAGCTACTTCTGTAGCCACAGCTGCCCTGGGGCAGACTGACGGAAGCGTGGCTGCTAATCTGCGCCTACGGCCCCTCCGACCACCACCAATCACTCACACACATTCACACACAGGCAAAGGTGGGTGAAGTGTCTTGCCCAAGGACACAACGACAGTGTGCACTCCGAGCGGGATTCGAACCGGCTACCTTCCGGTCGCCAGCCGACCACACTTAGCCCACTGCGCCATCTGTCGTCCCGGTGGCCTTGGCGGACTGAGCCCAAGTGTTTGGCGAGAAGGTCACAGTCTACGCTTCATCTGCCGATGTGCAGTGGCCACATGGGGATCACCAGATACAGTAGATGAGGTTGGAGGAGGTGCACATAACCTCTCTCGCACCTGGCAGCACCTGAACCTCTGTTTCACAATGAAGCACGTGAACTTTTGTTTTACCTGGAAGTAACAACAATCTTCTGGGAGAAGGGATTTGTCATCATTTCTGCCTAGAATGTGCAATCTTCTGAAACACGGTGTCTTAGTTTGAGATCCCTCACTGGAGGAAACATCCTCACGGCTTCTGCCACAAAATTTCATCTCCAATGAGCATTAGTCCAACCAGTGTTGGAAGAACACTCTCAGCGGCTTGGAGTTCCGAATCGGCCGCTTCCTACCGGAGATCGCGGCTCCCGAAGTCCACAGGCTGAGCTGGGTGGAGATTCACACTGGCGACCTCGGCGAAAGATCCCAGGTCTCCGCGATGTTAAACTCAGCGCCGCCCGCAGCTGGAAGGTCCGCACCCACAGCTCCACGATGTTGGAGTCGGCGGTCTCAGCACTCCGGAGCTTACCGCACGGCGATCCTCGGTACGGCATCGCCCGCTCCGCGATGGTGTTTCAGTGCTGCGCTGCCACCGAAGGTAAAGTTTTGGCCTTTCTCGGGCATGAAACACCACTCCAGTCCAGCTGGTAGGCCGCAAGGAGGGGGCGGAGGTGCGGCTCGGAGGAAAGACGCATCTCCGACCCCCACCCCCTACATAAAAAGACTAGAAGACCTCCAAAACAAAACTTTTTAACATGCTAAAAAAAAAATTTAAAGGGTGAAAGGACGAACTACTGTAGGCAGGGCATCCATACACAACGGCGCCCCCTGCTGCCACTGTGAACTGTAAACAGTTGAGTGACCCAGATCTAATCCTTGTGACCCAATGTGAGTTACTGATTGACCCATTTATTGGTCTCTATGCTGTTATTTACTCACTCCACTCTCTGTGCCTGTGCATCAGCACAACCCCGTGTGCCCTTTGTGTTCTCCATGTAGTTGGGTGAATTGGTTTAGGTCATTAACTCACTGAAACCAATGCCCCGACAATATAATGCAGACGTGCGATTATAAAACAAAACCAACTGGAAACATCTCAATAACTGGAGGGATTCCAATATGTTTCTCCCCAGTTGTGTTTGCCTCATTGCTAGTGTTGGCCCAGCTGCGGTCTCCTCTGTTCAAGAGGTCCTGCCCTTGCAGAGCCCCAGTTGCTTAGTTCACTTACAGACCAACACTCTCCCTCCTCTCCTGGTTCTCTCAGATTTGTTAGTCACAATTTCCCCAACATGAAGCCATGCTGAGTGCTTCTGTCCTTCAGAATCCCCTCCATTAACCTTCCCACCACTGACATTAGGCCTTCCTGGCCTGTAGTTCCCTGGCTTATCTTAGCAGCCCTTCAACTTTTGCCACCATCTAGTATCCTGCTCCCTCCTCCGTGGCTAACCATGATGCAGTCTCTCTGCCGGGCCCCTGTAATTTCTCCCCTCACTACCTACAATGTCCCATGATACACTGGATCACGCTCCAGGGATTTATCTAACTTTATGTGAAGGTAACCAGAGTAAAGATTGGACCACTCAAGGATAAAGTACAGTACATGTCCCTGGGAATTATTGGCCAGTAAGCCAGTCCAAGCGGAATATGAGGTGCTGTTCCTCCAATTTCCGGTGTTGCTCGCTCTGATCATGGAGGAGACCCAGGACAGAGAGGTCGGATACGGAGTGGGAGGGGGAGTTGAAGTGCTGAGCCACCGGGAGGTCCGGTTGGTTATTGCGGACCGAGCGGAGGTGTTTCGGTGAAACGATCACCCAACCTCCGCTTGGTCTCACCGATATAGATCTGCTGACATCTAGAGCAGCGGATGCAATAGACGAGGTTGTAGGAGATGCAGGTGAACCTCTGTCACACCTGGAACGACTGCTTGGGTCCTTGAATGGAGTCGAGGGGGGAGGTAAAGGGACAAGTGTCCGGGGAGGGGGTGGTACGGGAGGGAAGGGATGAATTGACAAGGGAGTTGTGGAGAGAGCGGTCTTTGCGGAAGGCAGACATGGGGGGAAATGGGAAGATGTGGCGAGTGGTGGGGTCACGTTGGAGGAGGATTACTTGTTGTATGTGACGGCTGGTGGGTTGAAAGGTGAGGACTAGGGGGGCTCTGCCCTTGTTGCGAGTGGTGGGATGGGGAGAGAGAGCAGTGTTGCGGGGTATAGAAGAGACCCTGGTGCAAACCTCATCCATGGTGGGGGAGGGGATCCCCTGTTCCCTGAAGAATGAGGACATTTCAGATGCCCTGGTGTGGAACGCCTCATCCTGGGAGCAGAGGATTTCCACTATAAACTATTCCACTATCTATCTATATTACTAAATCTGTTCTTGACCGCTTTTGGCCGTCTGTGCTGCGATTTCCGAGAGAACGCCGCCACCTACGGCCCTCATTTTTGGCCACCTTGCTCAGAGCCCCCCTCCGCCGCATGTGTGCCAAGGATTTTTCCCGTCGATGAAAAATTACAGAGATATTAATGTTTTTACAAAATTCCCCATTTTCTCTGCTGCCCCTGCTGGAGGGAGGGGGAGGGACTATAAAACCAGGAAGTGGTGTGCCTCAATCAGTCTCTCATCAAGATGGAGTTCTGGCACTCTGAGCTCTGAATGACACTGAACAAATTTTTTCACACCTGTGAGTAAGTACCTTTAATGTGGTTTGAAAATGAAAATATGGTTAGTTTGAAATAAAAAAGCACTGCCTGCAAATGGTTGTTTGTGGGGTTTGGGTTGAAGTAAAAAGGCACTCTCTCTCTCTCCCCTCCTCTCTCCCCCCCTCCTCTCTCTCCCCACCCCTCCCTCTCTCTCCCCCCCTCTCCCTCTCTCTTTCTCTCTCTCTCCCCCCCTGTCTCTCTCGCTTTCCCCTCTCTCTCACCACCTCTCTCCTCTCCTCTCCCCCTCACCACTTCTCCTCTCCCCTCCACCTTCTCCTCTCCCCCCTCTCCTCTCCCCCCCCCCCCCCCTCTCCTCTGCCCCCCCCCCTCTCCCTTCCCCCCCTCTGCCTGCAAATGGTTGTTTGGGGGGTTTGGGTTGAAGTAAAAAGGAACTCTCTCTCTCTCTCTCTCTCCCCTCCTCTCTCTCCCCACCTCTCTCCCCATCCCAACCCCCTCCTCTCCTCTCCCCCTCCTCTCCTCTCCCCCTCCTCTCCTCTCCCCCCCCCCCTCTCCTCTCGCCCCTCCTCTTCTCTCCCCCCTCTCCTCTCCCCCCTCTCTCTCTCTCCCCTCTTTTTCTCCCCCTCTTCCCCTCCATCCCCTCCCCTAAACACCCCTACCCTCCACACACCCCTACCCCCTTCCCTTCATTCCCCCCCTCTCCCCCTCCCTTCACCTCACCCCCTCTCATCACACCCACTCTCTCCCCCCTTCTCTCCCCCCCCTCTCCTCTCCCCGCCCTCTCCTCTCCCCGCCCTCTCCTCTCCCCGCCCTCTCCTCTCCCCCCTCTCTCCTCCCCCCTCTCCTCTCCCCCCCCCTCTCCTCTCCCCCTCCTTTCTACCCCCCTCTTCCCCCTCTCTCCCCCCCCCTTTCTACACCCCCTCTCCTCTACCCCCCCTCTCCTCTCCCCCCCCCTCCTCTCCATCCCCCTCTCCTCTCCCCCCCTCTCCTCTCCTCTCCCCCTCTCTCTCTCTCCCCTCTTTTCTCCCCCTCCATCCCCTCCCCACAGTCCCTCCCCTAAACCCAAAAACAAAAAAAAAAAAACTCCTCCCCTCCACACACTCCCTACCCCCCTTCCTCCACCCCACCCTGGCCTGCAACCCCAGCTCTCTCCCTCCCCTCACCTCACCTCACTCTCAGCACAGCCCCCCATCTCCTCTCCCCCCCCCTCTCTCTCGGCTCGCTCCCCCTCCTCCTCCCCCCCCCCCTTTCTACCCCCCCTCGCCCCCTCCCCACCATCCCCTTCCCTGCTCCCCACCTCTCCCCCCTCAACCCCCTCTCAGCACCCCCTCACTCTCACCCTCTCTCTCTCCTCCCCCACCTTTCCCCTCTCACCCACCCTTCCTCTTCTCCTCCTCTCCACCCCCTCTCCCTCTTGCCCCTCTCTCTGTGTCTCTGTCTCTCTCTCTGTCTCTGCCCCTTCTCTCTCTGCCCTAACTCTCTACCCCCCCCCCCCCCCCCCCCCACCCTTGCTAAATGTGACTGCAAGTTGGGGGCTATGCGTCAGTAGATAGGGTGGTTATGGGGTAAAAGGATCAAATTAATAATATTAATATAATATCAAGGGGGGTAATTAGCGTAGCGTGGGGGGGGGTAGTTAGTGTGTGTGACGCTGCATGCCGCCTCCCCCCCCCACAACCGCACGTTGGGGGAACAGACCCAATGGGTCTGCACTTGGTCTAGTATATTACTAAAAGTCTGATCTTGACCGCTTTTGGCCCACTGTGTTGCGATTTCCGAGAGAACGCCTCCACCAGCGGCCGTCATTTTTGGCCATCTCGCTCAGAGCCCCCCCTCCGCCTTCCGATACCAGAGGATTTTTCCCATCAATGAAAAATCAGAGCGTCATTAATGTTTTTTTTAAATTCCCCATTCTCTCTGCTGCCTCCTCTTGCGGAAGAAGGAGGGACTATAAAACCCGGAAGTGTAGTGCCTCACTCAGTCTCTGCCAGACCCAGGAAGCGAGAGGGTCATGGCTCTCTGAGCTGCGAATAACACTGAACACACGTCTACTCCATGGTGATTCCCCTCGATGCGTGTTCACAAAATGAATTTTGGTTGTCGGGTGGCTGCAGCCCAATTGTTTGCTTCGCCTTTTTTTTAAAGTTTGTGTTCATAAAATGAATTTTGGTTGTCAAGTGGCTGCACCCCAATTGTCTGCCTTGGCTTGGCTTTTAAAATCGTTGCAACATTTGGATGTCAGCCCAAGAATCCATTCGGCCCACAATGTCTATACTAGCCCTCTGGAAACCAGTACCTTTCGCCCGCAGCACCCAAATTAGCTCAACAGACAGCCCCCCCACAGGCGAGCAATATTGGAATTGGTGGAGAGGTGGATTATTGCGTTAGTGACCAGCCTTCCCGTGTGATGCTGGGACCCAACGGGTCCCACTTAGTCTAGTTTCCACTATAAACCTACTGACTCCCATGGCTATCTGGACTACACCACTCGCCACACCTTCCCATCTCCCCCAATGTCTGCCTTCCGCAAACACCGCTCTCTCCACAACTCCCTTGTCCAAGGGGGGGGGGGGGGGGAGATTGTCTCTATACCTTGTGCTCCAACCCAGATGACGATGTTACCATTTCAAACAGAGATTCAACAATCTAATTCTTTATATTCTACAGGAATGTACGGGAAGTCAGTGCGTTTCCCAGCCACAACATCCAACAGCTTCGCCAGGTTGCATGCAGCTGATTTCTCCAGTTTGACTGCTTTTACTGTCTGCCTCAGGGCAGCCTCTGAAGAGACTCGCTCTTACAGTTTGTTCTCCTACGCAACAGACTTTCACGCCAATGAACTGCTGCTTTGGCAAGAATCTAAAACACAATTCCAGCTGGAATTAGGAACCCTACAAATTGCCTTTAACCTCCCAGAAATGAATGGTTTACTGAGACACATCTGTGTGACCTGGGAGTCTCAAGAGGGTGAGATAACAGTCTGGGTCAACGGGAGACGCAGTGTACGGAAGGTTGATGGAAAGGGTCAGGTTGTGAAAGGGCTTGGTCAGTTTATTCTAGGTCAGGAACAAGACTCAGTCGGTGGAGGTTTTGACATCAATCAGTCCTTTGTCGGAGAGATAACTGATGTTCACATGTGGGATCATGTTCTACAGTCCAATGATATTAAGACGGTCAGTCAGGGTTGTCTCAGGTATGGAGGGAACATCATTGACTGGGGATCAACACCTTATACATTTGAAGGGATTGTGGCAATTGAAGACAATAAGGATTGCCCACTTTAGATACAGTAAACATTAAAATGTGCAGAGAGGAACTCAATTACCTCAAACTGCTCTAGCTGAATATGACCTTGCTTTGCAATCTTTCCTCTCTAAACCAGATCAGTAGTAGAAGTAGTGATGTTGATTCATAGAAACATAGAAAATAGGTGCAGGAGTAGGCCATTCGGCCCTTCGAGCCTGCACCGCCATTCAATATGATCATGGCTGATCATCCAACTCAGTATCCTGTACCTGCCTTCTCTCCATACCCCCTGATCCCTTTACAAGTGCCACATCTAACTCCCTCTTAAATATAGCCAACAAACTGGCCTCAACTACCTTCTGTGGCAGAGAATTCCAGAGATTCACCACTCTCTGTGTGAAAAATTTTTCCTCATCTCGATCCTAAAAGATTTCCCCTTTATCCTTAAACTGTGACCCCTTGTTCTGGACTTCCCCAACATCGGAAACAATCTTCCTGCATCTAGCCTGTCCAACCCCTTAAGAATTTTGTAAGTTTCTATAAGATCCCCCCTCAATCTTCTAAATTCTAGCGAGTACAAACCGAGTCTATCCAGTCTTTCTTCATATGAAAGTCCTGACATCCCAGGAATTAGTCTGGTGAACCTTCTCTGTACTCCCTCTATGGCAAGAATGTCTTTCCTCAGATTAGGAGACCAAAACTGTACGCAATACTCCAGGTGTGGTCTCACCAAGACCCTGTACAACTGCAGTAGAACCTCCCTGCTCTTATACTCAAATCCTTTTGCTATGAATGCTAACATACCATTTGCTTTCTTCACTGCCTGCTGCACCTGCATTCCTACTTTCAATGACTGGTGTACCATGACACCCAGGTCTCGTTGCATCTCCCCTTTTCCTAATCGGCCACCGTTCAGATAATAGTCTACTTTCCTGTTTTTGCCACCAAAGTGGATAACCTCACATTTATCCACATTATACTGCATCTGCCATGCATTTTCCCACTCACCCAACCTATCCAAGTCACCTTGCATCCTCCTCACAGCTAACACTGCCCCCCAGCTTCGTGTCATCCGCAAACTTGGAGATGTTGCATTCAATTCCCTCGTCCAGATCATTAATATATATCGTAAATAGCTGGGGTCCCAGCACTACTCCCTCTATGGCAAGAATGTCTTTCCTCAGATTAAAGGGCTGATTCCAGAATAAAGGGCTGTTCACGTCAGGGTAAGGGACAACTCACTGTCCTTCCAGTTTCTCATCACCCTCACTGACAGGGTAATGGCTTCAAACTCAGTACACAAGAGTCTCGGCCATTCTCCATCACACATTGAGAGAGGGATGGGGAGCGGGGAACCATGGTGATGTCTACATGGATCAGCAGGGTGTAAACCCCAGGACACTGCCCCACACACTGACCCTTGACTGAAGCCCAGGGACTGCTCAGAACAGACAAGTCCGCCCTCTTTAACCAGACTCCCCTCCTCGTCCATTCTGCTGGAGCCCTTCCTCAAATCCCACCGGGAACAGTTGGGCATCCCAGTTAAAAGGTGCAGCAGTACAGAGCGGTGACCAGGGCATTTGGTGCCATCTCCCTGATACACACATGTAGACAAGAAAGTGTCAGGGGCACGGGGGTGGTGGTGATGGGCAGACACGGTCTGTGGGAAAGTCCCTGTGGTGGAGGCTGATCCTGTCTTGATTTAGATTGTGCTGATTGGAATTATTACTGTGTCTCTCTGTATTTAACCTCTTGATTTCACATTGTTTGTTACACCAAGGTTTGGAAAGCTCACAATGTGTTCTGTGCTTCCAGTGATTGTGAATGAACTGTAACATTGCAGTTTAATAAACGAGCATCAAAATAAAAAGGATCGTGCGTGTGAATGACTGTGTCCAATATCCAGTTAACGTTCTCAGTGTCCGTCACTAAATTGACTACTGATACAGCCCAGTGCCGAGGTGAACTGCTGACAGTAAGATCAAACCACCCCCTCCCCAGGTACTTTCCCCTGCATCCACAGGAAATGCAACACCTGCCCCCATACCTCCTCCCTCCACTCCGTCCAAGGTCCCCAACAGTCTTTTCAGGTGCATCAGAGGATCACTCGCACCTCCTCCAACTTCATCTACTATATCCGCTGTTCCACCTGTGGATTCCTATATATTGGTGAGACCAAGCGCAGGCTTGGTGATCGTTTTGCTGAACACCTACGCTTAGTCTGCCTAAACCTACCTGTTCTCCTGCTTGCTAAACACATTAGCTCCCCCACTCATTCCCACACTGACCTTTCTGTCCTGGGCCTCCTCCATTGTCAGAGTGTGGTCCAGCACAAATTGGAGGAACGTCACCTCATATTTCCCTTGGGCAGCTTACACCCCAACGGTATGAACATTAACTTCTCTAACCCTTCCTTACCCTTTTTCTCCATCCCTCCCCTTCCTAGTTCTCCGTCAAGTCTGACTGTCCCTGATTACATTTTATCTCTGTTTGCTTTGTTGTTACCTTCTAGCTAACAATGATCTATTCACCATTTTCCTTGATCGTCACCCCCTTGGATCTCTCGTTCTCACACCTTACACTTCCTTATCTTGATTCTTGATTTGAACGGGTGTCAGAGGTTATGGGGAGAAGGCATGAGCATGGGGTTAGGAGGGAGAGATATATCAGCCATCATTGAATGGTGGAATAAACTTGCTGGGCCGAATGGTCTAATTCTGTTCCTATCACTCATGGTCTGACCCCCATATGTCCCCCTCCCCTGACTCAGTCTGAAGAGGGGTCTCGACCCGAAACGTCACCTATTTCTTCTATCCAGAGATGCTGCCTGTCCCGCTGAGTTGCTCCAGCTTTTTGTGTCTATCTGCTGACAGTAAGTTCACTTTAGTCTGAGAAACTATGAAACTACCCAGGTGAATGTGAATCAGTGAGGAACTGGGGCGGTCACGGTGGCGCAGCGGTATAGTTGCTGCCTTACAGTGAATGCAGCGCCGGAGACCCGGGTTCAATCCCGACTACGGGTGCTGTCTGTACGGAGTTTGTACGTTCTCCCCATGACTTGCGTGGGTTTTCTCCGAGATCTTCGGTTTCCTCCCACACTCCAAAGACGTACAGGTTTGTAGGTTAATTGGTGAATGTAAAAATTGTCCCTAGTGTTAATGTCCGGGGATCGCTGGTCGGCGCGGACCCGGTGGACCGAAGGGCCTGGTACCGTGCTGTATCTCTAAACTCCACTGGCTGGTGTCAGGTGTAACACCATGCTGGCCAGCTGAGGCCATTGGCACCCAGTCATTGTCCTTAATACATTTATCCAACCTCTTAGGATTTGTTTTTAGCTTGTCTAACATGTTCTCTTGCCCACCTGATTTCCCCCTTAAGAAGTGTAAATGTATACAGCTCAAGTGATTAATTTGATCTCAGGTGTATAGAGCTGCTTAAGGAGCATGCCTCCCTCCTTTTCATGAGCAGTGCCTCAATATTCCATGTCACCAGAGCTGCTTATCCCTGTTAGCCTTTCCGCTCGCTGGCCTCATGAAGAGTCCTGTCCTGAAATGTCCATTCCCTCCACAGATGCCAGCTGGCCTGCTGAGTTCCTTCAGCACTTTGTTATTTATTCAAGATTCCAGCAGTTCCTTGTGTCTCTGACAGAAACACTCGAATCCTGAACTCTCCGACTCGCTTTTAAAATCTTTTCACATCCATGCCTAGTTGTCCCTGGAGTAGCATGCAACGTCCATGGACACCGAGGTCACTTTCCAGTCATCCACAAACTTCAGGCTCAACAGTGGCTTGAGTGCAGCTTGGAAAAGAACATTCTTTTCTATCAGACTTGCTCATATGTACAAGATCTGCACCCTGCTACCTTTTTACATTATATATTAATGACTTGGGATGGAATTGATGTCTTTGTGGTAAAGTTCACAAAGTCTGCGGACTTATCACGGAGCCCGCGATCCCTGTCGAGGATTGACTTTAGGGCTCCAACTGCGGGAGCCTGCGAACTTTAACATTGCAGAGCTCACGGTCTCAGGTTAGAGACCGACTTCGATCTCCAGCTGCGGGAGCTTCCATCGCCCCTACTGCAGATGATTGGACAGCCCCGACCGCAGGAAAATAAAGTGGAAGATTAGACTTTATTGCCTTCCATCACAGTGAGGAACGTGGGGAATCCACTGTGGTGGATGATTATTTTAACTTTTATGTAGTTGTGTATCTTGTTTTTTTTAGTATGGCTCTATGGTAATTTGAATTTCACTGTACCTTTGGTACATGTGACAATAAACTAACCTTGAAGTTTGTGGATGATAGGTGGAAGGGCAGGTAACATTCAGGAAGCAGGGAGTCTGCGGGACTTGGACAGGTTGGGGGTAGGTTAAGTAGTGGCAAACGGAACACAACATCGCAAAACGTAGTCCTGCACTTTGGTAGAAGGAATAAAGGCATAGAGTGCCTTCTAAATAGTCAGAGGATTCACAAATCTGAAGTGCAAGGGGACTTTGGAGTGCTGGTGCAAGTTCCCAAACGATTAATTTGCAGGTTGAGTCAGCGATGAGGAAGGTAAATGCAATGCCTGCATTAATTTCAAAAGGACAGGAATATGAAAGCTTAGATGTAATACTGAGGCTTTATAAGGAGCCAGTCAGGTTATATTTGGAATATTATGAGGAGTTTTGGGCCCTTTTTCAAGGATGTGCTGAGTTTGGAGAGAATCCAGAGGTTTATGAGAATGATCCCAGAGATGTTTGGTTAATGTATTTGAAGGCTCTGGGTCTGTACTCATTGGAGTTTATAGGGGCGGGGAGAAACCTACCAGATAATGAAAGGCCTGGATAGAGTGGACATAGGAAGGATATTTTTTTATTAATGGAAGCGTCTAGAACCAGAGGGCGTAGCCTCAGAATAAATTGACGCACCTTCAGAATGGAGACGAGGAGGCATTTCTTTAGCCAGAGGGAGGTGGACTGACTACCACAGATGGCTCTGGAGGCCAAGACATAGGGTGTTTTTTTTTTGTTTTTTTTTTATTTAAAATTTTTTTTTATTAGAAGTACAGTAAATTACAATAATACACATCAGATATATCTTATTACATTTGTTGTACTACTTCATTTTTCGAGCTTTAAAAAAGATAGAAATAAAAGAAGTAAGGAAAGTGAGCAAGAATCGTGAAGGTGCAGGAAAGTGTTGGGGAGAGAAAGCCCCTTAGGGAAAAAGTTAGAGAAGGAAGTAAAGAAAGGAAATAAGACCCTAGAAAGAAAAGGAAAAAAAAGGAAAAACAATCGCTCTATTGTAACACAAAACTCCACAAAAAAGGATATACCAACCGTATTTTTTAATTTTTTAATTTATTTTATACCCCCCGTTACCAAATCCTGGTACCATTTATATTTTAAATTACTATTGCACCTTATGCTTGTAATAGTTCCATAAATGCAGACCACGTCTTTTGGAAGTGGTCTGCTTTGCCTGCTAGGAGGAGTCTCATCTCTTCCAAGTGTAGTGTTTCGAACATGTTTGAAATCCACATTTTTATTGTTGGTATTGGAGCATTTTTTCCAAAATTTTAGTATAAGCTTTTTTCCCATTATTAGCCCGTAATTAAGTAAGTTCTTTTAAAACACGTTTAATTCGGGGTTACCTTCCGATATTCCAAAAATGATCCATTCTGCTTTTGGTACAAGTTTTATTTTAAATAATTTTGTGAAGATTTCAAATATTTCATTCCAGAATTTTTGGATTTTTATACAAAAAACAAGTGTGCGCTATGGTAGCTTCTTGTGACTGACATTTATCACAAATGGGTGAGACATTGGGGAAAAGTTTATTTATTTTAGTTTTTGAATAATATAGTCTATGTAATGTTTTATATTGAATTAGAGTATGTCATACGTTGATCGAGCATTTATGCACATATAGTAAATGTTTATCCCAGCTCTTTTTTGAAATTTTTATAGCTAGTTCTTGTTCCCAGTCTCTTCTAATACCATCGGTTATAGGTATTTCTATATTTAAAATAATGTTGTATAAGTATGATATTAGATTTGCTGATTCAGCCTTTGTCTTCATGGCTTCATCCAATGTCTGGGGACATGTTATGATAGTCTTTTGTGTATTTTTTCAGATAGTCACGGATTTGAAGATATTTAAAATATTGATTATTTTTCAAATTATATTTCAGTTGTAATTGTTGAAATGATAATAATTTTCCTAATTCATACAAGTCTCCGAGCGTTTTGATTCCCATTCTTTCCCATTGTGTAAATGATTTATCTATAATTGAAGGTTTAAACGACGGGTTATTGACTATTGGCATTAAAAGAGATAGATTTCGTAATTTTAGATTCTGTTTTATTTGTTTCCAAGTTCTATGCTATGCTATGTATCATTGGATTTTTATTATAATTTTTGTTATTCAGATTCATTGGTGAGAGGAGAGTCGCTCCTGTATTACACGGAGAGCAGTCCTCTCTCTCCATTACAATCCAGTCCACCTGCTGGGCAGAGTTGTCCAGCAGGTGAATCATATTTTTAATATTTACTGCCCAATTATAGTACATAAAGTTAGGGAGCACTAGACCACCCATCTCTTTTGGTTTACTAAGGTGTGTTCTTTGTATTCTGTGGGATTTATAATCCCATATAAAATTTGTAATGTCTGAGTCTAGTTTTTTGGAAGATATATTGGAATTGATTGAAATAAATATAGGATTTATGGTAAAAAGATCATTTTTATAGCATTTATTCGACCTATTAGACATCGGGAGCGTTTTCCAGAATTTGATTAGATTATTTAATTGGCGTTAAACATAGCGTGATAGTTTCTAGTGATTTCAATTCCTAAATATTTAAATTTTTCTGTGGCTATTTTAAAGGGGAATTTCAAGAGATGTGTTGAGTCTTTCGGTTTTATCGACATAATTTCACTTTTGTTCCAGTTTATTCTGTATCCTGAGAAAGATCCAAAGTCCTCAATTAGATTTAATATGTTTGGTATACTGATTTGGGGTTTTGTGATATACAGTAATACATCGTCTGCATATAAGGATATTTTGTTATTTGAATATTTTGTATTATAACCATAAATATCCGGGTGTGTTCTAATTTTTTCAGCTAAAGGTTCAATTACCAGAGCGAATAACAGCGGTGATAATGAACATCCTTGTCTATTGTCCCTTGTTAATTGGAATTTCGTAGATAGTATATTATTAGTTAATATTCTAGACATCTGGTATTTTTAAAGTGGTATTTGATAGGTTCTTGATTAGTACGGACATCAAAGGTAATGGGGAGAAGGCAGAAGAATGAGGTTGAGAGGACTTGCAGTTAGTTTAGTTTAGAGATACAGCATGGAAACAGGACCTTTGGCCCACCGAGTTTGTGCCATCCAATGATCACACTAGTTCTAATCGACAAACATGGGGACAATTTTACATAAGCCAATTAACATACAAGTCTTTGGAATGTGGGAGGGAACCATAGCAACCAGGGGAAACCCACGTGGTCACAGGGTATGAACTCTGTAGAGCATGGTTAAACCCTGGTCTCTTGTGCTGCAATTCTACTGCTGTGCCACTGCACAGGATGAAATAAATCAGCCATGATTGAATAGCAGAGTAGACTTGATGGGTCGAATGGTCTAATTCTGCTCCCATGTCTTACAAGCCAGACATTCAGTAAGACTTACAAGCCAGACATTGACAGATTGAGGCTAAGTAGATTTGGGGGTGGAAGATTGCAACCATCATGTGGTCCACCCTGTTTTGACGAATGCAATCAACCCGGCGTGCATAATCAAATAAAATCAAATAGAACAAGTCGCCCAACAACTTTAGGCTGTGCAGGCCATATGCAAGAAGAAGTAGTAGATTTGGGGGGGGGGGGGTAGAGGGAACCAACAAATGCCAGTGATACAACTCAAGTTAGCAAGCCAGGATCATGTCTTTAGAAGTATCTCCCATGTCCTAGTATCAGTATGCCTCATCACACTCCTGATGATAACCAATGAGATTCACATTGCTCAAAGTTTTCAAAAAGTGTACTAGTATATTTGAAAAGATAAATATTTATTAATTGGACATTGAAGTTTTAACACCTTCCATCGCAATGCAGATGTTGCAGGCACCGGAGGTCACACAGGCGTCCCTTCCTTGCTGACAGACTGTTCTCTCTCTGCAGCCGCTGCCTTGCGCCTCTGTCGTTCGGCAGCACGGATTTTCCTAACTTCCTGGAAAACCTGAATTAGAGCAAAATGTCAGAGTGAGAGTAGGATAAGATGGGAATGCGACTGAGTGCGGGTGTTTGGATTTCCCTGCTACTTGGAGTCCACACTGGCTTCCATTGTCCACCCTTTCATCCGATTCTTTGTTGCCAATCAAATTACCCAAAGATATATCTGTCAGCGTCCCTCATATTTTGTCACATCTTTTCATCTAAAATAAGTGTGGGGAACATCGAGAGAAATCTCGGCAATAATTGGCATGTATCGTCTAATAACTCAACTTAAGGTTCATGCACAATAACCATCTTCGTTCTCAGTAATGTGCGCCTACTGGGCTGGAGTTCAGCCCGCATCACAGCCTTCAGCCCTTGCCCCACGACTGTTCTTCGTGGCCGACTTTGGACAATGTCCAATGGATGTCAGGTTGTTCGAATGCAAAGTTATCACAGCTGAAGTTGATCGCAGCTGCATGCGATATCAAGGTTTGTCAGTAAAGGGTGGAAGCTCCAGTCAAACTATAACAGTATGGATATTGGTTTGGTTATGTCACCAGTGTTCCCAGTGACATTAGTGTACCCTCCAGAATCTCAGTGATGGAATCAGTTTGTGTATGGCATGCTTGCCTTCATTTTGTCATGCATTAAGTATAAGCATCAGGAAGTTATGATGGAGCTCTATAGGACTTTGGTTAGGCCGCATTTGGAGTACTGCGTACAGTTCTGCTTGTCTCATTACAGGAAAGAATGTGGAGGCATAAGATGGTGCAGAAGAGTTTAACAGAACGCTGCCTTGATGTTGGACAGACTTGGATTTGTTTTTTTTGGAAGGTCAGAGATTAAGGGGAGACCTGAAAGAAGTAGATAAAATCATGAGAGGCATGGATAGGGTAGACAGACATTACTTTTTTCCCCAGAATGGCAATGTCAAGGAATAGAAGGCATAGCTTTAAGATGAGAGATGTTTTATAGGAGATGTGTGAGGCAAGCATTTGTACAGAGGGTGGTGAGTGCCTGGAACATATTGCCAGAGATGGTGGTGGAAGCAGACACATTAGATGGATATGGCAGATGAGGCTTGTGTTGGTTCAGTACTCAAGTTATTCTTTAATGGATGGATGACATTGGCACATGACCTCTGCAAACACAATATCCACAAATGTTGCACTAAATGGTGATCAGAGAGGTTCCATTGACAGTTTAAGCCTTGCACGTCCTGAAGAAGGGTTGACTGCAGCTCCCAAATAACCACCCCTGATGAAACAACTGGCAGATATCCATACCTTTAAGCACAAAGCCTTCTTGGCAACCCATCGCTGTGTTGCCTTCCTGTAATACTCAGGGGGAAAGGTATATTGAACACCCAGCTGTGTGCAGACATTCTCGAAGACCTCGTAGCGTGTCCGCCGGAGGTACTTGAGCAGCTTCTTCCGTCTGTCGATTGCCAGCAACATGTAACGTTTGTTGGTCTTATCCTGGCCAAGTGGAAATGAGAATGAACACTGGATACTGGGTTGTGTAACTATCAGAGGCCCAAACATTGCCTCCAACATTAGGTCAGTTAACAAGATTGGAAAGGAGGGGAACCGTTCAGCCTCTGTCTTCTGTTCAATGGGCATAAATGGGAGAGTGCTCCCTTCAGCTCCGCGTAAGACAGTAGGACAAAAGCCACACAATGACCATGTTTAGAGAGCACAGGGCAACGGGAATACGCAGAGATGGATGCATTAATGGGGTTATTGGTTGATCTATGTGGCCTGTTCCTCTCCTACATTATTGGGAGATGAACACGTGGAGAGTAAGTGAGGCAAAACTCAGTGGCATTCATTGTCATGGTCATATTCATTAAGGGAGAGAAAAAGAGTTGACATTGAGCAACATAGGAGGCTGAGAACAAAGGGAGTAGATGAACACAAAATGCTGGAGTAAACTCAGTGGGACAGGCAGCATCTCTGGAGAAGGAATGGGTGATGTTTCGGGTCGAGACTTCTTCTTACTGCCTGTCCCGCTGAGTTACTCCAGTATTTTGTGTCTATCTTCAGTTTAAACCAGCATCTGCTGTTCCTTCATACACAGTCAGAGGGAGCAGAGTGGGAAGGAAAATTAGAATGGGAAAAGAGGGAAGGCAGGCTATTTTTAAATTGCAGAGTTGGCGGGAAGGAAAAGGAGGATGTCTGCAATAGTATGCAGCCAAAATTGTCAAAGTAACAACTATTTAACAACAGGCAGGAGGAACGATTTGTGACATTTGTTAATACAGAAAGTACGGATGTGTCTGCACAAAGATGCAGTGGAACTCCGATGTACACACCTTTCTGTGGAGCTGCAGGTGCTCTTGGTAATTCCGAATTTTTGCTGTTAGGATGGCAACTGTGGGAAGGAAGAGAGAAAGGTGGGTAATTTAACACATGACCCACCCTACACTGTCCCTGTGGGCAAGCGGCCAAATAATCAAGTGCTGCTATAGTCTGAAGTTAAAAGATAACAGTAGAAACACTCGGCAGCTGCATCATCACATTTATGTTTCAGATTGCCTACAGTTTAGCTTGTCCCCTAGGTTTAGCTTTTTCAGAGTCTGTTACAGAATACAGAAAGGGGCTAAAGCAGGGACATGGGAGGAAACTCTAGCACCAAGATAATCAACCAGAGACATCAAATCTGATTTTCTCTCTGCAGATGCTGCAGGCCCTGCTGGACACTTGCAGCACATCCCACACAGAACCACTCGGGGGTTTGGTGAACTCCAAACACCACCATCTATCTCTGTCCTTTGGGTTCCTTTTTGACTAACCTGTCATGTGGGACCTTATCAAAAGCTTTGCTAAAATCAGTGCAAGGTGCATCATTGCTCTCACCGACTCTGGCTGTTACCACATCAAGAAATAATTCAATCCTGAGTCAGACATGGCGTACCATAACAATGCCAGAGGCAGATACAGTAGAGCCATTTAAGAGGCTTTTAGATGGGTACATGAATAAGCAGTTGCTATCGTTTTCGGCACAGACATTATGGGCCGGAAGATTATATTAAACCCCTCTGTTGCAATTGGTCTGAATCATAGCGCCATAAGGCCCAGCAACAGTCCCTTTGGCCCAACTTGCCCGTGCTGGCCACTAATCAGGCCTTCTACATTCTAATCAACATTGTTGATATAAACCATAAGCAGCAATGGGCCCAGCAACGAACTAGAGGCACACTAGACACAGACCACCGGTTCAAAAAAATACCTGTCACCATCACCCACGACTTCCTTCCATGAAGCCAATTCTTTATATATTGGCTAGCTGACCCAAGAACCCATGCGATCTAACCTTCTCGAGCAACCTACCACACAAAACCTAATCAAATGCCTTGCTGAAGTCCATATAGATGGCTTGGCCCTCACCAGCTTTATTGGTTACTTCTTCAAAAAAACTCAATCAGATTCGTAGGACACAATCTCCCACGTACAAAACCACACTGGCTATCTCTAATTAGCCCGTCTATCCAAATTCATATCCAGTCTTCCAGCACCTCACCCATGTCTAATGATGATTCATATACAACAGCCACGGCGCATACAATTTCTTCCCTGGCTTTCCACAGTATCCTTGGATATATCTGATCAGGCCCAGGAGATTTGTCTATCTTAATACAGTCCCTGTCTTTATTGGGAAAGTTAATTCCCCTACTATGACAACCTTATTAGTCTTAGCCTGCAATCATCTGGAATATTTGATGTTCTAATTCCCGTTGACTATTTGAGGGCCTATAGTACACTCCCAACAAACAGATCATCCCCGTTTTATTTTTCAGCTCCACCCATATAGCCTCACAGGACGAACCATCAGTAATGTCACCTTGAACCATTGCTGTGACATTCTCCTTGATCAATAAAGCAACTCCTCTTTACCCACACCTCTATCTCTCCTTGTAGCACCTGCACTTTGGGATATTAAACTGCCAGCCCTGTCCCTCTCTCAGCCAGGTTTCCGTAATGGCTACACTGTCCCTGTCACACATACCTACCCACATCCTGAGTTCATCCGCCTTGCTTGTCAGGCCTCTCAGTAAAATAAATGCAATTTAATCCAACACTCCCCCTGCCAATGTGGTTTAAACTCTCCTGAGTAGTGCTAGCAAATCTGCCTTCCAGGATATTGGGTCCCTTTCATCCCTCTTGTACAGGTCACCTCTACACCAGAAGAGATCCTAATGGTCCAGAAATCTGAATCCATGCACCAACCCCTCAGCCACGCATTTATCTGCCCTTCTGCAGTTGTACAGAGCCCTAGTGAGACCACACCTGGAGTATTGTGTGCAGTTTTGGTCTCCAAAATTTGAGGAAGGACATTCTTGCTATTGAGGGAGTGTAGCATAGGTTCACAAGGTTAATTCCCAGGATGGCGTCATATGCTGAGAGAATGGAGCGGCTGGGCTTGTATACTCTGGAATTTAAAAGGTGAGAGGGAATCTTATTGAAACATATAAGATTATTAATGGTTTGGACAGGCTAGTGGCAGGAAACATGTTCCCGATGTTGGGGGAGTCCAGAACCAGGGGTCACAGTTTAAGAATAAGGGGTAAGCTATTTAGAACGGAGATGAGGAAACACTTTTTCACACAGAGAGTTATCTGTGGAATTCTCTCCCTCAGAGGGCGGTGGAGGCTGGTTCTCTGGATACTTTCAAGAGAGAGCTAGATAGGGCTCTTAAAGATAGCAGAGTCAGGGAAAAGCCAGGAACAGGGTACTGATTGTGGATGATCAGCCATGATCACATTGAATGGCTGTGCTGGCTCGTAGGGTCGAATGGCCTACTCCTGCACCCATTGTCTATTTTCTATTTTCCTACGTCATTTGTGCCAACGTGAACAATGTCTTCTGGTTGCTCCCCGTCCTCCTTGAGGATGTCATGCAGCCACTCCGAGACATCCTGAACCCTGGCATCAAGAACTCTACCCTGGAGTCTCAATTGTTGTCACATAATCCCCTGTCTGCCTCCGAACTAATGAGACTCCTACTGCTATGGCTCTGCTTGACATTACCCTTCCCCTCCACACAGCACATCCTCACTCACCACTCAGGTCTCTCCTAATAAGGTGCTCTGCTACAACTTGCCTTATTTTTATTGACTGCGCAATTAGCTATTTTTTATCACTAAACCCATCCACCGGCTGCCCTTTGAAATGTCCCGCTGCTGCTGCTGCTTCAACATTGGAATAGACTCAATCAACCAATTTAGCAGCTGTCTTTTGAAATCTGCTACTTCTGCTCAGACACTGAAACCCACTTATTCAGCCAACGCAGCACTGACTCAACCAATCCTCTTAAATTTAAAATGATTTTGCGATGTGTTTTTTATGCCCCGGCATACACCAAAACAATAATTCAATGGGTGTTCATTTTTATTGCCTATACTCTGAGCATGCTTCACTGACACGGAACAATAGTAGACCAAGGCCCTCTGCCCCTCTTCTCCGCCAGCAACACGACTCGGCCTTTCCTCGGCATCCTTCCCATTAATAAACAATAACTCTATTGACCTGTGGAGCGTACTTAGCAACTGATTGGTATCGTATGCAGTAAATTCCAAATATTTACGGCCCTCTGGAAAGGCTGAACCAGAACAACTTGCTTCCTCCATGGACATCACAACTGGCCATTACTGTGGAAACTTGTCCACCTGCAACATTAACCCAGTGATTCTCTCTCCATTAGCACAGCCTGATATGCTGGGCATGTCCTGTATCTCTGCCGTGGTAACACATAGTGGAGACAATGACACATTATCACCTAACTCCTCATTTGCCTGTAGTGGATTTAAACATATCATCCCTCCATCCCTCTCAGCCTCCCCTGCAATTTTAAATTCTTCAAATTTATTTTTCCCAATCTTTGATGAAGGGTCTCTGACCCGAGATGTTGAACGTTTTTCTCTCCACAGATGCTGCCTGACCTGTTGAGTGTTTCCACCATTTTCTGTTTTTAAATGTAAAATTGTGTGGAGTTCAATAAAATTAAATGCAATTTAATTGAAACTAATAAGGTTTTTAAAACATTTGACAGGGTGGAATCTGATAGGCTGTATCCTGAATGCAGAAATTAAAATGGGAGACAGATTAGGATAAGGAGTCGCGCTTTTAGATGCTTTTACACAGAGGGTTTTATTTTATAATTCTCTATCCCCAGAGGGCTTTGGGTATGGAGACACAGAGTTTATTTGGCACAGTCATGTCTGGGAAATAGTGATTGGGTAGGGAAATGGAGCTGAGGTCAAGGAACAGCAATAGTCCTGCTTCACCTGTGTCCTGAGCTATTGTTAGTGGTTGAAACGCTAGTGGAAGGCAAAATAAAAAGCAAACTCACTTTGGACTTCCGTGGAACCAACGTCAATGGGACTCCTCCGCACCTTCTCCACCAGAAGGCTGGTTTTCAGCTGCAGCTTCTCTCTCTAAAAGTGAGTCAGTCACACAATCAAATCTGTACCAGTAGAAGGGTCAAAGCAGAGTCAACAGCACGAGGAGGAAATAAAGGCTAACCCTGCCCTTTCACCCTATCCACAGTGAGAATCTCTGGAAGGAGTACTCCTGAGAACTGTCGGCCCCGTGACTGTATACACTGGACATATGTGATTAAACTCTCATCAATAGTCAGGCCGTTACTAAGTTCAAGATGCTATTGCAAGATATTAATTAGTTTTGTTAGGCAGCATCTTTTCACAACTTGCCCAAAATGTTCCATGATCACACAAGGACAGTGGAAATACACAATATTCAGTGCAAAATCTTAAACTTTCTCTCCTTTCTGAAACTAATAACATGCCAACCATCATCACAGTCTAGTCAGTCCTCTCCAACGTTCTATTTCCATCCATCTTTGAAGGTTTTCCAGTCATCTGTAGCCTTTAGCCAAGTCAGTCAACTGTAGTGATCTGGGGCTTGTGATGTTATCATCTTCCTTTCCACTCTCCCCATATTCCTTCACCATTATTTAACAGTTACACATTCAGTCTCCTTCTCTATATTCAGCCCTGAATCACCTGACTAGAGATGTCATCTAAATGCTCCCTGACCCACTGATTGCTTCAGTGCTTCGTGACTGGTTAGCTCTCAGCAAAAGCTTTTCACTGGTACCTCGGTACACGTGCCAATAAACTAAACTAAAACTAAACTTTTGCCTAAGATTTAAGCATCTGCAGTCTCGTGTCTTCGCTTTTGGAATGCCAGCCACAGTGCTTTTCTTAAACACAATCCAAAAATGGGAAGGACTTACATGACTTGCCATTTCCAGTGACAACAATCTTTGAACCACGTCATCAGTCCTGTAGAAAAACACATCATAGTCCTTACATACAAGAGTTAGGGCCAAAGCCTTTATATTCCTGCCCCGCTTCCTTCTTTGCCCTCCTGCACATCATCCCAATTCTAAGTCAGCATCTGCTTCCCGGCTCAGTAATGATATATAACAGGCCAGATGAGCAAGTGGCTTGACGTGCAACATTCCTGCTCATGAACAAATGTTTTCTCCATCTCCCTCAATGTTCATCCGCATTCTCCAAAGCCCCACTCAGTAATCACATTCTGTGTATCCTCACTCCCAGACTCACTCCCCCTGTTTGAAGAGCTTTCCTCAAATGCACCAACTCACTCAGACAGAGCAACCACAGCAATTCATCCATTCTGTAATGCAGGGGGTTAAAACAAATGGGCTCGCATTCAGTAGAATTCTATACCCAGTATTTGGCAATTTGATATTCAAAATACCAGGTAAGGATTTCCTCTTCTTCAGCACAATATTCTTCAATGGTTTGAAAGTTTGTTTTGTTCAGAACCTGATCAATGTATTCAAACTGTCTAAATTAAACAGGCCCAGGTTCAAATAAGTAGTGACAACTTTAAATTAAAACAACAGCCAACAAAAATACATTAAAGTGTTTACTTTTTAACACTCAGCCTAATTTCAACAAGGCAGCACTTTTGTAAAGACTTGACTGATTGAACTGTAATGTAACACTGTGGGTGTCAAAAGGGACGTTAAACTGAGCTGATGGCTGGGAAACACTGAAGGAGATTCCCAAAAGGCATCTCGACTTGGATGCAAACAAACACATCAGGGTCTTATGCAGCACACTTTTGCAGGTAAGTTCAGGGGAGAGTCTATGCAAAAGGAGGCAGTGTAGTTCAGATAATTGTGGGAATCAGTGGGATTGCAGTAGACATCAGTTAATAGTTTTTTTTTTTTTTAATTCTAGGACATTCAAGATGTCCTCTTTCTTTAGTACTACACTTCCTCCCACCCTCCATTACATTATAATGTGACCTCCATTACATCGGCAAGATCAAGCATAGACTCAGCAATTATTAGTCAGGCCTGCTGGATCTCCCGGTTGCGAACCATTTTAACTACATTTTCATACCTGCACTGACCGTTCTGTTCTGGGTCTTCCATTACCAGTGACCACACTCGCAATCTAGAGGAACAGCATTTTATATTCCAAGCTATTGATAGCTTATAACCTAACAGTATGAACAATGAATTCTCCAATTTTAGGAGAACCCTTTTTTGAAATCTTTATTTTCATTTTCTTCTTCCCCTCCTTTCCGCTGTGCCTTCCCCCTTCCCATCAATCTATAATTCCTTCCACTGGCTTCACAATTCGCACCTTCTATCCTTATCTCACATCTTTTCATCTCTGTCCTTTGTCCAATCATCAACTCCCCCAGCATTCACCAGGCTTTGTCCTGCCCCTTCTCTCCTCAGCTTTCTCCCCCCATCCCCCACCAAAATGTCTGAAAAAAGAATCCCGACCTGAAACCTCACCAATCCATATTCTCCAGAGATGCTGCCTGACCTGTTGAATTACTTCAACATTTTGTTTTGTTTTTTTCGTTAAACAACATCTGCAGTCTCTTGTGTCTACTGGGTTTAAGAGCTATGCTTCAGCAGAAGTTGCTTCGTTCTCAGCCACTTGATGACAGTTGGCAGCAACCCTCCATTTACAAGTACATGCTGGCCCCTAACAGCTCTCACTTTGTTTCAGATTCTGCAAGACAGAAAGGTGTTGGAACAAGCCACGTACTTGCTCACAACCGCCACATCTTGGTAGTTTTTCTTCAACATAGTTGGGGACAGATCATCCAACTGGCTGGGAAATTCTATCAGAGAAAGATGTTACATAGAAGAGCACTGAGAGACTTCATTTAATTACACAGAAAACAGTCATGCATGTACAAACTTTGTAAACAACACTGAATTAGTCCACTCAGCCGTCCTTATTCTACAATTCTCCTGTAACTATAACCTTGTAAAACTTCCCATTGAAAATGTTTCCATCATATCAGCAGGTGGAAATGTTCTGCCCCCGTTGCTACGCAACCCTCTTTAATCCCAGTCTCTCCACTTTCTAGTGTTCTTTCCATTCAATCTGAAGCACAGTCCCAACCCAAAATGTCATCAGTCCATCCGATCCAAAGATTCTGCCTGACCCTTTGAGTTCCTCCAGCACTTTGCATTTTGCTCACGATGCCAGCATCTGCACTCTGTTTCCCTCCATCCTGGTTCTCCTGTCACGTTCCCATTCCTCTGCCAAGTTTAAACCCTTCACAAAAACATCAACAAACCCACGGGGATACTGGTCCTGCTCACATCGAGGTCCTACCTGCCCCAACCACAGTCCCAAAGGCTCATAATTAGAGCCCTCACTCCAGCTTGTGCATTCATTTGCCCTATTCTCTTTTTCCTGTACTTGTTAACATGTGCAACTGGGAATAAACCCAACCTTTGAGGTCCTGTGTTTTATAATACCTTTTCCAACTTCCTAAAATCTGCTGCAGGGACTTAATTCCTCCCTTCCTTCAACCCTTGTCATTGGTACTAACAGGAACCACAATTTAGTTCTTCACCCACTCCCTCACAACCATTCAATCTGCTCTTTTGCCCTGGCATTTGGGAGGTGACTTATCACCTTGTAGTCACACCTCTGGTCACAGCATCACCAGTGTGTTCCTCCAACCATTAAATCCCATCACTATTACTTTCCCGCTTGCTCCTCCACTACGGCCCTGCGCCACTGTGATATTTTGCTTCTCGCTCTGTCTGCCAGTCAGTGTCAGGCCTTTCCCTCGGAGCTAACACAGGAGCCAGGGTTCTCTGAGGGAGGTCACAAACTCAGCTGCTCCCCCAGCGCTGAGCTGCACTCACCTGGTGTCCTCCTCGACACCGCAGCATAGCGACAGCCGGCCGGCTCCCACCCCGCACCTGCAACAGACACGGGGAACGTCAGTGGGCTTGTCAGCCCCCAGCACCGGCCGCCATCCCCGGGTTATCCAACCCCCACCTGTCACTGCCAACCTACCTCCCTCCTCTCTCCAACACCTCCCCAGCCGGGTTTCCTCCCTCAGGTTCCCGCCTCCCTGGATCCCTCCCGTCGGTTCCTGGGACCCTCCACCCGGATCCTCTTTCCTTCCTCCCCCAGGTCTCTGGCTTTGTCCTACCCGCCCTCTCCCATCGCTGGGATTGCCCCCCTTCGCCCCGACTCTCGGGTTTTCTCCCACGGGCGGATTCCCCTCTCTACCCCATCCTCGGGTCCCCCCCGTCCCCCCCGTCCCCGGGTCGCCCCGCAGCCTGACCCGGTCGCCGTCCAGGCCCGGGGGCCGCCGCCCTGCTCCAGCCGAGGAGGAGGCCGCGAGCCCCGGGCTCCAGCAGCGCGCACACCGCCCTCCGCAGCATCCCCGCGTCAGCGGCAGCGCGCCCGACACGTCATCAGGCCGCGCCCGACAGATGGAGTGACGGGCGAGGGCGTTGCTGGGGTTACGGGCGGGGCGATCGCGTTGCCGGGGTGAGGGGCGGGGCGATAGCGGTGACGGGCGAGACGTTGCCGGGGTGACGGACGGGCTGGGCGGGGCGGGGCTTTGCCGGGATGACGGGCGGGGCGGGGCTTTGCCGGGGTGACGGGCGGGGCGAGGCGTTGCCGGGGTGACGGACGGGCGGGGCGGGAGCGTTGCCGGGGTGACGGACGGGCGGGGCGGGGGCGTTGCCGGGGTGACGGGCGGGCGGGGCGGGGCGGGGCTTTGCCGGGATGACGGGCGGGGCGGGGCTTTGCCGGGGTGACGGGCGGGGCGAGGCGTTGCCGGGGTGACGGACGGGCGGGGCGGGAGCGTTGCCGGGGTGACGGACGGGGCGAGGCGTTGCCGGGGTGACGGGCGGGCGGGGCGGGGGCGTTGCCGGGGTGGCGGGCGGGCGAGGCGGGGGCGTTGCCGGGGTGACGGGCGGGCGGGGCGGGGGTGTTGCCGGGGTGACGGACGGGCGGGGCGGGGGTGTTGCCGGGGTGACGGGCGGGCGGGGCAGGGGCGTTGCCGGGGTGACGGGCGGCTCCACGGCGGGGAGTTGCTGCCGAGACTGGGCCTGGACACCAGGAGACACTAATTGCAGGAAGTTCTGTGATAACGCCAATGAGGGAACACTGTTTACATTACGCGGGCTGAGCCGGTTACAATGCAATTCCCACCGGGAACTGGAGAGCGACTTGAAACGTGCAAAGAAACAACTGCAGGCGGGGAAGGGTCCCGACCCTAAACATCAGCCGCCCATTCCCTCCCTCCACAGATGTTGCCTGACCCACCGAGTTCCTCCACCACATTTGTAGATCAATTTATGCTACTTACACAGGTTTCTCTTACTAATAAACCCATTATCTCATTTTAAGAATATTTTCTTCATTTGCAGAACTTTGATTCGAGCCTTCTAATTATACATTTTTGATGTTTGACCAACGATATACTTGTTTTTTGGCAATTAAACTCACGTTGTAACCAATTGGTCAGACCTCTCCCCTCAAATACTGAGCCTGCCTAAAGTACGTTAGGAGCAATCCAGACAGGAGATGGGAAAGAAGGATGCTTGCGAAAAAGAAAACAATATTTTGGTACCAATACTTAGTTTGATAGAAACATCAGAAAAAGCAGATAGATGACACAGATGCATCAAAGCTTCCATGGTGAAAATTATTTGAGACGGGAAGTAGAGCAGCCAAAGGAGCAAGATCAGTTGGAAATTTGGGCAGGTAAATGGCAGATAGAGTTAATTTAGACAAGTGTGAAGAATTGCATTTTGGGAGTTCAAATGCAAGATAAAAGGATACAGTAATGGTATGATTTTTGGAAAAAATAATGTAGAGCGGGATCCTGGATGCATGTCCATTGCTCCCAGATAGCGGCTTCACGTGGATAGGATGTTGAAGAAGGCTAACTTGATGCTTGCTTCTATCAGTCAAGGCGAAGTACAAAAGATGGGAAATTAGATATCAAATTATCCTGAGAAGTGCATTCAAGGAGACAAAAAGGACATGGAATATGCAATAAACAGTGGTTTTAGTGCTGGATTGGTGTGCTGTGGAGGAACAGTGGAACATGGAGTTTAGATCCATAGATCCCCAGGAATCAGTAATTTACTACATATGAAATGTTTTTCTTTCTAAGCGTTGTGGCATTTGTTTTGAAGCCAGGTTGACAGTGACTGCACTGGGGTGGAAGATTGCAACCTTCACGTGGTCCGCCCTGTTTCGACTAATGCAATCAACTCGACGTACACAAACGGAAGATCAAATAGAACAAGTTGTCCTACAAATTTAGGCTGTGCACGCCACACGAAAGAAGAAGTGACTGCACTGACACTTGTAGTCGGGTGAACTCACATAACATGGTTTGTTTCTAAAGACAGACAATAATGACAAGAAGGTCCAGGTCCGAACAGGGGCATAGTCCTTCATCGTCATTGAGGTGGCATAATTAATGGTCTGTCTTTTACTCCCCCTTTCTTCCTCTTACTTCGTCATGCATTCTCTCCCTTCTTTCTTCTTCTTCTTCTTCTTTGGAGTTTTACGGCAGCCGGCATCCACAATGTTGCATTGCTGCCACCTTCTGGCTTCACTCCACAGTCCTCATATCTTTACATTATATCCTTTTTATAAGGCCAGAGGCCCTCAAGAAATTAAACAACACCTTTACTCCTTTTCCTTCCCCTCCATACTCTAGAATGTTCTTTTCTGATATATCTGTCATTCCAATTTTCTTCATTTCACTGATCAAAACTCTTCTTTCTGTTTCATATCTTCTACATGCAACTAGAGCATGCTGAACTGTTTCCGGCTGATGGCATTCCTCACACAGCCCAGTAGGGTGTTTTCCCAACATTTTTAATGTGCTGTTCAGGTGAGTGTGTCCTATCCTCAATCTTGCTAATACTACCTGTTCTCTCCTGTTTCCCCCCTCTTCTTGCTGTAATGCCCACTCTATTTTGTAGCGAATAGAGGTGTCTCCCCTTTGTCTCCTGTTCCCAGTATTGTTGCCATTCCTGATTTATTTTCTTCCACACAATGTGTTTTCCTTCAGATTTGGATAATTGTAAGTTTACCTCTGTGCTCTCTTTTTTAACGGCCTCTTTTGCTAATTTATCCACTTTTTCATTTCCTAGCACACCAATGTGTGCTGGGACCCACAACAAAGTCACGTCACTGCCCTTCCTTGTTACTTGGCTTAATAGTAGTAGAATTTCATACACTAGGTCAGGCCACCTATGGGATGCACCAGACCCAATACTCTGGATTGCAGACAATGAGTCGCTACATATTAATACTTTGCATGGTTGCACCTGTTCTATCCACCGAACTGCCATCAAAATAGCGTACAGTTCCACTGTATACACTGCCAAATAGTTATTTGTTCTTTTGCAAATCTCAACATTCATCCCTTGCACTACCACAGCTGCCCCTGTTGTTTCAGCTACTGGGTCCTTTGATCCATCTGTGAAAATTAAGAGGTGTTCCCTGTATCTATTATATATATGGTTATGGTATTCTGTTTTTAGGTCCGAATTTTTTTCCCTCCTTTTTGCCTCCCATATCTCCAGATCAACTTTTGGGATGTTCAGTAACCATATTGGGACAGATGGCCACAATACTGCAGGGCAGAACTCTTTGTCCTCTACTTCCATGTCCCTTGCCACACCTCCTCCAACCCAGCCGAAGCTTCCAGACTGAGCCACCCCTCTCTCCCAGCACTCCTGTACTACCTGTTTTGTTGGGTGGTTCTCTCCATGACCCTTAAGGCTTAGCCAGTAATTAGCCATTAGTTGTCTGCGGTGCAGTCTCAACGGCATCTCCCCAGTTTCCACCTGTAGTGCACATACAGGTGACGTCCGCACACCTCCTATACAGATTCTTAGAGCTTCCGCTTGGACTTTGTCCAACTCGGACAACACTGACTTAGATGCTGATCCATAAGCTATACTGCCATACTCTAGTCTGGATCTGATCAGTGATACATAGATATGTTTAAGAGATAATATATCTGCTCCCCACTCTAAACCTGCTAAGCATCTCATTACATTGATGGCTTTTTTGCATTTTCCAATTATTTTTGTAATGTGGACCCTCCATGTTAATCTGGAGTCAAAATGGACTCCCAGGAAACGGAAATCTTTTACTCTTTCCAAATTGTTGCCGTATAGTTTTAACTGGACATCCTCTTTAATTTTCTTCCTTGTAAAAACCATTGTCTTTGTCTTCTCTATAGAGAATTTAAAACCCCATTTCACTCCCCACTCTTCCACCTGGGCTATCCCTTGCTGCATTTTACCCACGATAAAATCTATATTCTTCCCCTTTCTCCATAGGCTGCCATCATCTGCAAAGAGCGATCGCCCCATCTCTGGTTGAATGTTTGCAAATATATCATTAATCATGATTGAGAATAGGATCGGGCTTATCGCACTTCCTTGGGGAGTTCCATTCTCGACTACACATTTACTAGACATGTCTGACCCTATTTTAACTTGGATACTTCTACCGTTAAGAAAATCCATTATCCAGTTAAAAATATTTCCTCCTACTCCCATTAAATGCAGCTTTATTAGAAGACCTTCTCTCCACAACATATCATAAGCCTTCTCTACATCAAAAAAAACAGTAACTACAGATTCTTTTTTAACTTGTGCTTTCCTTATATCATCTTCCAAGCACAGAACTGGATCATTAGTACCTCTCCCTTTTCTAAAGCCACTCTGATAATTAGCCACTATACCGTTTTTTTCCATTAGATGCATTAATCTTTCATTTACCATTCTTTCCATCAGTTTACACATGTGTGCTGTTAAAGCTATAGGTCTATAATTTACTGGATTACTTGCATCTTTCCCTGGTTTCCTAATAGGCACAATGATTGCTTCCTTCCACCTCTCCGGTATTCACCCTTCTTCCCACACCTTGTTATATAGTGCAAATATATTTTGGAGTCCCTCCTCACTTAGATGCTTTATCATTATGTAGCAAATATCATCCTTCCCTGGGGCTGAGTTCTTACACTTGGCCAGAGCTCTCTTTAGCTCCCCCAAATTAAATGGAATATTGTACTTGTCCTCTGTGATACCTTTCCTTTGTAAGGCCTCAACATTTTCCTCTCTTGTTCTTTCCCTACCTCTTCTTCCTTCATCTGATAAGTTGTGGGAGCTGTGAACCCTACTAAAAGTGTTAACCATTAGTTCTGCTTTGTCTTTATTTGAGACTACAGTTTGATCTCCATTTGTTAGGATAGGATAACTCCACTCCCTTTTATCACCTTCCATTTTTTTAATCATCCCCCATATCTCCCCTACCTGTGTTGTGTTTCCAATTGAATCACAATACTTCCTCCAATATGCTCTTTTTGTTTGTCTTATAGTCCGCCTTACAATTGCCTGAGCCTGTTTGTAATTAATCATGTGTTGGTAGTTATGAGTTCTTTTTAATAATCTGAATGCTCTGTTTCTATTCACCACTGCCTCTTTACATTTATTGTCCCACCATGGCACAGCTTTCCTTTTTGATCTTCCTTTACTTTTAGGTATGGAAACTAATGCTGCTCTTTTGATACCGTCTGACAATTTATTCTCAAAGTTTTCTATATCTGTCTCTTCTTGTATCGGTTTTACATATCTATCACTTTCCTCCTTAAATTTCTCCCAATTAGCCTTTCCAAACACCCATCGTCCACTTCTGTTTTCTTTACTCATAGTTAAAGTAATATTTATTTTGCATAGCACAGGATGATGATCACTTCCTATGGTACCCTTTTCATATACTTCCCAGTTACATTTAGCAGCAATCCTATTAGAAACAAGTGTAAGGTCCAACACAGACTCCTTCCCTGTCCTAACATCTACCCTGGTCTTCTTTCCATCATTTAGACATACTAGATTACCATCATTTAATAATTCCTCAATTACCTGCCCCATAATGTATTATGTGCGTTAAAGTCCCCACACCAAATAACATTAGATTTGCTCTGGCCTTCTACTTCCTGTAACTTATTGACCTCTAATCGCTTACATGGATTATAGTAATTTATTACCACTATTTTCCTCCTCTCAGCCCACACTTCTATTACCACATATTCCTGTTCCTGCCCAATTCCTAATACCTTGTATGGTATCCTTTTTTTAATGAAAGTGGCACAACCCCCTCCTCCCCCATTTCCCCTATCACATCTCACTGCAACATAATCATATAGAACAAAATCTAAACTTGGTTTCAACCAGGTTTCCTGGATACATACGACATCTGGTTTTTCCTTCCTACTGTTTATGAATTGCTTAAAGTCTTGCCCATTGGCTAACAAGCTTCTTGCATTCCATTGTAGGATTAACATTAATATTATTAACCCACACATGTTGAATTGGCTTGCCTGGATACTGAGACCATCATGTATTTCCTCCCACTTCAATCCTGCCATGCCCAAGTGGTGGACTGCAGCCTTTACAATGATTTGGATCCTTTCTGTTTTGGATTTTACTTCTGCTGTCGCATTTATTACTCCTGCTATAAATATAACCAGGTTTTTCTTTTCTTTCCATATACCCTTTTCTTTTTCTTTTATTGTTTCCATTATGCCCATATCTTGCTCCCTCCTGATCCTTCTTTCATTCATCTGTTTTGTAGGGTCAGCCTTTTTTGCTGCCTCTGCATAGGAGACCTTTTCCTTCACTCTTATGTTTTGTACTTCAGCTTCACGTTTCATCACCTCACAGCCCCAGTAAGCCACACTATGCTCTCCTCCACAATTACAGCACTTTGGTCTGACCCCCTCTCCACACTGACCATATTCATGGTCCCCACTACACCTTGCGCATTTCCTCGCCCCCTTGCACATTTTAGCTATATGCCCAAATTTCTGACATTTGAAGCACCTCATTGGTTTGGGTATGTACTCTCTTACACTATAATCGCATGAATCCAAAATGGACCACTTTTGGAAGGGATTCTGTCTTGAATTCAAGCAGGACTGACTCAGTTTCCTCTTTCTTTGCTCCTTTGGTCATTCTTTTGGCATTCATAATTAATTCACATCTCTTTCTGAGTTCCTGAACCAGTTCACTCATATTGACTTTGAGAGGGATTCCATAGATAACCCCTTTACACCCTGCCCTCCTCCATTCTCCCACTCTCACTACTTTGATTATTTTGATTTTGTCAATCTTGTTCATTTTCATTGCCTTTTCAACTTGAGCCTCACTGTTGCACCCTATTAGCATGTTTCCATCTTCCAGCACTCTTGCATACTTTACTTCCCCAACCTGGGCTCTGATTATTTTTGTCAGCTTCATTGGCTCTATCTTCTTTACTCCTCCTTCAAACCTCACCACTACATTTAACGAAATTTCCTTTTCTGGTTCCTTGTCTTCACTCTCCGATCCACCAATATTGCTTTTCCTTCTTTTACGTCTGCTCTTCCTGGGACTACCCCGTGTTCCCACGGTTTCCCACTCCTTCTCAACATTTCCTTCATTATCCTCTCCTCCACTGGCCTCCATACCACTAGACCCACTCTCTCCTGTCATTTTGTAACAGCAGGGAATATTGCCAGAGCACCGTTTACCGGACCTATACAGGCCGTCGGCCTCTCCCTTCTTTGGCTAGAACTCCTGGGTTTATAAGGAGTAGGACTTACACGGTGCACATAACCACTTATTGGATCCAGCTGTGGCTCACTTGACTGGCCTTAGCTCAGTCTAGAGTGCCAGTGTTTTCGGCAGCCAGGCACGGTTGGTAGGCTTCTTCTGGCCCATCTGCTGGCAACAAGGATTGGAGTGGACCTTAGGGAGGCTGCATCGTCACAGCTTGTACAGAGCAGTGAGACTACATACATACAGAAACATAATTGGCGAGTTTCAAGCATAGTTGTAGGAAAGAACGGATTCGTTGTGGGATGTGAAAACTATTAAGGGCTTTAGGTGGAAAAGAGAACTTGGAAATCGGGTAATAATTTACAAAGATAAAGATGCTTTTCAAGTATGCCTGTACTTTCTGACATGAAATGTGTTGCCTACCAGCCTATATCACACGTGATCTTTGGGTAATGCTATAGAACAACATGTTTAATGTTGACCATTCTAGAATCATTAAAACATTTAGAACATCCAAGAACAAAATTATTTGACGCCAATAGACCCATTGAGTCCATGTTACATAGAAACATAGAAAATAGGTGCAGGAGTAGGCCATTCCGCCCTTCGAGCCTGCACCGCCATTCAATATGATCATGGCTGATCATCCAACTCAGCCTCGACTCAGTTGACTCTTAAAGCAACCTTGTCTATCCCATGGTACTCAAATATACTGGAGAAACTCAGCGGGTGCAGCAGCATCTATGGAGCGAAGGAAATAGGTAACGTTTCGGGCCAAAACCCTTCTTCAGACTTGTCTATCCCATTTCGTTCCCTGTAACAGATTCTCTCTCTCGTATGCATGAAGATATACGAGACATATGCCCGACTCTGACTGCTATTTCTCTCTCTTGTAACACGAGGTAGAAAGCACTCACAACTTAAATTGCCTCTGCACTGGAAAGTCAATAAAACACTCTTGACTTGAAAGGATCCTCCCTCTCGTAGAAGATGCTGCTGTAGAATCTGGAGCCACAGCCAATGCTAATACTTTAGAAAATGGAACTGGATCTAAACTGCAACTTCCACTAATCTACACAGGCACCGTTCTCCACTATTTCCCCACTACATCAATGACTGCATCGGGGCTGCCTCCTGCATCTGTGCAGAACTTGTTGATTTAATCAACTTTGGCACTAACTTCTACCCTCAGCATAAATTCCCTTGGACCATCTCTGACACATCTCCCACCTTTATTGATCTGTTTCCATCACTATCAACAGAAGTCTACTATAAACTCACTGGCTCCCAGTTATCTTCATCTCATCTCATCCTGACTCTTGTAAGGACACCATCCCCTACACTCAATTTCTCCATCTCTGCTGCATCTGCTCCCAAGGTGGCGCTTTTTCACTCTCGGACATTTGAGATATCCTTTCTATAGTGAACATAGTTTCCCCCTTTCCAGATATCAACTACTGTGTGTGTGAAAACTTACTCCTAAGATCTCTTTTAAACCTCTTTCTGACATTAAACCTATGACCTCCAATTTTGGACAACCCTATCAATTGAAATAGTTATCGGAAACCAACGGTTATCCACCCTATCTATACCTCAGAATTTTTTATATACCTCTATCATGACACCACTGTGTCTTTTGCTCGAGAAAACAGACTCAATCTATCCAATCTCTCCTGATAATTAAAGCCCTCCAATCTAGGAAACCACCTTGTGAATATTTTCTGCATCGTCTCTTGCTCAACTATTCCTCCCGATAGTGTGGTGACTAGAACTGCCCACGATACTCTGTTTGGTCTCCGTGTGGTCTAACTAACATTTTGTACAACTGTTAGCATGGCGCCCCAACTCTTGTACTCGATATTTCGACCAAGGAAGGCAAGCGTGCCAAACACCTTCTTTACCTCCCTGTGGTTCCATTTTCGGGGAACTGTGTACTTTGTACATCCTTCCCTAGTTTAACTACCCAAAGTGCATCACTTTGTACTTGTCCGAGTTAAATTCCATCTGCCATTTCTTCAATATCAATATCCTGTTGTAACCTTAGACAACGTTCATGATCGTCCACTAGATAGCTCCATGTAATCCGTAAACTTATCATTGAATCTGAAAATTCCAAGGAATAGCTGAGAGTGACAGAAATGGGGATCCCTTGAGGCTGATGATTGCTGGGGAAAAAATATCCAGGTTGAGGAAGATTTTGAGCTTTTTTCTTGTATCTTCTTCTGACCGTCTGAAGAACATGAAATCTCAAAGATACTTTTGATTCCAGAATTGGGATTATCAATCAGAACCGCTTTGTCTGCAACTGCAATGGCAGAGCAGAATTAACAGGGGACAGAGAAATAAATAATTTACAGGCTGTACAGGTTTATGTAGACTTTAATAAGGTGCTCTGCACATGAAGAGTGCTAAAAAAGAAAATGATGTCAGTTACTGCATGAAGGGCTATGGATAAGAACACTGTCTGGTTAGCTGTTAAAACTGATGACTGCACTTAACTTTTCTGCCAATGCGTCATTCCAGACAGTCATGGAAATCAGTGCAAAGACCCAGTTAATTTTATGAACAAAACGAGTAGGAATAACAGCACACAAATAGCTCTCCTTTAAAGATACACAAAGCTACCACGAGCTAAACTCATCAGTGATGTAAACAGAGATTTTGAGGAGCGAGGTTTGGATCTTGCTGCCATAGTTAACGAGCTCACTCACAGCTGGAAGAACAGCCGAGAGGCCACAGAGGGGCCACTGGATTCTTGAAAGAGCAGGTCTCTCAGTTTTGTCCAGATCTCATGCCCATTTATAGATCCTTGCACCCTGCAGGACTTTGCAATTTAAAACCTGCACACACGTGGATATATTCTGCTTGAGGAATCGGCCTCTGGCTGCTCCGAATGTATGTGGAGAGGGAAGCATCAGGATGGCCGTCACCACAGAGACAGCTCACGTACACAAGCACGTCATTGGTTTAACAATGTATCTTTGTACAACTCACAGATCTCATGCTCCCCGCTGTCACACAAATGATAAATCATTAACACTAATATTCATCCTACCTCATCACATCAGACTCATATATGTTCATCTGACTGAATAATTGGCACAAAGTGGACATTCACTTTAATTACAATCAACCCATTTGTAAAATAAACTTTTCTACTTTCTTCTCACATAATGCTTCCTGGGTTTCTCCCCTCCTACAGTTTCTCCTGGGTGCAGCCCGAGTATCGCAGTAGGTGATCAGCTATTCCTGTGCCACAAATGGCTTGCGAGACCGGAGCAAGACAGGTCCACCTCCTCCTCGCGCTGCCGGCTCCTGGCTGGGAGCAGCCGCTGCCTGCATCTCCTGAGCTCCTGCATGGGCTGACTGACGTTGCTTCCGAAACTCTGATGCTCTGGTACTGAGAGGGGGCAGGCCAGACCTCTGCCAGGTGATGCTGTCCTGAGAATTGGCCACACCAGGCAGGTTACTCTCAGCTACACTGGGCCCTGCATTTATGTTCCCATTGACCAGATGAACGGTTGGTCTAATAGCAGCTATAAGTTCCTGAAAGCCCTGCGACAAAGCAGTCTGTATCCCCGATCCCAGAGTCTGAAAGCCAGCGTGTAGGGTGCCATCGATTCTCTCCCCTATCAGGGCCATGGCTGCACTTTGTGCCTCAGCAGGGGCACGGAGTGGTTCCTGGGTGTTACGGAGTTGAAGGTGTGCTGCAGTTTCAAGTGAAGCTGCCACGTGCTCCATCGACGTCTGCAGGGAAGCGAAAGCTTCCTTGATGCTGCTGCAGATGAGGGCTGTAGATTCCAGTGTTACTGTGGTCAGGTGCTGCACATCCTCGAATATCGATCGCAGGGGCTGCAAGTATGCAAGATGTTCGTTGAACATCCTTCGCTTTGGCTGAGTCCCCGACAGGTCAGAGTCCCACGGCTCCGAGACAGGATGCATCCTTCTTCTCGGCTTCCGCTGTGAAGATGACACGTCCTCTTCCGCTGCCCAGTTATATGGCTCCCTGACATCTTGGCCATCGCCCAATGCATCTTCCTCACTGATGCTATCTAACCGTTCTCTGGTGAGCACATCGGAGCTGGAGCAGGGGAGTGGAAAATCTATGTTCGAGGAGGTTGAGAATGAAGGGGCTGGACCTGTGGAACACGGAGATGGATCAAGTTGCAAGGACTCACGATCCGGTTTGCTTTCAAGATCCTCATCCTCCTCCTCATCATCGTAGTCAATGAAGAAGCAGAGCTTCTCATCATCATCATCATCCTCATCCTCGTCATCCTCCTCCTCTGGACCCCACTGCTGTGAAGGCTCTAAAGTGAAGCAAGAGCAAGATAAAAATTCCCCCCCTGTTTTGGAGAGTTGCAATTCAATGTACTGATGTAATACCACAAACCTGTAGCCTGCAGCGTCACACCAATCTCACCGTCCGCCACCACTGCGAGACCACACTGTCTACCTGCCAACTCCACAGCCTGATCCTCGTAAGGGGTGAGCTCCTTAATGTTGGGGATGTACCCTTTGCATTCCTGTCCCTCGCGCGCGTTGTGCATTAATTTTTCCTGTAAAAAGAATGCATCATTAAATTACGGTTAGTCAGAGAAATTTCTCCCAGATCTGACTATCGACCAGTGGCACTAACGTCTGTGGTGATGAAGTGCTTTGAGAGGATGATAATGCGCATATCAACTCCTACCTCGGCAAGAACCTCGACCCACTGCAGTTCCCTTACCGCCACAACAAGTCAACGGTGGATACGATCTCACTGGCTCTCCACCCTGCTGTGGACCACTTGGCCAACAGAAACTCACATGTCAGGCTGTTATTCATTGACTACAGCTCGGCATTTAACACCATCATCCCGTCCAAACTGGTTACCAAGCTATCAGATCTGGGTCTCTGAGCATCCCTCTGCAATTGGATCCTTGACTTCCTCATCCACAGACCACAGTCTCTCCGTATTGGTGGAAATGTGTCATCCTCGATAACAATCAGCACGGGAGCACCTCAAGGCTGCGTGCTCAGCCCCCTGCTGTACTCACTCTATACTCATGACTGCGTAGCTGGATATAGTGCAAACTCCATCATCAAGTTCACCGACAACACCACTGTTGTGGGACGAATCACTGAGTATAGAAGTGAGATCGAACGATTGACCAAATGGTGCCAGCACAATAACCTGGCTCTCAACACCAGCAAAACCAAGGAACTGATTGTGGACTTTGGAAGGGGTAGTATAGGGACCCACAATCCCGTTTATATCAACCGGTTGATGGTGGAAAGTGTCAAGAACTTCAAATTCCTGGGCGTGCATATTTCCAAAGATCTTTCCTGATCCCAGCACACTGATGCAATTATAAAGAAAGCACATCAGCGCCTCTACTTCCTGAGAAGATTATGGAGAGTCGGTATGTCAAAGAGGACTCTCTCGAACTTCTACAGGTGCACAGTAGAGAGCATACTGACTGGTTGCATCGTGGCTTGGTTCGGCAACTTGAGCGTCCAGGAGCGGAAAAGAATGCAGAAAGTTGTGACCACTGCCCAGTCCATCATCGGCCCTGACCTCCCCACCATCGAAGGGATGTATCGCAGTCGCTGCCTCAAAAAGGCTGCCTACATCATCAAGGACCCACACCATGCTGGCCACACACTCATCTCCCTGCTGCCATCAGGTAGAAGGTACAGGAGCCTTAAATCAGGTACATCCAGGTTCAGGAACAGCTGCTTCCCCACAGCCATCAGGCTATTAAACTCACCATCAAACAATCCCTGAACTATAACAGCCTATTGCACTTTATCTGTTTATTTATGTGTGTATATATGGTCTATGCATTATAGACACACTGAACAGTTCTGTATTTATGTTTACAATACTCTGTTGTGCTGCATGAAGCAAGAATTTCATTATCCTATCTGGGACACATGACAATAAAACTCTCTTGCCTTGACTTGACATGTTATAACCTTGTGATATAACACAGGAAGGTTCTGCATGCAAGGGATCTGGCATAGGAATAAAGGGACAAGTAGACCATTGAGCCCATCCCACAATCCAATAAGATCACAACTCATATAAGATTGACTCTACCTACCTGTCTTTCCCAGTGTCCCATAATACAATTGATCAACAGAAAAAATGATCAACCTATGATTTAAAAACTAGAAATTGATCTAGAATGAACTGACTTATGTCCCATGACTCTGACACCCACCATCACAAAGTGCTATGAGAAACCATTCATATTGCACATCAACTCCAATCTCCCAGATAGCGTTGATCCACTACAATTAGCACTCCACTGGCAGATTTCCATGGCAGATGCTATCTCCTTGGCTCTACACTCATCCCTGGAACATCCAGATAACAAAGACATCTACATCAGTGTCCTCTTTATTGACTAAAACTCTGCCTTCACCTCTATAATTTCTAACCAAACTCATCTTCAAACCCCTGAACCGAGGACAAGACCCCTCCTCTGCAACTGGATCCTTATCTTACCGGCCCATCTTCCCGTGAAGATGAACCTTTTATTGTGGTTTTATGTGTAACATGATTTCTAAAGTCAGTTCCCTCTTAACCACAAAGTGGAATGACTTTAGAGGGTGAGAAACATGACAGTGCACAAGGGAGAATGCCTGAAGAGTTACCTTGCCTGCTCTGGTTAGGTCATTGAACTTCTTCCGACACTGGTCTGCAGTCCTTGAGGTGAGAGAGGTGGCGTTCAGTGCCATTGCCACCTCTCTCCACATGGCACGTGAAATAGATTTCTGTGGTTTTCTTCCATGCACACCCAGCAGTCTGTCTCTCCTTGGCTGCATCTCATTCAGAAGCGTTTGTAGGTCGGTGTCAGTAAAATTTTGTGCCCTTCTTCTCACCCTCGTTGAACTGCCAGGCTCCCAGGTCTGGATGTCATTCCCAGATCCTCCATTGGAAGAAATGCTTTAAAGAGTGCCACGAAAACTAACATGAGCCAATGATTTCAGACACTTGACAGTCGAGTTGATTTGCAACTCACTTGCCTAATGGAATCATACAGCACAGCAAAAGACCCTTTGGCCTACCATCAAGCTATACTAAACCATTTACCAGCACAAGGCTAAAGGTGTCAGCCATTCTTGGCTTACCCAGATGCTACGCCACTAACTTGTGAGCTCCACACAGCAGTAGTCCTGGCACAATACTACTCAATCTAAAGAATCTCTCATGATTATGCAAATAACACAAGGTCAACTCTGAGTATAATCAGGAAGTTGTTTTAGCTGAGGGACATACAAGCGTAAATGATTGAAACTAATTAATTAGATACATTGATAATTGGATGCATAGAAATCTAATTGAATACAGGGAATTGCTGTGAATAGATAGATTAAAGGTTTGCCTGGCCCTGAATCACTGGATTGCTGAAGGTGAGTGAGTATTTAGCAGGTCACATTTAATGCACAGACTCACACCATTTTTAAAAAAATTAATCAATATACCAAATTATAAACATTCTATTGTTGGTTATCAGGTCAATCATATCCTCCCCAATATACTAAAGATACTGATTATTTTAAAGCTGAATGGGAACTTACTCGTTTAAATGCTCTGCTGTTTTCAGGCAGTTTGCCAGTTGACTCCTGAAGGTGCTTGGAATCTCCATTGGCTGTTCACCCTGTTAATTCCTTGAAACAAAAAACATACTCCAGGTTACACGTGTCACAATCAGACAATTCTCCAGCAGCTGATAGTGAAGGCTTTGATAGAAACAAAATGCTGAAAGTGACTTAGCAGGAGAGGCAGCACCTCGAGAGAAGGAATGGGTGATGTTTCGGTTTGAGATCCTTCTTCAGACTTCCTGAGTTTGAAGAAGAGTCTCGATCCGAAACGTCACCCTTCACTCCAGAGATGCTGCCCCACTGAGTTACTCCAGCATTTTATGTCTATTTTTGGTTTAAACAAGCATCTGCAGCTGCTTCCTCCACAGTGACGGCTTTGGACAGCTTTGGGAGTTATAAAACTGCACTGGGTTTAAGCACTTGCAATAAGGTACTCCCCCATCAATATGGGTGTTCCTTGGGGAAATCACAGCAGTAGTGCCATTCTGATGTGCAGGATGTACTTGAGTTTGAAGGTGGTAGAGGTGATAGACTAGCAGAATGTTGCAGCAAGCAGTAGAACCCCCACTTATTTCCAGTGACCTGGGTTTGATTCTGACCCTGGGTGCTGAATATTAAAAGCACTTGTGACCATGTGGGTTTTCCTGGGAGCTCTGGTTTTCTCCCACATCCCCAAGAAACTGTGACTGGTTAATTTCCTCTAGTGTAGGATTCGTCTAGTGACAGATGAATCCAGGGGATTGGTGGGCTTGTCAGGTAGAATAGTTACAGGGAAAATTGGCTAATGTCAGTGCTCTAAGAGCCAGCATAAATTTGATGGCCAAAATGACCTCCTTTTACTGCAAGAAAATATGAGAATATAAGATCAGATTTAGTGGTGATGAGGAATCCATGGAGAATTAGCTCAGTACTCTCAGAGATGGTATCTCGTGGGATCATCTACTGGTGCTGAAGGCAGTAAATGTCCAGGGATGTTGGATATTCATCAGGCAACATCCCCCTTCAGGCTATTGAAGGAATAGATGATGACGGCCTAGATGATGACGGCCTAGAGACCTACATGAAAAGTGCTGGTGGGAAGGGTTCCAGTATTTAGACCCAGCAATGACAGTGATATTGAGGAATGCATGCAAGCTGGAGGACAACATGCAATGGTGGTTCCCCAGTAACTGCTGCCCTTGTTTCTTCTCATGGTAGAGGTTCCAGGTTTGGGATAAGCAACGTTAAGATGATGAAAGGAAACTCTTCTTACAACCAAAGTGATCAATTGGTTGATCTACATGAGTTACTGGTTAATGGTAGCTCTCAGGATGTTGATGATGGGCGATGTGGATAAGGTGATGTAATTTAATGTCAAGTTGATAGGTTAGTAGGGCTGGATGTTACAATCCCTAAGGTTTTTAACTACAATTGACATTTGATATTCTTGGGGAATGACCGCTAGGAGATTTTGCTACCAATCAGACACATCTTCAGTTGTGTACCTCAACGTCACTGGGTGTTTCGGCCTTTTATCACAAGACACCCTCAGTCGAGGCAGGGAGATCAGACCTGGCTGAGTAGATTGATTGAAAGATACAGCATGGAAACAGGTGGTAGTGGTACACACGGACTGGAAGCGAAGAGGAAGCTGTGTGGGCCAGCATTAACAGACCAGCATGGTGGTGAAGGTCGATGGGTCTGACTTGGAAGTGGCCGGGGTGGCGGTGCTGGCAAGGCATTACGTCGGCAGCCAAGTCTGGAAATGGCCGTGAGTTGTGTCAGCAACCTAGCCTGGAAGCCGCCGGGGGGGCTGAATCAGGCCGAGCTTTGCGTCGATAACTCGGCCTGGCGGTGAAGGTCAGTAGATCCGTCCGCTATATCCAAAATCTGTTATAAAGAGGTCCATAATAAGGAGGGTTTACTGAATTCCCTTTTCTTGCCTTCAAGACCGTGCAAAAATCATGTCAGTGAGGCAGAAGAGCACATTTCTGATGTCTATCTTCTATTTTTTTCCTTTACCTGACACGACTTTCCACCACTCATGGAATTGTACAGCCCAAATTTCCCATTGAATGCCAGAACCAGTTGCAGGAGACATATGGCCTAATCATATTTCTTCAGGTTTATATTATTACCTTGTAGTTACGGCCTTACTGCATCATCTCCTTTGGCAGGGTGGGTCCCACTACGACAGACTGGGCAGCAATATAAAGGTCTCACCATAAATGTAAACATATCTCAGCACGAGTGAATAGCAGAAATTGCAAGAAAACTGAAAATATATAATGAAAAACAAATAAAACTACAGATGCTGGAAAAACAAAAATGTTGGAAGAATTCAGGTAGTCAAGCAGCATCTGTGAAAAGAGAAACCAGTTACCATTTCAGCTCATTTTAGGATAGCATAGTGGCACAGCTGCTGCCTCACAATACCAGAGACTTGGGTTTGATTCTGACCTCGTGTGTTACATGTGTGCAGTTTGCACATTCTTCCTGTTACTGCATGGGTTTCCTCTGGTGCTCCGATTTCCTCCCACATCCTAAAGACGTGCAGGTTTGCAAATTGATTGGTTTCCTCTGTAAATTGCCCATAGTGTGCAGGGAGTGGGATAAGTGAGATAATATAAAACTATTGTGACTGATGATCAACGTGGACTCGGTGGGCTGAAAGCCATGCTGCATCTGTAAATTAAAAAAATCAACTGGGAACAGTTACCGACATATTTTAACTAATTTCTCTCTCCAGGATGCTGCTTGACTGGCTGTGTTCTTCCGGCATTCCTGAAAATATTCAGTATGTCCTTTGTACTGTTTCACAGGTTGACAGGGCAACGTAGGACCAGGGAGGGGGGGCTGGCAACAACAGGGGGAGTAATGGGAGGGAGAAGTGTGATGGGAAGGGAGAAGGAACGTGATGAAGAGAGGATCGTGGAGTAAGAAAATAGTACCAGGTGCAAACCTGAAACCTCTCCACTATTCAATGTGATCATGACTAATTTGCCCCAGACTTCAATTCGTCTTTTTCACAAGCTCTCCACAGCCTTCAATACCCTGGTCATTCAGAAATGTACCCAACTCCTCTTTCAACACCTTCAGCCATCCACCCTTCACAAACATCTGCGGTAACGAATTCCAGAGATCCACTACTGTAAGCTGGGGGGGTGAAGACTGGGAATGGAGGTTGGGGTTGCAGACAGATGTGGAAAAGGTCAGACATCGGGGGATTGAGGTGAATGCAGATTTTTAAGGGGTGAATGTTAGGGTGGGGCGCATTTGAAGAAGGTTGGAGTAGGACATTGAGGGAAGATGTGGGTGTGAATGGGGGAGCATGTGAGAATGGGGACATGTTTGGGACTGAATGTCTGGGTGAGCCAGATTAAGAGGGTTGGTGTTTGGTAGGAGATGTGAGGGTCGGAGGTGAGGGGGCGGGGAGGATCTGGGGGATAGAGAGGAGATGGGGAGGTTGAGGATCTGGAGGTGAGGCAGGTTTTGAGAAGGTGAAAAGGGATGCTGGGGCTAGAGCTGATGGGGTATCTGGGGTTAGGGAGCGTCCAGGTTGCGGGAGGTGTGGGGATTTTGAGGGTCTGAGGGATAGGGCAGGTATGGAGATGGTTAGATGGGGATTGGGGATGAAGGTGGATCTGAGGGTGCTGCAGGTCTGGAGAAAGTTGGGGTGCAGGGAGTTGGAACTGAGGGAGGAATCAGGGGTGAGGGCGTAGGTTGAAACATAGAAAATAGGCGCAGGAGTAGGCCATTCGACCCTTCAAGCCAGCACCGCCATTCAATATGATCATGGCTAATCATCTAAAATCAGTACCCCATTCCTGCTTTCTCCCCATATCCCTTGATTCCGTTAGTCCTAAGAGCTATATCTAACTCTCTCTTGAAAACATCCAGGGCCTCCACTGCCTTCTGTGGCAAAGAATTCCAGATTCACAACTCTCTGGGTGAAAAGGTTTTTCCTCATCACAGTCCTATTCTTACACTGTGACCCCTGGTTCTGGACTCCCCCAACATCGGGAATTGTTTCCTGCATCTAGCCTGTCCAATCCCTTAAGAATTGTATATGATTCTATAAGATATCGTCCAATCCTTCTAAATTCCAGTGAATAGAAGCCCAGTCGATCCATTCTTTCATCATTTGACAGTCCCACCATCTCGGGTATTAACCTGGTGAACCTACGCTGCACTCCCTCAATAACTCTTGAGAGTTTATAGAAACATAGAAAACATACATAGGCGCAGGAGTAGGCCATTCGGCCCTTCGAGCCAGCACCGCCATTCAATATGATCATGGCTGATCATCTAAAATCAGTATTCTGATTTGGCTTTTTGGCTGGTGAACCTACGCTGCAATCCCTCAAGAGCAATGTCCTTCCTCAAATTAGGCGACCTAAATTGCACACAATGCTCCAGGTGCAGTCTCACCAGGGCCCTGTACCACTGCAGTAGGATCTTCTTGGATCCTAAACTCAAATCCTCTCGCAATGAAGGCCAACATGCCATTAGTTTTTTTACTGCCTGCTGTACATGCATTCAGTAACTGATGTACAAGCACACTCAGGTCTTGTTGCACCTCCCCTTTTCATAATCTGACACCATTCAGATAATAATCTGCCTTCCTCTTCTTGCCACCAAAATGGATAACCTCACATTATACTGCATTTGCCATGCATCTGCCCACTCACCAAACCTATCCAAGTAACCCTGCAGCCTCATAACATCCTCATCGCAGCTCACACTGCCACCCAGCTTTGTGTCATCTGCAAACTTGGAGATGTCACTTTTAATTCCTTCATCTCAATCTTTAATATATATTGTAAATGACTGGGATCTCAGCACCGAGCCTTGCGGCACCCCACTAGTCACTGCCTGCCATTCTGTAAAGGACCCGTTAATTCCTACTCTTTGTTTCTTGTCTGCCAACCAGTTCTCGATCCATGTCAATAACCTACTCCTAATACCATGTGCTCTAATTTTGCACACTAATCTCTTGTATGGGACCTTGTCAAAGGTTTTTTGAAAATCCAGATACACCATATCCACTGGCTCTCCCTTAACCATTCTATTTCCTCAAAATATTCCAGAAGATTAGTCAAACATAATTTCCCCTTCATAAATCCATGCTGAATTGGACCGATGCTGTCGCTGCTTTCCAAATACATTGCTATAATATCTTTAACATTCGACTCGAGTATCTTCCCACTACTGGTCTGTAGGGTAGCCAGAGTCGAGAGAATATTGGAAAATGATCACCAATGTATCCACCATTTATAGGGCCACATCCTTGAGTATTCTGGGATGTATACCACCAGGCCCTGGGGATTTATCTGCCTTCAGTCCTGACAGATTACTTAACACCATTTCCTGACTAATGTGGATTCCATTCAGTTCCTCCCTCCCACTAAATCCTCGGTCCCCTAGTATTTCTGGGAGATTGTTTGTGTCTTCATAGAAACATAGAAAATAGGTGCAGGAGGAGGCCATTCGGCCCTTCGAGACAGCACCGCCATTCATTGTGATCATGGCTGATCGTCCCCTATCAATAACCCGTGCCTGCCTTCTCCCCATATCCCTTGACTCCACTAGCCCCTAGAGCTCTAACTCTCTCTTAAATCCATCCAGTAATTTGGCCTCCACTGCCCTCTGTGGCAGGAAATACTTAAGAAAGGATGTACTAGCCCTGGAGGCAGTGCAGCGAAGGTTTACAAGATTAATTCCTGCAATGAGGGGATTGACATATGAGGAAAGGTTAAGTAGGCTGGAACTCTACTCTTTGGAGTTTAGAAGAATGAGAGGCGATCTCATTGAAACATATAAGATCGTGAGGGGCCTTGATCGGGTGGATGCACCGAGGATGTTCCCAATGATCGGGGAAACTAGAACTAGGGGACATAGTTGCAGAATAAGGGGGGGCTCTTTTAAAACTGAGATGAGGAAGAACTTCTTCACCCAGAGGGTGGTTAATTTATGGAATTCACTGCCCCAGGGAGCAGTGGAAGCAGAAACGTTAAATATATTTAAGACTAAAATAGATGTTTTTTTAGCTGCCAAGGGGATAAGGGGCTACGGGGAGAGGGCAGGGATATGGACCTAGGTATGGTTAGTATAGTAAGACCTGAGTGATCTCCTGGACAAGTGTCGATCGCCTGGATTGGGGTCGGAGAGGAATTTCTCGGATTTTTTTCCCGAATTGGACCTGGGTTTTTATCCGGTTTTTTGCCTCCCCCAGGAGATCACGAGGTTCTTGGGGTGGAGAGGGGTGATAGCGGTATAAAGGGGAGGGTAGTGTCTTGTGTTCTGTGTCTTGTGTCTACTGTTTGTGGGTAAGTGTGTCTGTTTAGTGTTCAGCCATGAGCGAATGGCGGTGCGGGCTCGACGGACCTGGTGGTCTACTCTCGCACCTACTTTCTATGTTTCTATGTTTCTATGAAATTCCATAAATTCACAACTCTCTGGGTGAAAAAGTTTTTTCTCACCTCAGTCTTAAATGACCTCCCCTTTATTCTAAAACTGTGGCCCCTGGTTCTGGACTCGCCCAACATTGGGAACATTATTCTTGCATCTAGCTTGTCCAGTCCTTATATAATTTTATGTTTCTATAAGATCCCCCCCACAAGCTTTCTTTTATGCTCTTTCCCCCCCCCCCCCTCTTAATTAACCCCTTTGTCCTCCTCTGTTCTAAATTTCTCCCAGTCCTCCGGTTTGCTGCTTCCTGTGGCCAATTTATATGCCTTTTCCTTGGATTTAACACTATCCTTGATTTCCCTCGTTAGCCACAGTTGAGCCGCCTTCCCCGTTTTATTTTTTTGCAGTGAGGGATGAACAATTTTTGAAGTTTATCCACGCGGTCTTTAAATCTTTGCCATTGCAACTCCACCGTCAACCCTTTAAGTATAATTTGCCAGTCTATCCTAGCTAATTCCCATCTCATACCTTCAAAGTCTAATTTCTTTAAGTTCAGGACCATAGTCTCTGAATTAACCGTGTCACTTTCCATCCTAATGTAGAATTCCACCATATTATTGTCAATGTTGCCCAAGGGGCGTGGCACAACAGGATCACTAACTAATCCTTCCCATTGCACAATACCCAGTCTAGGATGGCCTGGTCCTCTAGGCGGTTCTTCTACATATTGGTTTAAAAAACCATCCCGTATACATTCCAGGAAATCCTCCTGTTCAGCGCTGGTACCAATTTGGTTGGCCCAATCAAGTCACCCATGATACCTTTGCTGTACACATCCCTAACTTCCTGCTTGATGCTATTCCCAACCTCCCTACTGCTATTTGGTGGTCTGTGGGGATTGTGTAGGTTTCAAAAAGGTTGGGGTGAGGGAGGTTTGGAGCAGGTTGGTGTGGGATGAGAATATTTGAGGGGGCCAAGTTTGAAGAAAGTTGGGGTGAGGGTGTATCTGAAGGTAGCGCAAGTTTGAAGGGTGGGGAGGGGTGCATGAATTAGAGTTGGGGGAATCAGGGGTGAGGGTCTAAGTTCGGGGATGTATGAGATTTGATGGGCCAGGGATGGATTGGGCTGGTTTCGACGAGGGTTGGGGGTGAGATCAGTTTGGAAAAGGTTGGGGTGAGAGAGTATTTGTGGATGGGCAGGTTTAGATTGGGTTGGGTTGAGGGAGCATCTGAGGATGGGGCAGGGTAGTATGAGAGGGGAGGTTGGGGTGAGGAGGAGCTATGGAGGGGTGGGTTTGGAGCAAAGGTTCCTCTATAATCTTTGGTTTGGAGAAGGTTGGGGTTGAGGGAGCATCTGAGGGTGGGGTAGGCATGGTGAAGGTTCGGGTTGGAGGAGAGGTTGGGGTTGAGGGCGCATCTGAGGGTGGGGTAGGCATGGTGAAGGTTAGGGTGGGTGGAGAGGTTGAGGGAGGGGCAGGCATGGTGAAGGTTCGGGTGGGAGGAGAGGTTGGGGTTGAGGGCGCATCTGAGGGTGGGGTAGGCATGGTGAAGGTTAGGGTGGGTGGAGAGGTTGAGGGAGGGGCAGGCATGGATGGAGCAGGTTGGGGTGAGGTGGGTCTGGAGGGGAAGCGGGGGGCCATGTGAAGCCGGGCTCGGTCCGCGGGATGCGGGCTACCGAGGACTGTGGGCTCGGGGCCGTTGCGAGCGGTGGTGGCGAGAGTAGGTCCCGCCGAGGCCGGGTCGGTGCAGTCCCCGGGCCGCCGGCGTAGGGTTAAAGGTCACTGACCTGAGGAGAGGAGGCTCCAAGATGGCGGCGCGGCGGCGGCTCCGCACGGGCGCGCATGCGCCGGCACTGGGCCGCGCCTCCCCCCTGTGGCTGCGGCCGCCCGGAGGTGTGGGGCCGGTGATGAGTCCGGCCTCTGTACCCCCGCCCGGCACTGGTTCCCGGTCCGGGCCTGGCGGCTGTCGGTCTACAGGAGGCGAGGTGGAATATCCTCGCAGCGGGGCTACGGGAGGCCTGCATAAGCCCAGCCGCCCTCGCTGCTCCCCGGCGTGTGTCTACACCTCAGCTTTACACCTCTCATTCACTCTTGGCCTCCCCTTTATTCTAAGACTCTGTGTGGCCCCTGGTTCTGGACTCGCCCAACATTGGGAACTTTTTTTAGGCATCTAGCTTGCCCAGTCCTTTTATAATTTTATAGGGATCTTATAGAAACTTATAAAAGGACTGGACAAGCTAGATGCAGGAAAAATGTTCCCAATGTTGGGTGAGTCCAGAACCAGGGGCCACAGACTTGGAATAAAGGGGAGGCCATTTAAGACTGAGGTGGGAAAAAACTTTTTCACCCAGAGAGTTGTGAATTTGTGGAGTTCCCTGCCACAGAGGGCAGTGGAGGCCAAATCACTAGATGGACTTAAGAGAGAGTTAGATAGAGCTCTAGGGGCTAGTGGAATCAAGGGATATGGGGAGAAGGCAGGCACGGGTTATTGATTGGGGACAATCAGCCATTATCACAATCAGTGGTGGTGCTGGCTTGAAGGGCCGAATGGCCTCCTGCACCTATTTTCTATGTCATCTAAACTGTTCAGGCAGAGAGTTTTGACAATTACCCCACTTTTTGTGTAAAGGAATAACGTCACACAGCATGTAAACGGGTAGCTTGTCACTTGTAGAGGAGATTCACCAGGTCACCCATTCCTTCTCTCCAGAGATGCTGCCTGTTCCGCTGAGTTAATCCAGCTTTTTCTGTCTATCTTCTCAAGGATGATGTTTGCATTGGAGGACTTTAGTTAAGGGGAGAGATTAGATCGGCTGTGCCTGCCTTTCTAGGAGCGAAGGAGGATGAGGGATGACCTGACGGAAGAATATGAGGTGTAGATAAGGGCACTAATAAGAACTTTTTTCCCTCATGGCAGTGAAATCAAAAACAAGGTTTTTTCGTAGGATGATGGAGTTTTAAAAGGGATCTAAAGCTTAAGAATTTTGTTCAGAATGGTTGATATATGAAAGTCGATGGCAGAGGAGGTGGTGGATTTGATACAATCGCTATATTTAAAAGGCATTTAGGTTGACTCTTAAATAGGTAAATAGGATTAGTATAGATTGGCAAATGGGTCAGTGTTGTGTTCGAGAGCTAAATACTCTTCAACCCCGCTGTTGTATTCGAGGGCTAAATAATTCACAATCTACACTTGGTGTACAGAACCCAAAGTGTGTTTATTTCAAGCCTAACATGGCTGCTGCCAAACCCCTGGACGTCGCCCAGGGAACCCCTTTAGGAAACATATATCTCGAGGCAGAACCCTCTAATGGTGACTCTAGGACACAACACATTTTCCTCCTTACAAACGAAGGTTAACATATAAGTCCCGTTATCCACCCAAATATGTCCATATGCAATCAGTCCAACATAACAGCTCGGTGCACATAGAACATGCAGATGATGGTTTAAACCAAAAATAAACACAAAAAGGTGGAGTAACTCAGCGGGTCAGACAGCATCTCTGGAGAAAAGGAATAGGTGATTTTTCGGGTTGAGACCTTTCTTCAGATGAGGAAAAACGTTTTCACCAAAAGAGTTGTGAATCTGTGGAATTCTCTGCCACAGAAGGCAGTGGAGGCCAATTCACCTCCTGTTTTCAGGAGAGAGTTAGATTCCGAAGCTATCGAGTTGCAAGTGCCTCCATGGTTTGTCCGGCCATGGGATTGGCTGAAGAGGGGCAGGACTTGAAGCGTCGCTACCGCATGTGCTTGCAGGTGCCACCATTGGGACACGACTGAGCATGTCTGCAATGCGATTGCGTGAACCTGCGAGGTATTCTACATTGAAGTTGTACTGGTGAAGGCGATCAGACCATCTGTAGATCCTGAGCGGACGGTGTCCTGAACCTGACGTGTCTAACAACGTAGTTAGCGCTTGGTGATCTGTACGGAGAGTGAATGGTCTCCTGTATAGGTATACGTGTGTTCACATGCGTAGTTGCACGCTAATGCTTCGCGTTCCCCCGTGGAGTACTTGCGTTCTGTGGCAGTCAAGGGACGAGATGCGAATGCGATCGGTCGTTCGCTTCCCTCGATACTCTGCAAGGTCGAGATCGCTGGGACCTCGGTCTGGCTCCTCATAGATGTGGGGGCGAAGGTTTCAATTTTGAGCGTCGACCTCTACAAAAGGTACTTTTCGGATTACCCACTTACTTCCCCGAGGGACACTCTTAACGCTTATGATGGTTCAACCATACCCACGAGAGGGCAAGTGACCGTTCCTGTCTGCTACAAAGGAGTTAAGCACGATAGCTTCACATTCTACGTCGCAGAAGGAAAGAGTCTGATGGGAGTCAATTTGTTTGATCGACTAGGGTTCAAGCTTCAGGACTCAACCGGCATGAACATCAATGTGATCAGTGATGCGGACTATGGACAGGAGTACCCCTCCCTTTTCTCGGGTTTTGGGATAGTTAAAGGGTACTGCCACGCACCTCGTGTAGACACATCAGTCCGGCCGGTTTCACAACGCCTACGGCGTCTACCATTTTCCGTTCGCGCTGAAGTCTCAACGGAACTGAAACGACTCGAAAAGGATGGTATCATTGAGCGCATCGATTCATCTCCTTGGATATCGAATCTGGTAATCGCGCGACGCAAGAACGGTGAACTCAGGCTGTGCATCGATCTCAAAGCGGTCAACAAAGCCATCATTCCGGACAAATGCCCTCTGCCAACAATACAAGAACTAGCTGCGTCGTTCCACGGTTCAACGGTGTTCACAAAACTGGACAAGCGCCGAAGCTACCTTCAGGTACCACTAGCAGAACACAGTCGGCAGTTGTCAGCATTCATTACACATGAAGGAGTATTTCCCCAATGGACAGTGTGGTGGTCAGCAATAGATCGTTGCGTAGAAGATTTTGTTAAAAATTGTGAAGCATGCACAATTAGTGAGAAAGCAACTAGACCATGTCCTGCCACTCTTCAGCCAATCCCATGGCCGGCCAAACCATGGAGGCACTTGCAACTCGATATCTTCGGAGAGGTGCAAGTTGCGCCAAGAAGCCAGCGGTTTCTACTGGTAGTACATGATCTCCACAGCAAGTGGCCTGAGATCGCAACTACTTTCTCAGTCACGACAAGCTCGATCATCGCGATTCTCGAAAAGCTGTTCACTAAGTGGGGACTGCCGGAGGTCATAATGACAGACAATGGCCCTCAGTTCATATCTGAACAGTTCTCCACTTTCCTCGCGAGCTACGATATTCAACATCAGCGGACGTCGAGATACAACCCCCAATCGAACGGCGGGGTTGAATGATTCAATCGCGTGATTAAGGAAAGCATAAAAGCGAGCATGTCGGAGGGGAAAACGTTCGAACCGTCAATCCATATTCTCCTCCGATCCTACAGATCCACACCACACACGTTGACTGGGAAAACACCAGCAGAGCTGATGATAGGGCGCAACCTGCGAACAAAATTAAATGCTCTTCAACCATCATCGCACCCAAATCCGGACACAAGAGCGAGGACGGAAATGATAGCGCACAGACAAGCAAAAGGGAAAGCGTACTGTGATGCCAAACGAAGAGTACGAGCGCCGCGGTTCAAGGTCGGCGACTGGGTACGGATCGGCCGCCCTAACAGGCAACATAAGCTTGCAAGCGCACCCTCCAAGCCGATACAGATTAAACGGAGATTCGGCGAGGAGGCGTGCCTCCTCCAAGATAACACCAAATGGAACGCGAGGTGCCTAATTGCAAGTAGACAGGGACAGGAAGAAGATGAATTGGACACTTTTCCTTTTCCAATATCCAATCAAGACAGTGATTGTGGTCAGCATACAGCAAAGCACACAGCGGAGCAGTCTATTCTCACTCGACGCTCTCAGCGACAGAGGAGGAGACCTCTATATCTGCAGGATTATCAGCTGTGAAGCCTTAAACGTTATGTGCACCGAGCTGTTATGTTGGACTGATTGCATATGGACATATTTGGGTGGATAACGGGACTTATATGTTAACCTTCGTTTATAAGGAGGGAAATGTGTTGTGTCCTAGAGTCACCACTAGAGGGCTCTGCCTCGAGATCAATGTTTCCTAAAGGGGTTCCCTGGGCGACGTCCAGGGGTTTGGCAGCAGCCATGTTAGGCTTGAAATAAACACACTTCGGGTTCTGTACACCAAGTGTAGATTGTGAATTATTTAGCCCTCGAATACAACAGCGGGGTTGAAGAGTACCTGGAGTGGGGCCTTACATCATCGCGGCTTGGAATGGCTGTGGGACTTTGCTAGCGCACACCGGGAGCTCCAACAACAAGGCTCGGAGCGCGGCCTTGCATCACCCGGCGCGGCGTTAATGGCCGCGGGACAATTACCATCGCCCGCCGGGAGCTTTGACTGACATCGGGAGGGGAATGGGGAGTGCAGGGGAGAGATAAGTCTTTGCCTTCCATCACAGCGAGGAGGAGATGCGCTGTGATGGCTGTTTGTGTAAATTGTGTTGTGTCTTGGGACTTTTTCTTGTGTGTATGACTGCAGAAACAACATTTAGTTTGACATTCAAATGACAAATAAATTGTATTGTATTGTATTGAGTAACAAAGGCAGCTTTTCTGGAGATACGGAATAGGTGATCTTTTGGGTCGATATCCTTCTTCAGACTGGGTCAGGAAAAGGGACGACCCTAACCCAACTGCATCCCCTCTCTCTCCATTCCTCCCCCACCCTCATTTTACTACCTGAAGAAGGGTTTCGGCCCGAAACGTCGCCTATTTCCTTCGCTCCATAGATGCTGCTGCACCCGCTGAGTTTCTCCAGCATTTTTGTGTACCCTCATTTTACTACCGTTCTGTTGAGTTCCTCTGTTTACTTGTTGTCACCCAGTCCAAACCCAATAATGGAACATGCAGATGATGGTTTAAACCAAAGATAAACACAAAAAGGTGGAGTAACTCAGCGGGTCAGACAGCATCTCTGGAGAAAAGGAATAGGTGATGTTTCGGGTTGAGACACTTCTTCAGATGAGGAAAAACGTTTTCACCAAAAGAGTTGTGAATCTGTGGAATTCTCTGCCACAGAAGGCAGTGGAGGCCAATTCACCTCCTGTTTTCAGGAGAGAGTTAGATTTAGTTCTTAGGGCTAACGGAATCAAGGGATATGGGGGAAAAGCAACAACAGGGTACTTATTTTGGATGATCAGCCATGATTATATAGAATGGCAGTGCTGGTTCGAAGGGCCGAATGGCATACTCCTACACCTATTTTCTATGTTTCAGACTATCCCTTTTCTTTTCTCCAGAGATGCTGTCTGACCTGCAGAGTTACTCCAGTCTTTTATGCTTACAATAGCCTATTGTGTGCCCCACATTTCTTTAATTATTGGTGTTTTTTGCATCTATTTCTCCTAAGTACCGTCAATATCTCTCGGTCCCCTTTCCCCCTGACTCTGTCTGAAGAAGGGTCGCGACCCAAATCGCCTCCAATTCCTTTTCTTCAGAGATCTCTGACTATCACTTGCCTGGCTTTGTCCTGCCATCACCTCTCTTCCAGCTTTCTTCACCACCCTCTCTTCCTCCTCATCCTCACTACAATCAAACTGAAGAAGAGTCCTGACCCAAAACGTCACCTATCCATGTTCTTCAGAGATGCTGCCTGACCTGCTGAGTTGCTCCAGCATTTTGTGCCTGTCTTTGGTTTAAACCAGCACCTGCAGTTCCTCCATACACATATTATACAACTTTATTATACCATTGATGGGCCCATACACTGGAACTTAAAGCACAAGGTGAAGGCAGATAGATGTAGCCTGTCGGAAGGAACTACAAATGCTGTTTACAGCATAATCTGTGGAATTCTTAGCCACAGAAGGATGTGGAGTCAAAGTCAGTGGATATATTTGAGGCAGAGATAGATAGATTCTTGATTAGTACGGACGTCAGAGGTTATGGTGAGAAGGCAGGAGAATGGGGTTAGGATGGAGAGATAGATCAACCATGATTGAATGGCGGAGTAAACTTGTTGGGCCGAATGGCCTTAATTCTACTCCTATCACATGATCTGGACACAAAATGCTGGAGTAACTCAGGGGGACAGGCAGCAACTCTGGAGAGAAGGAATGGGTGATGTTTCCGGTCGAGACCCTTCTTCAGATAGATGCAGGGCTGCCAACATTGGGTGAGAGTTGGGAGTGAGAAATTGCGAGAGACCAAGCCCGAGGGAGCATAGCGGGGTGTCCCCCCTCTCCCATTGGTACGGAGGTTTTGCATTTTTCAGCTTGAAGTTGTGCAATCTGGTGCATACTGTAGCGAGTCTTTTAATTTACACTTGAATGCAATATTTATGCTTTAAATTGCATTAGCTATGAATAAGGTTAGGCTAAATTACATTCCTAATTCCATTGCACAGTAGAGCCAGGCTCCGATCAACAGGTGCAGCACATGAATGATCTTAGTGTATTCAAGTATGGAAATCAGATTATAATGAAGCACTTGGCCCATGTTGACCAACCTAGGTCTCACTGCACGCCTGGTGCTCCAGTTGTTTACCTTCTCTCACTCCTGACCCCGAGTCCAGCATTACACCTGGCCACCTATTTTACCCTGATCATAGCTGCTTACCTGCTTAGGTTCCCAGTGCTGAACACTTCAATTGTCCCAGCTTTGACTGCACACCTTGTACTATTCCAGACCTTGACTCTGGATGCACACTTGGCCTTGCTCCTAGCCCCTCTGCACTGACAATACATCTGGCCAACACATAAAGCCCCATATCTGACCAACCTAGACTTAACCTATTATGTTCAAGTCCACAGGTGCTTATCTAATGCGGTAATCTTTTATGGGGCACTTCACAGACCATTGGCTTCCTTGTTATCTAACATGCTAGTTACTTTGTCAAAGAAAGTCATCAATAGGTTGAACACAATTTCTCATCCATAAAATTATACATACACACTCAGCTGTATAAGTATTCTGTTACAATTTCCTTCATTTTCCTAACAAACTGTCCTGAAGTCATTTTCACCCCCAATATTTTCAGTATTCAGTCTTTCTCTCAGCTGGGACTTTTCTAAAATCTATCTGTATTCTTTGGAAGGGCCTAACTGCTAATGGTTGTCCTCCTCCTGGGACTGCTCTCATGATTTTCTTATTAATTTGCTGACATATTACACAGCCCCTTATGACTTGTTTGGCCATGGTAAACATCCCACAGCAAGCGTAGGGTCTGAGGAGGGTGTCACACAGGGCTTGTGTTCCCCAATGGCTTTCTCCATGTAATCTCCCTAATAACTCCCTCATTCTTTGTTCAATAGCTGCTTTCCATTTGGTGTCCACCATTTCCCATTTGAAGTACGCTGAGCCCCCATTTCTTTCATGTTTTCCTATTCTTTCTCACTAAAGATAGGTATCTTTTCCTCTGGTTTCCTTAAAGGTATTAGTGACTTCATTTCTACCATCTGTTCTGTGGCTGCTCTTTTTGCAACCTCATCCACTGCCCTATTTCCTCTGGCATCCAGGGTGTTACCCTTCTGATGCCCTGCGACACATGTGCTATGGCTATTCGTTCTGGTTTTTGCAAGGCTTCCAGTGTCTGTCCTACCAATTGCTCATGCGCTAATTCTTTCCCTCGAGTTGTTATCATTCCTCGCTCTTTGCAGATCTTCCCAAAGGTGTGTAGTACTCCAAAAGCGTATTTTGAATTGGTATATACTGTTCCTTCCTTCCCCTCCAATAATTCTAATGCTCTCATTAATGCATTTAATTCACAAGATTGAGCTGACCAACTACCAGGCAGCCTGCCGCTTTCAATTTCCTCCATAGTTTCCCCGTTCTCTATACCGTACCCACTATGTCTTTTTCCATCTATGCACCTGGAGGATCCATCTATAAACCACCGGCTTCCCTCAGCCAGAGGTTGCTCTTCTAAGTCTTCTCTACTTTTTGTCTGTAAATCTATTATTTCACTACAGCAGTGTACTGGGCCCTCTTCCTTGTCACCCTGTTTCTCTGCTGGATACAGGAATTGGGACGGGTTAAGGTTCTTATCCGTAATTATCATCAAATCGTCTTTTTCCATCAGGATGGCCACATACTTTAAAAGTCTAGAGTCTGTTAACCATCTGTTGGATTTCTGAGTGAGTATGGTTCTTACTGTGTGTGGTGTAGAAACAACCAGAGTGCCTCCAAAGGTTAATTTCCTACTCTCTTCCACCAATATTGCAGTAGCTGCTACCGCTTGTATGCATCCCGGCCATCCCCTGGAGACTGGATCTAATATTTTCGAGAGGAAGGCCACTGGCTGTCGATTTCTCCCTCTTTTCTGGGTGAGTACCCCTAGTGCCACCCCCTTGTCTGAATTTACAAACAGATGGAAAGGTTGTTCTACTGAGGGCAGAGCCAACACGGGAGCAGTAATCAAACTGTTCTTTAATTTCCCAAATTCCACCTCCTGTTCTGGGGTCCACTGAACTTTGTCTTTTTCTTCTCCAAATTTATCATACAGGAATTTTACTTGTCTGGAGTAATCATCTATCCACAGTCGACAGTATCCTATCAATCCCAGGAATTTTCGGTTCTCTTTCTTATTCTTTGGTAGTGGTACTCCCGTGATCCCAGCTATCCTTTCGGGGTTTATTCGTCTCTTTCCTCCACTTATCAGATGTCCCAGATATTTTACCTCTTGTTTCACAAATTGAAGCTTGTTACGGGACACTCTTAACCCCTTCCTTCCCAAGAAGTTTAACAGGCTTATTGTGGCGTCCCTTACTTCCTCTTCTCTCTCTCCTGACAAAAGGAGGTCATCCACATACTGTAATAGTTGCGTTTCCCCGTGACCTGGAAAATCCTCCAATACCTGCTCTAAAATTTGGCCGAATAAATTTGGTGATTCTGTAAAAGCTTGAGGGAGCACCGCCCACCGGAATTGTTGCTTTCGCCCGGTTTTTAGGTTTTCCCACTCAAAGGCGAATAAGTCTCTACTCTCTGTTGCCAGCGGACAGCTCCAGAAGGCATCCTTTAAATCTACCACACTAAACCATTTGTGGCTTGGGGGTATCCGTCCCATGATGGTGCAAGGGTTAGGCACTACCAGGTGTCGGGCTTGGACCACCTTGTTCAGTTCCCTCAAGTCCTGTACGAGTCTAAACGTCCCGTCGGTCTTTCTGACTGGTAGGATCGGAGTATTGTAGGGGGACATACATGGTTCCAATAACCCGTCCTCTAATAAATTCTCAATGATTGGTTGTAAGCCTTTTCGTCCCTCGGTCGAAATGGGGTACTGTCATACTCGTACTATGTCTGCACCATCTTTTAATGCTATTTGAAGAGGGGGTATTTGCAAACCTCCTCTGTTTCCTTCCTTGCCCATACTTGATCATTAATTCTTTGCTCATCCACCTCTCTTAGAGCATACAGCTGAACCACTATTCTTCCTTCTATCGGTGCTGTACCTATTCCCAATTGTATTTTGTAAATCCCTGCCCATTAAATTTACACCAGCCTGAGGGACTAAGATCAGGTCCTCTACTGCCTCCCGGTGTTCATACCTTACACATTTACTCCTCCTATCTCGGGAGCTACCATCACAGTTCCCCCAACCCCGGTAATTTTTATTCTCCCTTGTCCTGCCTCCATACCTGCGGGTACTTTGATTACACTTGATCGCTCCGCACCTGAATCTACCATAAACTCCATATCCTCTCCCTGGGCTCCTGTCTTTAAATTTACCAGAGGTTCCCTTCTGTAGCCCCCTAACCCCAGGGACGGGAACCCCTGACCCCCCTATTCATTTTCCATCATTCTGTACGTGCGGAACTCCGCTACAAGCTCAGGGCATTCCCGTTTGAAGTGTCCTTCTCTGTTACAATAATAACATCTTATAGGTCCCACCCTCCAATGTGGTTCCGTATTTGTCTCTTCCCGACCCCTGCCGTATCCTTCTCCCTCTCTTCTGCCATATCCTTCTCCCTCTCTTCTGCCATATCCTCTTCTACCTCTACCTCGGGAGTAATTCCCTCTCCATCCTGTACCTACCTGTTCCTTAACATCTACCACTCGCTTTACAGCCTGCATCATAATCAGTGCCTTCCCCTTCTGTTTTATCTCATCTCTCCGCACGTTCACTTTCTGGGCCTCTGTAAGCAACTGAAGTAGTGGTTTCTCATTCCAGTCATCCATCTTTTCTAATTTCTTCCTCACATCAGACCAGGATTTGGTCACGAAATTGGCCCTAAGCAATTGTTGTCCTGCCCCTGAGTCCGGGTCTATTCCGGAATACTGTTGCATGTTCTTCCTGAGTCTCTGAAGGAACACTGTCGGGGCCTCATCTTTCTGCTGTCCATTCTCAAATGCTCGTTCGAAATTCTGTCCTTTGGGTACTGCCTCTCTTATCCCTTTTATAATTATATCCCGCAGGTCCTTCATATTCCCTCGTCCTGCTACTGTTCCCTTGTCCCAATCTGGCTCTTGTACTGGGAATTTATCTGCTGCCGCCGCATTCTGCTGCCCTGGAGGGTTCTCCTGTTCCCACTTTTTAATTGCTGCTGCCCTAATCATTTGCATCTCCTCTGATGTGAAGAGATTCCCCATAATGGCCATCAACTACTCCCATGTATAAGTGTTTGGCCCAAGGAATTGATCTAACTGCTCTGCAAGACCTAAAGGATCCCCTAGGAGGCTTTTCATTTCTTTCTAGAAATTCCTCACTTCAGTACTAGTTAAGGGGACTTTAACAAACCTCATTCCCCCTCGGGGTCCTCCCATGGGTACCTCTCTTAGGGGTCTAATTTTTACCAATCTTCTTTTTACTCTGTCTGACCTTCTGACTCCCTCTCCTGGTGACGGGGGATTGAATTCATCTACCCCGACCGCCTCCTGTCTCTTTATTCCCTTTTATTTCTCACTCCTGGGGTCCGGTAGGTCACTGTTGGTGTCATCACTGTCAGTAACATCATCATTAAATTCTTGTTTTACCCTGACCTTTCTCTTTACCACCAGAGCAGACCCGGGTGTCACCTCTTCCACTCCCGTCGCCACGAGTGGGGGTGGGGGTTGAATTGGCGGCGCTACTTCGGGTAATTGATGTACATAGGGAGGAGCTAGGTTCTCCAGTAAATTCCATGAGGGTGAAGAGGAATTTGACTGTTCAACCTCTTCTTTTAATTTCAACAGATTACATCCCGTTTCCCATACCGCGGCATACATGGTTTCTTCTATCATTGGATTGGGTTTATTTTTCACATATACATTCAATGCCTGCTGTACCCAATCCTCATCTGATCCATCCTGACCGAAGCTCCTTTTATCGGGTGTTTTGGCCATTCAAAATAACAATACCTTATCATTGTTGTCTTCTCCAATCCCTGGGTATTTCCTGCCCCCCAGCGGTTCAGCATTCGCCCCAACGGACTATTGGGCAGAATGCGGGGATTTGGCTTACGGCCTTTCCCCTCCCTTTCAGGTTTTTCATTTACATTTCCCATTCTCTCGATCGGAATTCCTCTCCGATCTCTTATCAAATTGCCCAGGTAATACTATAATAGTCAAAGTTTCTTACCGGGGTCTATGCACAGAATCACTCGATTTTCGCGATCTCCTATCACTCTCACTTCTTTGCCGAGTCTCTGTTTGGTCCGGATACTACTGCTCAAACAGCTGACGGCAAGCAAGGAGTCTGAGACCGCTGAACTCAGCAGGGTGCACCTTCCCTTTGTCCGCCTACTCCCGTCAGCTGTCCAGAGTATTTGATCCCGGAAACCGAGCCCCCAAGTTGTGAGATTCAAAATCACAAACGCTTTTGAGACAAATTCAGGCAAAGAAGTGTTTTTATTAAGTTCATATTCTGCAGAATAGGTGCCTCTCCTCTGATGTCCCCAAGAGGTACACCGAGGATCGGGATGTCTTCTATCTTTATACATTTCTTTTCACTATTTTCACACCCTCATCCCTCCCCATTGAGCTTCTTCCAATCATAACATAAAACCCAGATTCCCACGAGAACGTCATGGAACGCCCACCCAAACTTCTACTGAAGTATTTCTATTGCTACTTTTTATCTAGAATTTCTCTCTGTTCTTAATATCATTACTTTCTATTCTACTAGCAGTCTGGCTTCTGCTGACATCTTATTTCTTTCTAAGTTATATTTTTCTATCCCTAGTCTAAATCAACCATGTCTATTAACTCTTTCCTCACAAATGCAAAGTCCAATAACCATATATTTAAGCAATATTATTCTATTAAATGTGAGCTCCAATAATCTATATTCTATTCTATGGGGAGAAGGCAGGAACGGGATACTGATTGTGGATGATCAACTATGATCACAGTGAATGGTGGTGCAGGTTCAAAGGGCCAAATGACCTGCTCCTGCACCATTCAGGTAATTGTCATATGACATCGTCTATTGTCTATAAAATGGAATTCAGAAAATTAAACAATGCATTGTTGCCAAGAGATGGTCTGTAATGTTCCGTTGCTGTGGTAGCATTAGGTCAGTTAAAGAACCTGATGGGACAGTTGCTTTTTTTGAACTGGGAGTGTGGGACGCTTCCACTTCTGTGTCTACTGTCCGATGGTAGCAGTGAGAAAACAGCAGGCCAATCCGATTTTAGCTATTAGTTGAGAAAACTTCACCTGAACAACTTGGTATTATTAACATCTCTACATTCTGAGACCTTTCCTGTAAAAGATCTTTCAGGGGAAGTGTTGCGACTATCCGCAGAAAGTAAAGCGTGATCTGCGTGCCTTTGTAATATTTTTAATATATTGCGACATTTGGATTGATATAGGTATTGTAATTTTCTTTTCCACTTACCTTTTATAGTGCTGATAATTTACATAAGGTGTTCACTCCTGTATATCTGTATGAGTGTGGGAAGCCAAATGTATCAGAAAATGTTATAGTGGAGACTTGTGTGCACAAAATTACATATGTTTTCCAAGTGATTTCCATCACATAAGCAAAAAAATTAAGGAATTTGACAAGCTGTTGGTTTGAAGCGATTTTAATATAGTTTAGAGATACAACATGAATCAGGTGCTTCGGACCAGTGATTCTATGGTGACCATCGATCACCCGTTTTAGTTTAGTTGTTCATTGTCATATGAAAAGTTTGAATTTGCATGCTATCCAGTCAAAGGAAGGCCTATACATGATTGCAATCAAACCATCCACAGTGTACAGGTGAAGGGGAAATAAAGATTTAAGAGTGGAATGATTGCAATGGATGTCAGCAGACCTCTTACAGTCTGCACGCAGATGCGGACCAGCACGCAAAGGATCGCCTTGCTCAGGCGCCAGTTGGTCTCGACATTCATACTGGTTCAAGAGTGTTTTATTGTCAAGCATCTTTTATTGTCTTATGTCCCAAAACAGGCTATTTTGGTGAATCGGAGACGGTAAGTTGGTTTGAATTTTTTTATTTTAACGAAACAACGAGCCAACGAGAGTGGATAAGACAACCACATTTACAATGTGGATCCACAAGTGTGGGCGCTAGACTGACAGTTACTGACAGTTACAGCAAAATAACTGCTAATGGAACACCCGCACTCAGTGACTCCTCCAGTCAATCATGAGGGTTCGATTACCCAGAGCCACCACTGGGTGTCGCTACACTATGTTATTCCCCTTTTTCAAACACTCCCTACACATTAGTGGCAATGTTATGGAGGCTATTTACAGTAACCTAAAAAGCTGCATGTGTTTGGGATGTGGGAGGAAACTGGAACACCCGGAGGAAACCCACACAGTCACTCAAACTCCACAGAACCCAATGTCCGTATGGAACCAAGGTCTCTGGTGCTGTGAGGTAGTAGCTCTACCGGCTGCACCATTGTGCTGCTCATTTTATGAGTGTAAATTCCATTGATTGCTTTGTTTTGAGTTTTAGTTACTTTGAGAATAGAGCAGGATTTGCTATTGAGTCAGTTTATAGACACATATCCTGCGAGAACGTCATCAAAGTGAAACCATGTACATATTCAATGACCAAAAGTCAAGTGAAATTTGACCCTGCTTCCAAAACAATTGAGGTCCCAAGTTCCACGTATCCACACTCACAGAAATATTTTGTGTATTGCATTGCATCATAATTTGTCCATTATTACAACTCCCCATTATTGAGCATTATTGGGGCATCTTTGAGCCCTTAATCCTGCTCTGCTTATTGGTTGTAAGGAATTTAGATGTATGATCATTTAACACATTGGAACTACCTGAATTTTAGAGCCCAGCTGCCTTCATACTTGTTGCCTTTTCCCCCATTACCCCTGACACCCGCACTAATCTAAACTATCAATCTCCGCCATAAAATATATCCATTGACTTGGCCTCCACATCCATCTGTGGCAATGAATTAGACAGATTCACCACCCTCTGATTAAAGAAATTCCTCCTCTCCATTCACTTTAATGTCTCTTTATTATCTGCCACTGATCTGCTTTCATTGGGTGTCACTTTCTTCAATTGGACCCCTCTGGCATTTGCTAATCTCATCATTCGCATCATTAGTACTGAACTATTATCTACTGCTTTGATGACCCTTGGACTATCCTTGATCAGACTTTGCTGGGTTTACCTTGCGCTGTAAATGGGTCGATTGCAAACGTGTATTGTCCTTCTGCTGACAGGTCAGCACGCAACAAAAGCTTTACACTGTACCTCGGTACACGTGACAACAAACTAAACGTAAATTCAAGGGCATAGAACAGTACAGCACAGGAACAGGCCCTTTGGCCCACCATGTCCGTACCACGGATGATGCCCGGTTAAACTAATCTCTGCTCTGTACCAATTCTATTTAATTATTATTTTGGTTATTTTACAGCCACATTAAAATAAAAGCATGTGGAGGTGCATTTGTGCAAATGAAAAGCCCCTTCCATCGGCAGGAGTAAGTATTTTTGTAATTTCCTGTTGTTGCATTTGCATTTACAAAATTTGTATTTGTATTCATGATATATTTTGGAATTTTGTTTTTCCTTGTATAAAATAATGTGTGGACTACAATCACTTGATTATGATTTCAATTGCAAAAATAGTTAATGAAAATGCTTTTCCTGTGCTTAACTTAATTTGTCTGTTATATTTTGCCTCTGGTAAATGTTAGCCGTTTCAAATTGAATTTTTCATGTTTTATTATTTGTTATTGGCATGACTAATTTTTATTAGATGGGTTGTGCATATTGAGGCCGAGAAATGTTTATTTGTGTAATGTGACTGGTTCACGACTTGAAAAAATACATTCTCCTCTAAGTAAACGTGGGACGTTTATGACATTCATGATTTTCTTCCTGTCCTGTGCAGTGATGAGCAATGGTGGGCCACCAATGTAAAAACAACCCTGGAAAAGATGGGCATCCTGTTTGTTCCAAGATAAAGGGGATTGGTCTGAGCAGGACCCAAGCTCCTGGTACTAGGAGTCAGCTGCTCATCATAACACCTTACCTTGTGGGCAGCATTGACCACCAATTCTAAACTCCTCTGCTCCAACGTATCACTACTCACCCACAGTCATCAGAGAGCTATTGGCCCTCACTGAAGCCTGAATTGACCCTTGGTTTTCACTTACGATACGATACAATAAATCTTTCTTCATCACCGGAGGGAAATTGGTTTGCCAACAGTCCCAACACACAAGGTGCACAAAAACTTGAAATTAAAAGTGCAAATAAAAAGAAAAAGACATGCGACTGTTGGCTGGCTGCCGTGTGCACAATGCATTAAACGGAACGAACGAACAAACAAACAAACAAACGCAGGCTTATCCCCTGGGTAGAGAATTATAAAAGTAGAGTACTCCCCCACACCGGGACCCACATTGTTCTACCACCGTCCCAGACGATAGTCCCCCATCGCCGGATCCCCATTGTTCTTCACGGCAGTCCCCCCACGCCGGGTCCCCGTTGTCTTCTCCTCCCCCCCCCCCACTCTCATTGAACGCTGATTGCGGGTCGATCGTGAGGCCCCACTGCCGCTGAGGCTCCCGCCACCGCCGAGGCAGACCTCGCCATACAGCTTCACCTCGGTCCCCTGGGAGGCCTGTGGGGCGAGTCTAGCCAACCACCCGGTGCACGTTCCGGTCGGCGGCACGGTTGTTCGGTGGGTGGATTGGGCCCGCGCGGCTCCTAGGGTCACTCATGTTAAAATACACAAGGCCAATTACGTTGGGTCTCCAGAGTGACTGAAGTTTGCAGCAGTGGCCTTGCAATTAAAAAAATGCATTGGCTTCCATGCATTCCTCATTAATGCACTTCTCAAGTCACTGAATATTTCAATACTGTTTTCTCTGAAGTCTGATTCACTATGATGCAGTTATTAATGGTGACCAATCATTCTGCAGGCACTATGCTGCCACAGGGCTACAGGTAAGTATACGGTGGCTAATTTAACTGAGCAGCTGGCTCAACATGAGCAGCTAGTAGCACAGCTGAAAGACAACATACAGGACAAGGAGACGCAGCTTCACGTGAGGGATCAACAGCTTAAGGTAACACCAATTCCAGTTGAATATTTGTTACCCTCACTGAATGAGCTATTACAGTGATCTGTGTACTTTGCATTTGCATTTCTGCAGTTAGATTTCACTTGAAAGCCTGAAAATTTAGTCCATGATATTGCAAGTTTTTTTTTTAACAATAACAATTAACAATGCCTCTTATTTTCTAAAGCAAAGACTATTGTTAAACCGTTTCACGCCGTGTGTCGGATCTTATCAAGGAAATTATAAGGATGCCTTCACACTTGGTTTAGAAGGTTGTACTTCAAAATAGGCTACAAAATTTAAGCAGAAAGTCACGCCTGATGCTCCCAGTACAATACGGAGAGAATGCTGCACCTGAAGTGCCAACTTTCAAATTAAATGTTGAATTAAATCGTGTTTGGTGTCTCAGGTGGATGTGAAATATTTTATTTTGGCATATTTTAGAGAAAGAAATGTGTTTTCCAGGGTGACTTTTCCAGTTACCCCAAAAGTAAAACCCTTCAAGTAGATAATCCACCACATTAGTACATTATCACATATTTGCTATTTTCAAATTAGTTACATGGTTTACGACATTCCAATGTTAATTGAACAATAAAGGTCCCTTATAAGCAACGTTGGCTGCAAACAAATTTTAGACGCTCTGAAGAAGTCATTGTTTTCTGTTTAAATCCAGTAATGATTCCTTGGACCTTGACCATGAGAGAGTTGGTTTTGCCACTGAATCATTTTGGGGCTTGATTCCAAATACAGGCTGTGAGGTTTGCTAAATTTGCAGTGCAGTTGCAGCCATGTCTGGATTACTGCATTAAATTAGTGAAGTTGGCATCTCCGAAGGTGGACAGATCATCAGGTCTGGCAGAAATGTTTCCCAGCCAGTTAAAGAAAGCAAGGGTGGGAACAGCTGAGGTTCTGACTAAATGTTTTCGGTCAGTAAATTGTACAGGAGATGATGCAGATGGGATTTTAGTTTATTTAATTGTCACATGTATCGAGTAAGCTATTAAAGAATATAAGTTTCTGGCAAATTTTGAGAGGTTGGGTGAGGAGGCACTGTGTTGGGTGGCACGCTGGTGCAGCGGTAGAGTTGCTACCTTGCAGCACTTGCAGCGCCAGTGGAACTGGAGGTAGCTTTGTTAGGGATCAACGTCGGGAGCTCCAACTGCAGGAGGTTTGATCGCCCTGACTGCGGGTGAAAAGGAGGAAGATGGTAAAAGTTATTCGCCTTCCATCACAGTGGGGAATATGTGGTCGCCGAAAAACACGGTGGACGAGCTGCCTGCCCTGGTGGGGAGTCGGAGGGATTGCCATGGGTGCAGTGATCCTAGAGTCTGGTGCGAGTGTGGACGGCTTTCTGACTTTGGGCGGACAGGCACTGCAGAGAGAGGACAGCGGTCGGTGAAGGAGCGTGTGTGTGGCCCGGATATTGAACTGATGGCTGTGGGTCTCTGCTTATCCTGGGTGCCCTAGGGATTCTCACATGCCGCTGTGGTGGCTGTTTATGTTTAATCTTTATGTAGTTTTGTCGCTTGTTGCTTTTTTGGTATGACTGTGTGGTAAATCAAATTTCACTGTACCTCAGTACACGTGACAATAAAAGACCATTAAACCATTGAATGCAAATTAATGATTTCATCCCGTGATTTCATTAATGTTAATTTTAATTTAATGTCTTAATGCCAAGGTGGAATTGAGGACCTAACTATTGGTGCACTTGAATTACAAATGTTGCGCATGTGTGATTTCCATTCTATGTTGCCCAGTTTTTATCACTGTTAGGAGGTATTAATCACTTGTTAACTTCCTCAGTTGCTGGAAGACTTGAAGGAAGAACTTTGTGAAAAGGACGAGGAACTGCTGGAAACGACTCATCATGTGGAAGTGCTGCAGATAAAGCTCGATGAGAAGAATCAGGAGCTAGCGGTAAGGACATCATTGTTTGCTGCTGTGTGAATCTCAATTACAGGGAAAGATCTCTGCAACCAGCTTAAGGGATTCTGTTGTAACTGGCAGTGAAATAAAAATAGCTTCGAAATAAATCTGTAAATATGAAAAAATTAGAAGATTTTCTTTTATATGAATCTCCCCATTCTTTTTTTCTAAATCAGTTCATTAACCCTTTTATGATCTGTTATAGTGCAGTTTAATTTGGCTATTTTTAATTTTTTAGGAGTTGGTTGAAGATTTAAGAAAGGTTGAGATCGACAATGAAAATGGCAAGGACAAGCTTTTGGCAGAAAAACACGCCATGCGAACTAAGGTCAGAGATCTGAAGAAAAATCACAAGGGATCTTTAAAAATTCTCAAAACAAAACACAGTGCTCAGGTCCGTAAAATCCGGGAGAAACATGCCCAAGAAACATCGCAAAAAGACCAGTGCTGTTTAGAACTTCATAAAGATCTCCAACTTTTAAGACCTCATGCCAAGTTCTGTGCACCACTTGCCGACCAAGCAATTGGTTCGTTAAATTATTTCACTGAACGGAAGATTAAAGAACTGGAAGGTAATTACTCAAAGTTGACCTGTTAATATTTTTGGCCATTAACGTTCCTACCGCAGATTTGTACATCTGTCGGCTCGTGGTAGGGAGTAGGTTTGCCTTAAAATATTCTAGCATTAGAGCAATGGAGTGGATTTTATGACAAAACATCACTTCGTTTTTGTTTTGCCGTGTAATTATCTCATCCCTGTAACCTCATGAGATTTTGTGTATGCAAATTGGTTGCTGTAATTCCTATATTTTATCACTGATCACACTTAAAAATATACTTCATTGGTTGGTAAATGGGTTGGTACATTCAGTGATCAGGAAAAATAGCGTGTAATCTAAGTTTTTTTCACTCGGGTATTCTGGTCAGATTCCTTGATCAGAAGATAGTGATGTTTAAAGGATTCAAGAAAAGAATTCCTTGAGAAGCATTTGTGAGAGTCTGCCAAATGGCTGACAGGAACACACAGATTCGTACAGATGCTTTTAAAAACATTCTCTTCTTAAATCCTTTAAACATCGCTATCACTGAATTTTAATTTTGAGAGGATGCTGATAGTTAAAACATGACATTGTGAAGGGTGGCCTGGTGGCGCAGCGGTGGAGTTGCTGCCTTTCAGCGCCAGAGACCTGGGTTTGATCCTGACTGTGGTGCTTGTCTGTACGGAGTTTGTATGTTCTCCCTGTGGGTTTTCGTCCAGGTATCCTCACACTCCAAAGACGTACAGGTTTGTAGGTTAATTGACTTGGGTTAATGGTAAATTATCCCTAGTTTGTGTAGGATAGTGTTAGTGTGCAAGGATCATTGGTTGGCACAGACATGGCGGGTCGAAGGGCCTGTTACCACGCTATATCTCTAAATAAAATAATTTGAAGACATTTTACCATTCACAATGCCCTTACCATTCACAATGGTACATCAACGTATTTTAATTTCAAATAGCTTTTAACGAGAAGACCACAGAGCAACCAGGACACTTCATTAACTCCATGAATGTTTTATCTCTGTGAGTCTTGAGCTGTGTTTGCATGACAGTTTACGGAAGAGAGGGTGAAACCAGGGACAAGGTAGAGAGACTATATTCAGCAGCAGAAGAGGATATTTATTTGGAGTAATTTAAAATAAATAAGGTTTTTAATGGAGCCAGTGGAGAATGATCATTTTGTTTGTTTTGGGATTAAGTAACTTTATACCTTAATATCCAAAATGTTGAGGGTGCACATTTTCTATGGAGCCTTTTTCAAGCTTCTAATCTTTTCTCACTAGTGATAGTTAAGGAATTTATTATTGGATAAATATGTAAATGGCATTACCATTTTGCCTTACAAATCTTCAAGCTTAATGAATTGTAGCATTTCAAGGATATTTGATGATTTCAAATGCTGGTATTTAGTAGAACATATGATTTTCACTGATTGCCAATAACTGCTGTGGAAACAAATATCAGATCATTATGGGTGTTTTTTCCTTTCTCTTTCTAAAAGAACAAGTGAGGCTTATGAAGCAAGAGGCGGAAAGATCAGAGGACAGGTTCCTGTCAATGGAAGCTTCATACATGGTGAAAATCGAACAGATTCAAGAGGAGCTGGACAATGTGCAGGTAACCCAAAATAAAAATCTTGCACCTGGTGATGATTAACTGAATATTAATCTGTTTGCCATTTACCTGGAATGAAATGACTTCATCTTATCAAAAAAGGAAAATTGATGGTATGATATACCGTGAGTTGTTGAAGCATTGTAGGAACCAACATTTTTTTTACACACAGTTAGTTATGTACATTGTAGATTTTTAATCTGGGCTCAATGTATGAAGGACTGCTTCCCTACATTTCACTGCTCACTCCATTCCATGTAGAACCCTTTTCTGAAGAGTAAGTGACATGGGATAGATGTGTGCCTGCAGGAAAATTCAATCATAAAATAGTTGTGGTAGAATGGAGCTGTCGGCAGTGGCACATTATAATGTATAATAAAGTATAATGCATGCAAAAATTATTTAGAGAGTCATACTGCTCAGAAACAGGCCCTTCAGTCCAACTTGCCCACATTGTCCAACATGCCCCATCTACACTAGTCTTACCTGCCTGTAGAGTCATAAAGCAAAATATTTAATCCAGAATTTGAATGGTGACTATTTCACAGACCACTAGAAATCCCTTGGCTTTAATTGACACTAAACCTATTTCTACCCAGCTTGTACCTTCTCAGAAGCTGCTGCTGGAGCTCAAAGACGTAGCAGAAGACTTTGAAGAGGAGAATGAACAGTTACACCAGAGAGTGAACTGGCTGCGACACGTCGAGGCACAAAATGGTGTGTGTATAGTATGACTTTAATTGGGTAAGAAGGAACTGTGGATGCTGGTTTACACCGAAGATAGACGCAAAATGCTGGAGTCAGCGGGTCAGGCAGCATCTCTGGAGAAAAGAATAGGTGATGTTTCGGATCAAGACCTTTCATCAGACAGAGAGGGGGAAATTAGAGGTATGAGGATGTACAGAATAAAGCAGAGCCTGCATCGATGACTCAGGTAGGTTGGAGCTGACAATGGTCCATTGTTGGCTGGGGATGAGGTTATAATGAAGGAATACAAATGGTGAAATTAGCAAGAGGACTAGGGTGGGGACGAGACGGGGAGAGAGAGAGAATGGAAGGGTTATTTGGTTAGAGATCCTTCATTCTCTTGTGTAAGAAGGAACTGCAGTTGCTGGTTTAAACCGAAGATAGACACATAAACCTGGAATAGGTCAGCGGAACAGGTAGCATCTGTGGAGAGAAAGAATGGGTGACGTTTTGGGTCAGGACACTTCCTCGTTCTATTTATTTAAATGGTGATGCGTGTTTTCTTACAGAGAATCTTCAAGCAATATTGGAACAATATGAAGAACAACAACACGAAATGCAGGAACAATTAGAACAGGTTACCAAGGGAGCAACTTCCCAGGTTGGGAGAATTTGTGATGCATTTAATTTATCCACATACAATCTTAATTCCAAGTGTGCGCATTCTGCACAGATTCAACAGTCTCAAGTATCCTGATATTTAATATTACATTGCATTTTATGTTGCTTATTCAGACTTTTTTTTTAATGGGTCATTTAAGTAAGTTTTTATTTTGCTCTTTTCTATTATCATCCTTACCTTTTGGCTTGATGCTGGCATCTGAGGGGTGCTATTTGCTTCCACACCAGATGGTTTCTGTATGCCATACCTAGCAATGTTACAACATTTTGAGATTTTAATAATCAAGTCTGCAATTTATCCCATCAGATAAAGCATAAAAAGAAGTTTAATTTGACACCTAATTCACTTTCATATATTCAGTATTAAAAAAGTTATGGCCATTTTCATACTCTGAAATTAGCATATTGTTCCCTATTGCTTTTCCATTGATTTAACTCAAAAGCTGTGATCGAGGACAGTCAAAAGCCTGCAACTTTCTTAAAAATTAAGAGAACTGAATGAAAATTTCAGTTATTATAGATTGAAGCATTCTGAAACAAATATGAAACAATCTTACTTGGATGACCTGAAATTAAAGCATATAATTAGTTAGTTACCTAATTGTAGCTAATTATAAAATTAAATTACTAGATCTAAACATCTATCCATTTCTTAAGAAAAGGTTAACATTTTTAAATAGCCTGCTGACTAAATATTTGTGTTTATTATTTATTTTTTAATTTAAAAGATTCCAAGATGGACACAGCAAAGATATGTTGTAATCTTGTTTTGCATTCATGTGCGTATAAAGATTGAGCACTATTTTCATTTTGCAGGGAAAGGAAGAACTGGAAACCGTTCAGCAAGCAACACAGCAGGAGCGCACAGAGCAAGATCCGTCCTCCTACAAGAATGAATTGGCTGAGCTAAGGTTTGGTTCTACTTGGACTGGGATATCAGTTGCATTTCTATTGTGCCATATGATCAAATGGGATTATCCCTTGATGCTTTGGCCAGCAAACAACGTTTGAAGTGTCGATGATGGTAGCAAACACGGCAGTCAATTTTCGTAGGGTGGTGTCGTAGAGCCACAAATTATTCAACTCCTTGACGAAGGAGAATCCGTCTGGTTAAAGGAGGAGGACATTCAGTTTTGAATGGCTGAACGGCTTTCATTTGGTTTGTTTTAGATTAGTTTAGTTTAGGGAGAATCTAAATCCAAGCTGACTATCAACACGCATTTGAGATTGTTTCAGTTCAATAGGCTCCCATTTGGCATATCATCAGCCCCAGGGATTTTTCAAGGGTATATGACACAAATTCTAGACGGAATTGAAGATGTGGTGCGTTACTTGGATGACATCCTCATCTCAGCCCCTGGCAGGCAGACACATGATGAAAGGTTGGAAGTGGTACTCAAACACCTTGAGACACACAGTGTAAGAGTGAAGGCACAAAAGTGTGAGTTCCTTCAGAACTCGGTGGAGTACTTGGGTCATAAGATAGACAAGGATAGTCTACACCCCACCAAGGGTAAAGTTGATGCGATCAAGAACACGCCCACTCCCAGAAACATATCTGAGATACGATCCTTTTTAGGATAAGTGCATTATTGTGGGAAGTTCGTGCCATGTCCGTCCACCTGTTTACATCCCTTGAGCGAGATCTTGAGAAAAGATGCACCATGGATGTGGACACGTGAATGTGACCAAGCTTTCAAGTCATGTAAAGCTCAGTTGGTAGAGAGTACAATACTTGTTCATTACGATGTAAATAATCCAATGAAGTTAGCATGTGATGCTTCACCATACGGTGTTGGTGCTATCTCTCATGTGCTAGTAAATGGAGAGGAGAGGCCTATAGCCTTTGCGTCTAGTACACTCAGTTCCAAATAGAGCGAGAGGATCTTGCATTAATTTTTGGCATTAGGAAGGTTTCACAAATACTTGTATGGTAGAAGGTTTGTAATCGAGTCCGATCACCAGCCGTTGACAGTGATACTAAATCCAAAAGCACACATACCAACTCTGGCAGCAGACAGAATGCAAAGATGGGCATTGATATTGACTGCATACCAGTAATGGCGCCATATCTAGATTACCTTTGGAATCGGAGGTTACCCCAAACAGAGAGAACGTGTTTTATTTCTCTAATTTAGAGGAGTCTTCTTCTTTCGTGTGGCATGCACAGCTTAAAGTTGTAGGACAACTTGTTCTATTTGATCTTCTGTTTGTGCACGTCTAGTTGATTGCATTAGTCGAAACAGGGCGGACCACGTGAAGGTTGCAATCTTCCACCCCATTTAGAGGAGTTAACTATCACTTCAGGGGATATTCGGAAGGCTACTCGCACTGACAGACTTTTGTCAAGAGTGCAGGAATATGTTACAAATGGATGGCCAAACAAATTGCCGGATTCAGAGGCAGAACTGAACCCATTTTTTGTACGTAGGAATCAACTCTCAGTAGACTAAGGGTGTGCCATGTGGGGAGCGAGAGTTGTAATCCCTGAAAGATACGGAGTAAAATTGCTAGGAGATCCTCCTGATCAGCATTTGGGAATGTGTCTCAAAGAGTCTAGCTAGAAGCTATCTATGGTGGCCTGGTGCAGAGTTAGATGGACAATAATTGTTCATTGTGATTGATAGTCACTCCAAGTGGATAGAGGTGTTTCCAATGAACAAACGACATCCAGCAAAACGATTTACATTTTGCGAGGATTGTTTGCGTCCTATGGATTTCCAGAGGAAATTATGTCTGATAACGGACCTTAATTCTGTTCACAAGAGTTTGCGTAATTCATGAAAGGGAATGGTGTAAAACACACTAGAGTCGCTCCATACCATTCCGCTTCAAATGGAGCAGCAGAACACACAGTGCAAATTTTGAAGTGTACATTAGTCAAACAACTGCTGGATCCAAATCCAAAGAAAAGCCAGTTGTCTCTGTTTCACAAACTGGCTAACTTGAGATGATGAACTAAGGAGAGATTCTGCAGAGGAAGCATTGCTTGTAGTTGAATTGAGTCACTGAGTTGAATGTCGGTGCTTGTTTGCTAACATGGTAATAAAATGGCACATCCATTTCGCCCATCACTTTTAGCAACCTTGGAAAAATAAGATGTCATTAGTCTTTGGATGCACTAATGAGATCTTATTATTCCAAGGTTGTTAAAAGACACACGTTAGTTACTTTAGACTTTAGAGATACAGCGTGGAAACAGGCCCTTCTTCCTACTGAGTCTGCGCAGACCAGCAATCATCCCGCACACTAGCGCAATCCTACACACTAGGGACAAATTACAATTTTAACCAATCCAAATAGCCTACCAACCCTCATGTCTTTGGGATGTGGGAGGAAACCAGAATACCCGGAGGAAACCTACGCAGTAACAGGGAGAAGTTGCAAACTCCACACAAACAGCATCTACAGTCAGGATTGAACCTGGGTCTCAGGCGCTGTAAGGCAGCAATTCTGCCCCCACTGTTACTTGATAGAATTTGATAGTTTCTATACCCTTGCTTCCTCCAATTCAAGAAATGGTTTTTCCAGTTTGGCTCCGTCAAACCACTTGAAGAGAAATCCACAGACTGCAGAAAGCAGATGCTTCAAAGTCCTTGGAGAAGAATCCTTGAAAGCCGTGTGTTCTTCCCAGCCCTTGGTATCTATAACATTTCATTGAGAAGGTGGGGTTACTGTGTTACCGTTTATACTGCTGTTTTCTTTCCAGACATGGACCTCCTCCTATCAGACTAGCGCGCAAGAAGTACACCGTTAGTTTGGAATCAATCGAGGAATGTGAGGAGGCTTTGGAGATAGACCCCAGTGAACAGGTGGTGGTGGCACGGAAGGTGTGTATTGCCAATCAATTCTTCGTTTTCTAGTTGTAATGTAATTTCCTGATATTTTACACTCTATCTTGCCCCCCCCATCCCCACCCCAGTGAACTGGGCAACTCTGGAAATCCTGCTTCCATGTACTTACTAACTGATAAATAGGATACATAGTACATCGGTTTGGAGTGGGTGATTCAGGCAGACAACACAGAAAACCTGGCCTGGTTTCATTGTCCAGCCTCGAGGTCTGCACGTGGTGCCCCTCCCCTCACCCAGCAACTCCTCCTCTCCTGGGAGACATGAGGTGTTTGAATTACTCTCATGTCGCACTCACACAAATGGGTTTTCAAATGCATATCTCTAATCTCTCTGTTTCTGTATGAAAGAGCGCAGTGAATACAAGGTGTAAGCCAAATCTCGAAATAAATGCAATAAATTTGGTTATCTCATCTTAACCAAAAGAAGATCTTAAATGTAACACCTTTCCAGGAATACAGAGAGCAAGAGAAAACAGCTGATGAAGATTCATCATTCCCCACTTTCATCATGCTGTATAGTGTTAGAATGGATACGTCACCCATCACCAAGGAATCCAAGACTAATCATGGAAGCACTGTCACTTTCTGATTGACTGCGACAGAGGATTGTTTAAAAATCATGACCTCCAATAGTTCACCAAGGAATCTACATTGCTTGTTTGCTCATAGAATAGTGCATTCATTTGGACCAATTGAAGCCGCTACCACCCATTCGTACATTATAATGCGGATCTTTATAACATGATAAGTAAATACAAATCTTCACATCTGTACTTAGTATTTTACTAATTAGTTTAAATTGAAAGAACTAATTAGTTGAGGTTCACAAGTGATAGAATACGAATTAGGCCGTTTGGCCCATCAGGTCAACTCCTTGATTGAATCATGGCTGATCTATCTCTCCTTTGTAACCCCATTCTCCTGCCTTCTCCCATAACTTCTGACACCTGTATTAGGTTGATGTTAGTTAGCTATTGACCTCTGTTTCTGTTTTGCAGGCGAAGCGTCGAGTGAATTTCTTCAAGCGCTTCTTTACTGCTCGAAAATGAAGACTTCCCGCACCAGGTCACGCTACTTGGTCTTGGCGTACTTTGTGACACCACATTTGCTTATTTACATGTGTCTGGCAAGACTTTTTGGACGCACTACCGATGGGAATGTCACCAATGTATTTATCAAAGCTGTTAATGAGTTGAACACTGACCACAGGTGTATAATGAATACTGTATTATTAATGTATGAAATGTATGAACGCAGCCCACAGCGATGTATGTTGGTGTTGAACCGGCCGACCCTGTAACGGAGCCTAGGTCAGGGCCACCACTCTTTGCAGGGGCATGTCCGAGCCCGGTGCAATTGTGGTGTTCGGCACAACAGTGAATTGAGGAGGTCGGGAAGTCTGTTCCCAGCCGGTTCTCCAAGCTCCTAGTGTGTTGAAACCGGAGCCCCAGAGG